>NC_134369.1:65745951-66049195 GCF_035582795.1 Mycteria americana | reverse complement strand
GATTGCTGGAAAGAGGCTTGGGCTTTCTGTAGCGCCAAATTCCCTGTGTGTGGAATACCATGTTGTTTGATTTTTCTTCTTTTTCCTTCCCTCCACCAAAGTCAAGAGTAGGAAAAAGAGATTTTCTTTCTTAACCACCCTGTTTAGCGTACTTATTTTATCGCGAGTATAATTTGTTTTTCAGTCATAGGTTCAGCTTGAATGCAAGATACAGATTTTCTTTCACTTGCTAACACTGTTGGTCATTCTCTCAATTTCAGGAGCTACAGAGATCCATATTAAATCAGATTGAAGTGTGCAAACAATTGGAACACCTAGATAGTTCAGCAAGAGATGAATTTAATCCAATAGACCTGCAAGCTGCAAGTAAAATTATGATTTACTATCAAAACCAGCTTGAAGAAATGAGCCATAAAATGCAGATCCGCGAGACAGTCCTTAAAGATCTGGAAGCTTTTATGGCCTCATTGAGGAAGATTCAGTCTTCCATCAAATGTCTCACAGATCCCTCAGGTCAACCTGAAATACAGGGAAAAGCATTGAGAGAGACTGCACAAGAAGTTTCTCATATGGCAGAAGAGGCTAAATGTTTGGATGAACGCTTGAAAACAGTTGATATCTGTTTGGAAGATGCTGAATCTGGGAGAAAGACTTGCTGTCAAAACCTTGTTCTGACTTTATCTGAAGAGCTAAATGTGACTTATGATCCCTCAAGTGAACTGATGCATACAGAGGAGAAAGACTTATACAAGATTTTTTCCACAAAAAATAGTGAACTCCTTAAAAACATTCAGGATCTACGTGACAGAATTAACAAAATAGGCTTGAAGGATCCAACAATTCCAGCTATTCAGCAAAGGTGAATTCTTTTTTAAGGCTCTTAATTTCATAATTTCAGTGAACTCAGAGGGCCTGTGGCCCCCTTGCAGTAGAGCACTGAAACTTGAATGTGTCTTGAAGTATCTGTGGAGCACTGAAAGAAGTTGTGAGCTTATAGTTTATTCTCTGCCTCACAGCCTAAATAACTTTCCTTTTAAACTTCTATGTATGTGTTTGTTTGAAGCAGCATTGATGAAGAAAAAATAGAAAGAGATTGATTGTTATGATCATCATTTTCAGTAAGAAAACTGTCAAACAGGGAGACGGGTCTTCTTGCTGAGCACTGACACACATGATGTGAAACTCTGCTCTGTAAAAGTGCTGTGTTATTTTACCACACCCTGAGAAAGCCACTAACATGATTTGTATGTCTCCGATACTGTTTCAGAGGAGCTCTCTGCAGCCTTGCAGAGGATGAATAAACAATTCAATACTGTTTATGTGGGTGGAAAAAGGAAGGGGAGAGGAGTTTATAAGCTGTGACTGTTTTTTAAGTTCTGAAATCCCATGCTATGGCATAGCTTCCTTTCTTAGACCGTATTTTAAGATAGCCAGAATGCACTTACCTTTTTATAGAAAATAATTCACTGTGTTCATACAGACCCTATTGGACTTTAGGATTTTGGATTACTTTCTCAAAGGGCTTAGGTCAGCATAACTCATCTGAAGGACTGTGTCAAATTACAGGAACTGAAGATCAAATTAACTTTTTATGATGTCATTTAATATAGTCGGTATGTGCCACTCAGGATGAATTTCTAGGGAACTTAATAATTACATTGGGGAAAAAAATCAAAGACTTACTTTAATATAAGGCTGTATTTCATTTTTTTCTAATAAAGGGTAAAATCATTAACAGAACTCGAAAAGGAATTGGATTGTACTGCTGTTGAAATGAAACCTATGCGAGAAATTGCTAATAAGCTCCCACAGATCAAAGAGGAAAAAGCAGAGGAAGCAAATGAACAGTGCAGAGTTACAGAGAGGTTATGGGAGGATACAAAACTCTTGCTTGCTGAATGGTAAGGAGAAAAGTTACATTTTGAAGTAGTATTGTACAAGTAAGAAGTTTGCTTGTAAAATGAAACAGCAGAAAAACATTTGTTAAAGTAAATATTTTAAAGTAAATTAAATACTGATACTGTAGCAAATGTTACTATTATGATGCTGTAAACTATCATAATGCCAAGAATTGCACATAGAAGTTTGCAGCCAAAGCTCATGAATTTTTTTTATTTTTAAGACATCACAGTCCCATCATTTAGCAGGTATGCAGTGATGTGTTGGACTTAATTGGTATCCAAAAGGAAAACCTGGCTGCTGCTGGGAATGATGTGTCTTCCTTCTATATTTGCTGTGAATTTCATGCCAGCACATTCAAAAAGAAAAGGCAAACTGAAACAAATGGAAGAGCACAGCTGGGAAAACAGTATCTTATGCAGGAAAAGACTAAAGGAGCTTGGTTTGATAAGTCTGTGAGAGTGAGGACTGGGAAAGGCTATGATGGATCACCCAGGGCATCTGTCCTTCTCTTATGGTTTTTAAAGATGCTTAGAGGCTTTGCATGGACTGGCACAGTTCTGGTTAATCCTCATGGCTTGCACAGGTGTCAGTGGGAGTAATCTGTTTTCATATCCCACTGAAGGCTGGGCCAAGGTGGTGTTTCCCACTGTCCACCACCCAAGCTGCTGTGATATCTGCTGCACGTTGTATTTCACTTTACTGGTGACTGAGCTCGCCTTTCAAGTGGAGAGTATCATATAAACAGAACTGCTCAGATCACGTCACAGTTAAACGTGAATCAGAGGCATATGGTAGTGAAGGGCATTTCTGATTCCAAAAACTGTCCAAATACCACACCAGGTATCACACAGTATTGCAGGGTTTATGACTGGTACAGTTTATCCCCCCCTTTCTCTCTTCCAAACATAGTAGTCATCTCCCCATATGTTTGAATAGAGGAGGAGGAAGCAGACAAGAGGTTGAGGCTGCTGTTTTCTGCTTAGGCCATAAATAATACATCTCTTTTTAATAGCCAGGAGCAGTGTGCCAGGGCTCTGGAGCTCCTGAAGCAATATCAAAGCTGCAAAACTAGTCTGACCAGCATCATTCAGAAACAGGAGACTGTGCTTTCACAGCAAACTTCCTACATGGGGAAGGAGAATTTGAACAGACTAATAACAAAGGTGAGTAAGAAGAACTTACTGAAAAGGAAAGAAAAGCCTTTCCTGGGAGCATTTGGGTGTAGGGGTGCCCTTGCACACCCAGCCTTCAGGGCAAATGTTAAGACCTTGCTTTTACTTTGGCTTCCAAAATACATTTAGGGACCATACCCTGATTTTGTTCTAAGTTGATGTCTAGCTTTGCTTAGTGAATCAAGGTCTTGTTAAAGAGGTGGGATTAAAAAAAAAAAAAACAACATAGAAAAACTAAGATATAGTATCAAAATAAAATGAAATCCTGTCCTGCCAAAAATACATATTAAAATCAGCCATATTCACCCACACCCATTAGAATATTTCTGTATTTTCTACTGAGTTAAAAACCTTGTAGTGGGCAGTTTGTAAGTATACAAAAATAGCAAATTCATTTGTTACTGAGAAGATACTTTAAAATGTTATACCACTTACAGCAAAAATAACAGGTAGTGCAACTCCTTGGGGCTGCTTGTTTCTCTGCTGTTGCTGTAGCTTATAACCAAGAATTTAGATCCGTATCCTCTCCTTGCTCATGTCACTGGGTCCCAGGCAGGGCTTCAGGGCTTGTCTGCACCATGCAGTGCTGTGCAGAGATCTCCAGCTAGCCCCAGGCAAGCAGGATCAGGAACAGGAGCCGTAAGGCTGTGCCAGCATGGCACATCCACTCAGAGACTGGGCCATGACAGATCTATCCTGCTTCCCGGGCTGGAGCTTGTGTACATCGCTGTATGTCATTGCCACCGGGCTCAGAGACAGCTTGGGGATTGCCAGCATGTTGCTGCCTTGGGGTGTGGACTTCTGGAGGCTAAAATGGTTTTGACTGGGCTGATGATACTGTATTTCCTTGAGCTGGTTACATCTGCAGCATGAATGTCTGCCCTCATGCTGACTTTGCTGACCAAACTGTGTTGCGGTTAGAAGCCCTAACACCATAGTTCGGTATCTCTCTTCTCGCTTCTCCTGTGTACAAACCTACTTAGAATACAGACCTTCCATATGAGCCGTGCCCTCCATAACCAACATTTGCTCCATGCTGTCTTTGATATCAGTTAAACATTTGCAGTAGCTTTTACATTAGCTGATGAGACTGAATGATCAGGTATTGCTGGACCCCCCCTCATTTAGTTTAAAGTTTACTACTTTTTTCAGACAAAAATTTGACAGCCAGCTACATTCTTCTTGGCTAAATGAATACAACCGCTGGACATAGTTGTCCATGGCTAATGCATTAGCAAACAGCAGCATGTCCATCGTGACCATTTTACTGTACAGGTTTCACGTTTCCTGGCTGGGTTATATAACTGGTTGTTCAGATCCCATTTTTAGGCTTTCTGATGAGGCATCACCCATATCATTCAGGAACATTTGCTCTCCGTCAATGCCTGGGATGGTTAAATTTAAGAAGGAATGTAAGCGGTTTCTTCCCCAAGGCAATGGGATGGTGTCGCTGTGTGCCACCCCCTCTTCAGCTGAGGCAGGGTCTTTTCTTGGTTTCACCAGTGAGACCTCTGGCACCTCCTATCACTCAGGCTTCTGCTTCAGGGGAGATCGCCTACATACCCTGGCCCCTGCTTGTATGGAGACCCCTCGCTCTGTTAACAACCCTTCCTCCTCACCTTGAGTTTTGCAACTCCTACTCTCAGAAATGCAGTCCTCAATAGCTGCAGCACAGTACAAGGCATGTCCTTGAGTGCTGATCAATTCTTATTTATAATTATATAAAATAATAACAGGGAAGATTCTCTGCCTTGTTCTGGTTTGTGAGTGCTGCTCTGCCGTCCCTTCCCTTGTCTCAGTGCCTGGCAGTATGTATATGAGAAGATGTAATGCTTGTCTCTGGGAAATAAGGAGAGTTTTTAATATCAAATTGCCTAACACTAGAGGTCAGTGTTTCTTTTCCAGCGGTCTTCCATGTTGTTTGTAAACACTGACATTACAATTAAGCACAAAGAAGCAGGCTAGTGTTTAAATAGAAAGTAGGAAAAAGGGACATTTCAGTTTCTGGCAATGGCATATTTGACAATGGCTATGTTTAAGTAGGATTTAAGCTTTTTTTTAAAAGTAGTTCAAAACCTGTGGAACAGAATGCCAGGTTATATTTTTAGAGTTGTAATAGTGTCTCAGACGATTATTACGTTGTGCATTGTTCATTTCTGTAGCCGAGGTTCTGTGTATGGATGTACATACCCTTGGATCTTGTGATTGCGACTTTTAAAGCAAGCTGTGGTTTTGGCTCTCTTAGTCAGAAATATATTACCCATAGTTCCCACTCAGCTATTTTGCAGCCAGTAACAGAATGATATGGATTTCTAACAGGGAAATGTTCCAATCAGCATGACAGGGATATAGCAACACAGGATACATTCCTAGTCTCATCATATTGTATAAAATAGATTATTTTGTGTAATGCTGTTGTTTCTCTAAACTAAAAAGAACAGCACATCAGTTAAAAATGTTTTGCTGAATAAAGTAATAAGTAAACATGCTCATAAATATACATTTGGTCTTTTTCACAGATTGAAGAGGCAAAAGAGGAATTTAATGATCACTCTGAAGATGTAGACAAAATAAATCAGATCTGCAAAAACCTTCAATTCCAGCTCAATAAAATGAGAAGCTTTGAGGAGCCTCCGTTCGAGAATGAGGCTAACATTATTGTGGACAGATGGCTGGATGTATGTAAAAAGTAAATTATCAGGGTGGTCTTATCTGTTATGCATTATAGTAATTGATTCTGACGCGTGTGTAATATTTGGAAGAAATTAAGTGCAATATGGCAAAGATTCTTAAGAGATAAATCCAAGTGTTTACCAGAGGAAAGCTTGCAGAGTGTCTATTGGTGTAATGTTTCTGATCTCTCAGGTAGTTTATATCATGGGTACTCGTCGACAGTAAATAATTCTAGGAAATGCAGAAAGGCAATATTTGTGCTTTCTGCATGAATCTGTAAGCTTCCATAACAACTTCTGTGGATTGAGACTTTGGAGGCAATCTGGAGTTTGGTGAGAAATGTTTGCTACTGTCGATCTAAGCAGTGCATCAATACTGAGATTAGACAGTATTTACTGTGAGTAGATAAACATTAATGAGCAAGGCTCCTTCCTAAACCTGCCTTAAAACTGGCAAGCTGCCGTTGTGATTGGTATGTTTGGTGACATGTGTGGCAGGGATTTAAATATCTTCTCCATGACCAGTACACTGTGAAGACACATGAGATTTTTTTTCCCTTGCCGCACTTGTTGTTTTTGTGGGTGGTTTCATCTTGCTCCAATTTTATTATGCTGCTTTTGCTTTTAGAATATAACTCAACATTATTGAAATCTGTGTGTGTTTTCTGTCTATAAATCTCATGGTAGATCAATGAAAAGACTGAAAACTACTGTGATAATTTGGGAAGAGCTCAGGCTTTGTGGGAGAAACTTCTTAGTTTATCTGGCACAATCGACGCTTGGGCAAATGCAGAACTTAAGAACGCAGAAGACCATTGTCTGACTGAAGAGAACCTGACACAGTTGAAGGTAATTTGAAAGGAAATGTTTTACCCTTAACTTATACTGTAGTGATATGGACTTTGGACTATAAACATGCATATTGCATAGAAATATCAGCATTGCAAAAGCAGAGGAAGTTGTAACATTTGCAATTGTATCTGCATGGATAGTTTCACTGAAGATATTGCATAATGTATTGGGGATGCAGGTCTTGGAAACTGATAAATAGATAGCATATATGTATACTAAATTGTTTTAAATTAATGCAACACTGCAAATGCTACTTTAGACTACAAAAGCCTCCTCATTCCTTTGCACTGTACAAACATACAGCAAAGAGAAGGCCTGGAAAGCTTGTAGTCTAAGTACAGTGGTGCACATATTTCCTTGTGCCTAGAGAAGAAAGGAAAGAGAGTGTATATAGGCTAATGATTAGTTTTCTAGTTAGAAATTGGCTATCAGTGAAGATACTGGAGCCTCAGAAATGGCTGGGCAACTCAGAATTCAAGAAGAGGTTTCAGAGGTGGCTTATTTGCTCCTGCGATCCTTGTCCCAGTGTGCTTCCCAGTGTAACTTAATGCAGCCTTAATAGTGGCTGGCTGCTAAGGGTCTCCAGGGGCTGCACGCAGGCAGGCATCAGCAGAGCCTAGGCTCCCCATGACCCTTTTGCACAGATTATAGTATTAACTCTTGGTGCCGGGGTGCAGTTGGGTGTAAAAACACATGCACTAGCCCTATGCCATTGAAAAGCCTCACATACAGGGGTAAATATTTTAATTTCTGACTTTAGGGCCATAATTGACCAGCTGTGCTGCTTCATTGTGGTTATAGGCAGTATCTACTAAACAAAAATAATTTCCTGCTTGAGACATAAATACATCCCACATCTGCTTGTTTGAAAATATGCAGGCAGTTTTTTTCTCAGTGTTTACGTGCTACAAATGCCCTGCTTTTTATTATGCTTATTTGCAGCATTACTGCTACTGTTAGCGCTGCTTATTTGTTTTAATTTGCAGTGCAGTAAAAACCCAAGGTGTTCTTTGTATATAGATCTTCCCAGTGAAACAGTAGTATACATGCTGTGCAGAGGTGGATATTTTGTCATATTATTCTCGTCTTTACCATTGTATTGTTAGAATTTACCTGGGGTGGTTCAAGTCCCTGAGGGCTCCAGTGAAAATGCACCAGCTGGCAACTGCATCTTAAGAGCCATTTTGTTACCTGGAAACTGCTCAAGCCCGGCATGATGTGACCATGCCCCTGACGTGTCTCTACTGGTGCTTAGGAAGGGCTGTGCTGGAGGTGGCTGCGCTAAGGTTATGCCGCTGCTCCCATGCGAGAAGATAATTCTCAAAAGAGAGAGGAGGAAAGGGCAAGGGAGAGAGAAACCATGTTTCCCATGAGCTACTATAAAAGCAGAATACAAGGAGAGAAAACGGAACTCAGTGCATTGGTATTTTTGTAAAATGATTTAAAGTGCAGAGGACCTCAGGTTAATTTATCAATTTATTATTATTTCTTTTGTTGTTGATCCTGACACATCTCTACATTAATGTTAATTACAAAAAAACCCCCAACTGTTGCAACGTGTATCATGTTACATAGAGTTGAAACCCAGGGTCCTTTGTGACCGCCCAGCAGAGCACCAGTGCATGTGCTTTTAAGAAGCCTGTCACAAAAGAACAGAGTAATGAATTATTTGATTGCATATTTAAAGATAATTTCAGTATAAATAATGTGAGAGAAGTTCTGCTTTCCCCTGTAGCCAGTATGCAAATGGGAACTCTTTTTTAAGGGCTGCAGCACATGAATGGGTTTTGATGATTGCTTGTACAGAGACTGCACAGGAATACTTGGTCCTGAGGGAGTTTGGAATATCAATTTGGGAATATGAGACAATGTGACTATTTTAGATATATCCTGTTTTATAAGTTGAAGCTGTTATTTTACTTTCACATTACCAGCTTGTTCCAAAATCCATGCAAATGAGTAGAGGTCTTTTCATATATAAAGGATTTACATTAAAAAAGTACTAACAGCATGTGTTTTATTTTATCACTTCCCTACCAAAGTGTATCATCAGGGTGCCAATTCTTGACTTTAAGTCTATAACATCTGAGAATATCCCTTTTTAATAGAAGCAGCAAGAAATAAATACAAAATTTAGATCATTTTCCCATGAATTTACTTGGGTTAACATAGAAGTTAAAATAATTAAGATTGTTACATTTATGCTAGATTCGCATTAACAACTGCTTTGCCTGAGAAACATAGAGTGTTTCTGACTCTAATACAAAAAAATATCTAAATAGCTAAAATGAAAATCAGGAAATGGACCAGCTGTGGGAGCTGTATATGCCAAAATGCAGAATCAGAATATTAGTAATACAATTTTCTAACAGAAACATGGAAATGTAATTTGGGGGGAAACACAGTTACTGATGTGTTTTTTCCACCTTTAGGCATGCTTACGAGTCCAAGAGCAGAAACTCCAGAAATTTGACAACACGGTGGCTGAGATAGAAGAACTTCTGAATAGTAATGAACCTCCACTGGAGCTACAGGTACGAAGAAGCTTTTACAGCTCATACGCCACAACTCATTACTACAGCCCTTCTTCTAGTATCATCTTTGCCACACTCATTTCTTGGTTTGACTTAAATCTACCCAAAGAGAATTGGAGGCATTTTGTTGTCTATTAGCAGTGACATTTCATTTGTTGTCTTTCTCAAGCCTTTAGAACCAAACCTGTCATTTTAAACACAAAGACCTCTCTCAGTCCTGTGCCTTTTAGGGACTTAGACCTGACCCAACTGTTTTGCACGCCTGCTGAAAGAGGCCAATATCAGTGATATCTGGCTTTTAGCTATTGTCCAAGAACAAGGCACAATGGACCTCATCGTCCCTTTGGGGATCCCAGCAACTCAGCATGCTGACTGTCTATTTTAAACTGTACCTTTACCTGGTTATGGCTTAATGTAGCTTGGTGGTATGTAGCTATTTGCATAGAGTGGTGTTTACTGTGATGTTTTCCTTTGGGATGTAACAAGGAAATCTTCATCATTTTGTGTTAACTACACACAGCAAAGAATGAATCCTTCTCCACTGTTTGAGACAACGTTAGCCTACCTTGATCCTAAGCATCCGCTCCCAGTCTCTGTCAGATGCACCTTGAGCTTGACCCGGTTTGGCTCTTTGTGTGTTTATACTCAGCAGGCAGTGAACTCAAAGGAGTTTCACTGGGTAAAGTGATCTAAGGAGCTTAGGAAAGGACTTGGCAACCTTGTACTGTGAGCACCAGACACCCTGAGCCCCCTGGGGTGGTGTTTCAGCATGTGGCCATGATCCCATTGAGTTGCTCTCTCATGCAAATCTGCGGAAGCCTTAAGGATAAGGTTAAGGACCTGTTGCTCCTTAGTGACTAGTCTCAAGCCAGAGCTCCTTGCTTCTCTGTTGTCCTTGCCTGCTTTTTATATCGCTGTGGGGAATTTGTCCTGGTGGGATCACTGCAGGGAGGTGTGTTACAGAGAGAGCTGGCACCCTCTTTTTCCTGGTAGCTGAAGTGCATGTAAGGCCTTTATCCAGCTGAGAGTAGACGCTGGACTAGACTGACAAATAAATTTATTAGTAAAGCAGCACCAGTAAATGCATTGCTAATAAAGATGAACTGAGATCATTCCCCCTCAGAAAAGCAGGGCTTAAATATTATTATTTTTCAATTTGTGGAGTGGGAGGGAAGGAAACTGGAACAAGCTGTGATTGAAACGTCTGGACTTCAGATCATTCATTGCTTTTTACGTCTATCATGGACTTCTGTAATATTATAGGAAACCAATCCTGTATAATTTCTTATGTATGTTTATTTCCAATTTTAAGGTCATCAGATCATCTGTTGTGCAAAAAATGGAGCTAATCAAAGAGCTCTTGTCAACAAAGCGGGGGACTGGTGAAATCAGTGTGAATACAGCAGAACTAAAAGGAGACCTTGATCTGGCCAAGACACAGATTGGAATGACTGAATCACTGTTAAAAGCTTTATCTCCTTCTGACACCTTAGAGATCTTTACTAAATTAGAGGTAGTGTGCCACAAATTACGCATCTTTTATAATTTTGTTCATTTTTTCTCTCCTGGGCAAGTCTTCATAAGTGTTTCTCCTGTATATGTTGTAAACTGCTGGAATAACTCAAGTGAAGAGCCTGGCTTGAATATTTCCTTAAGCTGCCAGAGCCGTGAATGAAAAGCCTGTTTTCACTGGATGTTATCAGCTGTAGTTAGTTAACCCTTGCAGCTATTGGATATGGTTAGTGATAGGCACGACAACAGTATACCACCCAAGATACGTTGAAGCAGTAGTGGGGGTACAGGGTTGTATCTTTTCTAAGACTGGGTAATATACAGAGGTTGTCCTTGTGCCACCTGAGCCTGCCTGCAAGGGAGCTCCCAGTAGGCAATTTATGCCAACTTTCCATCCTCTTTGCACCAGGGAGGGAAGTGAAGAAAGACCTGCTTCCTGCTTTGAGGTTCAAGGCTGGCAAGATTTAAACCTCCTGTTGAGCAGCGCGTGGATTATGCACATTCTGGGTATCAGACCACTAGTATTTGGGGCTGTGAAATTACAGGCATTGGAAGAAAGATATAGCTTTTAATTAATTCTCCCAGCTCCCTCTAAGTTGTCTTTCAAGCCACTTGAAAGGGACTTGCCATACAGAGTAAGGCATTTAGGAGTGGAAGAGTGCCTATGGCAGCTAAGGCATTATAGCTTCTAGGTATTATATGCTCTGCAACATACTATGTTACTGTGCACTTCACATATCTATTCTGTGTGATGCCAAGATGTGCGTGAGTGAATGTATGTCTGGTTATGTATGCATACAGATGTATACACACTGCTCAAGGAGAGTTTAGTGCTTATATCTACCTGTTGATTGCCTTGTTAATGTCAATATACTTGAAGAAATTATTTTGACACATAGGCAGGACTAAACCTTTTTGCAAAACTCTAGTTTGTACTAAAGCAGCTCTGTACAGTGAAATTCTGCTTGCACTTCAAATTTTGCTTTTCAACAGTTGTCCTTTTTTTTTTAACTTTAGGAGATACACCAGAAAATTCTGCAACAAAAACACCATGTGACATTACTCCAAGAGGAGACGGATTGTCCTGATGTGGATGAATTAAATAAGCAGCTTAAATGTGTCACTGATTTATTTAATAAGAAGAAACATGTGTTTCAAGATCACTTTATTGGTGTTTTGAACCGTAAGCAAACATATTTCACATTTATGTAGCTTTAGAGTTTGTGTTGACCATCATAATCACTTAAAGGTTGTGCAATTAATTTATTTTTGGTTCAGTGTCTGAAACTGCTTCGATATCTCAAAGTGCTTCAGGGTTCTGAACAAGATAAAGGTTTGGATAAAAATGGCTTTTGATTCCAACAAACCACTTAATCTGAATCAAAGTATTTTGTTTCTTATTTTTAGATTTAAAAAAATAGATAAAAGAAGTCTAAAGCATAATTCAGGAACAAATGTCAGAACATTTCATTTAAAAATACAGCAATCAAGCTTTTTCATTTTTTCCAGACATTTTTTATTTAATCTTAGTTATGAGAATGAATAGTATTATTAGCCACCTTTTGTTTTATGCGGACACAGGATTGTGCAGGTGTAGAATTGGGCCTAAAGGTAGTCTCATCTTCAAATAGTTTTTGAGTAATATTTATTTGTGTGGAAATGAGAAAAGTTGCCAATAGGCTGATCGAGGTCTTGTTTACTGAAACTCCTGTGTATAGCAGACTGTCCCTCCCAAGTGAACAGCTATGTTTATTGTCAATTAATGTTAGGTAAAAAAAAGTATGAACTGCAGCATTTTCTATCACGTGGTCTGTAGTGAAAAGCAACCTTTGACAGTAGCACTGATAAATGTAATTACAAATTGTCTGAAATCTTCATGTTAAATACGGTTTTCTTTTACAGAATACAATTAATGAAGAAAATTGGAATGTATCTTTTTTCAGGTCAGTGCAAGAATTTTAATGACTGGTTCAGCAGCACTCAGCTGTCTTTGAAGGACTGCTTTGACCCCTCAGAAACAAAATCGATACTGGAAGAAAGACTGCAGAGGCTAAAGGTGAAGTATTAAAATGTTCTAATTTCTAAAGCTGATTGTTCTTGAAGTTTTACTTTTTTACACAGGAGTCTGTTCTTGGGAGTGGATTCACCTACAGTGGGTTTGTAACTTGAGGCTGAAAGAACATTTTGTGTAACTTAAAGCATTAGGACAATAAGTGGAATGAAAATAAAACTTTGTTAAAATGGAGGATCGCTGTTCAAGTTCATACATAGTTGGGCAAGTGAGAGACAGAACAGTAGTTAGTGAAAGTCAATGGACTTGACCAAGTACTTCAGTGTGCAAAGATGCAGAAAGTCAAATATGTAGAGAGTAAAATGAAATTCTGACCCCTTTTGGACTCAAATGCGAAAAATTTGCGTTCACTTTGTTGTAGCCAGATTTTCACCCTAAGTCAGACAGAATCAATGGAAAAGAGATGGAAAAGCCACAACATCTGCAAGAAGCAATCACAGTTAAGTGGCAGAAGAAGACATAGTGATGTCAGTGCTAGATCTGAATGCTGCTTGCCTATTTCTTCTGTGTGTATTTGTGCTGTAGAGAAGAAAATCCAAGTCGTCTACTTCAATTTCTCCTTATTTTACAAACAGCAACTTTTCCATTTACAAGTGGAATAGTCAGCAAACTGTGAATTAACGTATATTCCTTTTCAGGAACTGGAATTGCTGAGAAGATATTGGTGGAGATAACAGGAGTTGAAAAACTCTTGTAACATAAATATCTATTCTACAACAACAAAGTTGACAAATGCATCTTTTGTTTGTGCTCTTATTCAGCACTTCCTAACATCTGAAGGCAAAGACAGAGATATCCAAGAGGTTAAAACTTTATTGAATAAAGTGAAGCATTACTTGCCCAAAGCAAGCATTAACCACCTTAACAGCCGTGTGAGAGATCAAGAAGCAGAACTACAAAGATTAATCTCCAAATGTCAGAAACGGGAAAAGGAACTTGGTGCTTCTCTCCAGCAGCTCAGTAGGTAGGGAACTAAGGTAGTTTCTGACATTTTAATCACAATTAACATAAAGTGATTAATTATTAAACAGCCATAGTGAATGGCAAACAACCCTGCTTTTTATTAAAGATGGCATTTTAATAAAGGGTAGTGAGTGTTTTGCTGTACGCTTCATGTGTTTTTTCATTTCGTACCAGACTCAGTGTTATATGGGAGTATGTGCTTATGGATAGTTTCAGTGACATGAACTGAGATACTTAAAATTAAACTTGTACTTAAAACTTTGTGTGATCAGGTGCATGATATTTACGTTACTTTTTGAGCAAAACACTGCTGTCAGCAGGTTTTAGTCATGTAATGCCTCTTATTTTGACCTGTGTGTGTATACTCTCTTCAGCCTTGAAGAAAGCAGCATGGTCTTGGTAGAATGGCTCACTGCTCAGGAAGAAAAACTACAAGAGATCAAAAAAGATGAGACAAAACTTGAAAACTTCTATAAAACACTATTAATGCAGAGGTATTGTTTTCTTTGGTCTCTGTCTAAGAACCGTCTTCTAAAGATGGTTCCATGTTGTTATAACAAATAGAAGTTTATTAATTTTTTGTATTTTTCAGAAAACCATTTGACTCCATGGCTCAGCTAGCAAATTCCTTGAGGGAGGCTGGGCTGACAGAATATGAAACCGTTTCAGAAGCCAGTGATCTTATTAGTAGATACAAAGCACTGATTACACATGTAAGTGAAATGGCAGGGAATACTGAGAGACTTCCAGTGGAAGGACAAAATTTTGAAGAACTTGCCCAGGATGCTTCTTGCTGGATCAAAAAGCTTGAGGAGGCTGTTAATAACCTGAGTTCACAAGAAAGTGAGTTGCCATCAGACGAAAGGATTAATCAGATAAAGGTATTGTATTAAATGTATTCCTTTTCCACTTCACAGCTTGTGCTAGTATCAGGGGAATGCTTGGTGAGTCAGTACCTTGTAAAAGATACTGTCACTGCTGATTGCCTGTGGTTTTGTGGCTTATTTGGGGAGGGGGTGTGTGTTTGGGTTTTTTGGTTTTGTTTTTGCATAGTTTATTACACATGTAAGATGAGATTCTCTGCTGCATCTCTGGGTGGAGCAGCACTGAACTCATAAGGTGCTGGTGGCCGTGTGCCTTCCCATCATAGCCTACTCCAGAGGAGGAGAGGGAGGTCAGTAATGTAGCTGGGGCATCTGGAGAGCCTCTGCAAAGTGTGTGGCTTTTCGGGTGTCCTGCAGTGCTGTTGTGCTAGGCTGCTCCACTGCCTGGGTGGGTCTCTCAGGCCCCAATGTCCTCTTTGGTGTCTCCTCTCTCTGACTACTTAGGGTGAGGATTCTGGGATTTACATGTCTCGTTCTGTGGAAGGGGCATTATTGTGACAAATATCTCTCCCTAAGATTTGGAGCATTTTTTTTATTTGTCAGCACAATGTTGGTTTTGTTACGTAGAGAATAATTAATAAATCAGCTTCATTATCCCAGACTTTCTAAAACTAGATGATCTATCCATTATGTGTCAGTTATGTGATATATTGGAAGGGGAATTCTTTTGTCTTGAACAGCAGTGTACAAAGTATGAAAAAAATTATTGGTAATACCTTTTATTCTGTAACTAAAAATAGTTATATATGTACTGCTTCTGCTTCTTGTTTAATACAGGAAATCACAGCTCTCAAAGATGCAGGAGAGGCCAAAATACAGAACGTGGTAGCTCTAGGAGAAACTTTAATGAGAAATGAGAAAATTAAGAAGCCAGTGGTTCAGCAGACTATTTCTGAGCTCCAGAACCAGTGGGAAAGCACCTGTCGGTTAGCCACTGAATATAGAAGGTAATGTGGAATTTGCCAAGAGGCAGTACAGATCACTTACTGCTATATCAACTTTCTTCTCTTCTTCCTGCACCAGTTCCATTTAATTTGTGTTCTTTGGGGACAGAACAAGATACCTGCAAAAATACTTGTGTTTCTGCAGTATTGTGGAGGGGCAGGTCACAGTTTGGATTGAATGGTCAAGGTAGGGGGTGGTGTAGCCAGGAGGTGTAAGGGGGGTGGCAGGACAGCTGATGGGGTCTGCCCAGCTCCTCTCAGATTCCCTTTTGATACTGAAGTAGCTCAGCCACTCTTGTAAAAAAAAAAAAAAAAGTGCACCCAATGCTCCTTGTTTCATTAGACTATGCAGTGAGGGTGCACTGATTTAACCACTGCAGTGGCCCTTCCCCGCAATGTGATCTGGGCTGTGTGCACCAGGCACGGTCCCCAGCGGAGGTAGGATCTACCTTTACACAGATTCGTACTGCTTCAGAAGAGAGTTTGGGGTAAATCTAGGAGGCTGGGATTTTTAAAGTAGAGTTTTTAAAGCCTGGTTTATTCTGGCTCTGTGAGAGGCTTTCTTGGCTGTGGCAGCTGGTATTGTTAAGTTAGCAAAGGCACTTTAGTATTGTTGGCACTGTGGCAACTGTGTCTGAGTGACAAATTGATCCTTTAAAACATGTCAGATGGTTCCAGGTGCGTTGTGTAAACATAAACTGAAGTTCTGATTTTGCACATGCAGACACTTTCAAGGTATTTGTCTGCCATGACGTTCTTGAACTGACTTTCAGTAAAATGACTGGGAACTTTGCTGTTGAGATCAATGTAGGCCACTGTATACTTTTTTAAAAATGACCAGGGAATGAATTATTAAAAATAAGAATTTTTGAGAATATTCAGTTGCCTTCTCTTATTACTGAGCACTGCCTACAAGCAATAAAAGTGGCTTTCAGAAAGACAGAGTGTTAGCTATATTGGATCCAACACAGCAGAATGCAGAGCACCCTCTTCACAGTATGTTGAAGACAGGACATGAGGTGCTCAGCACATCTGAAGAGATGCTCAGGACATTGCTGGATCAGGCCTGTGAATAACAGATGCGACACGTTAGTGGTGGCAGAGTGAAGCTGGAATGGGGAACTTGAAGCAAGAGTAATTAATGTATGTGAGGCTATGCTTTATTTGTCATTTGCAAAAAAATATGAATCTTGAGGGCAAAAACCAAAACACTTAAGCTTTGCTTTTGTCCTCATTCATCCTGCTGTACTTTAAGAATTATAACCAGGCTTTATTTAGTTGGATTTGTTTGTGTGGGATCATATTTTCAAATGTTGGCATTTAAGTTCCATCTGGAAAATATCTGAGCTTCATCACTAAATGTGAACATAAAAATGTTACTTTTGTCTCACTGATCATAGTTGCATATTTCCTGTGGACAAATGCAACCTGTTCACCTGCTCAGATAAGCATGCATACTTATAAAGCACACAAATTGAAATCCAATGTCAAGGTCAGGAAAGTAGGCACTGGATTGTGCTAACATGACCCATATTGCATATGCTGGTTTTGTTGTCTGTATCTCTAAAACGGTCCCTCACCCCAATCTCAACCAATGCAATATGTATCTTCTACAGAACATTCCCTTTCAGGAGACTGTCGTAAGAAGTTGTCAAGGAAAATACATTCACAGCCATATTGTAGTTTTTAAACAGAACTTCTGCTGTAATGAAAAGCAGAAAAATACAGAGCATGAGCATAACATCTCAGATACTAGAAACTATGTGTTTATAGGTTAAGGTTTAAGAGGGTTATTCACTTGTCCTGCATTTAAGTCCAGTTCAGCAGCAATAACTTCAGTGTTTTTCATTTTCATCACCTTGAAAATTCCAGTCTAAAGCTGATCCATAATTTAAAACCTGAAGTAAAGTTTTCAGTATGCTCAAGTTCATTCTAGTGGTTGACTTGTTCACAATTGGACGTTTTCTAGGTAATTAATAAAAAAAATTTTAATACTATTAAATGCAGTATTTTTTCTTAGCCCTCAAGAGCAACTTCAGTTCAACAGGGAGCAATATGAGCAAAGCAAAGAAGATCTGAGACTGGCTCTAACTGAACTGGAGAAACAGCAACAGGAGATAGGTTTTGCCCTTCAGCCTGGTTTGCAGGAGAAGCAAGCTCAGCTGACAAACTATGCTGACCTCCTGCAGAAAGCAGAAGACTTAACTTCCCAATTTAATGAACTGAAAAGCCAGGAAGATCAGCTACAGGGTCACACTGGGGATTCCTGCTTCACAGACGTGGAATGGTTGGAATTAAAGCACCAACATGAAAATCTGCTCAGCCAGCTACAGGTTGGAACCTCACTCTCTTTCCTTTCGAGATTATTAGTATGCCTGTTCATTGCAGTTCTCACTGTTTGCCTGTAGTGTCATTCAGCTGGCAAGTTTATGGGTAAAACTGGGAGTGGTGAAAGTTCCGCTGTAGAAGGGCAGGGAATTCCTCCCTCTCTCTCTTACTGTGGGAAAAAGAACATCAGAAGCTCAAATCTTTTACCGCCATGTGCTTTGCAGAGGGATAAATGTTTAAACAAATGAGACCAAGGTAATTGCAAAGAATAACATTTTATACCTGTATAAACAGATTCAGATAGCTGTAATATGAAGCATTTGTTCCTATAGTCTCCAAGCTACGGTAGGTTTTTTTCTTTTTGGAAGGATGAATGGCTTTTCCTGCATCTTGTTTGTTATTGATTCCCCCCAGTTTAGTGCGAATTGCATTTTCACCCTGTGTGGCATTCTGCATCTAATCTCTCATCCATTTTGGGTAGAAAACATCCCTTTTAGAAGTATGTTCTTATGGAATGCAAACTCTTCTGCTTCCTGCTACTCATGAAGATTTTGTTCATGGTGGAGTCCATGATGAGCTGGGAAGAGGGCAAGTTATTTTCTGTGCACCTGTGATTAGCTGGATATTTTATGGGAAACGAGCAAGTTTTTTGTGCTTCTGAGGTCCTGGAAAAGCTGTGACAGTCTGTGGATGAGATATGTTTGTCCGAGTTAATTGTGGACTAATCCTAGAAACTCCTTGGTTTCTAGACTATAGTGCAGACATTGGAAAGTCATGTTCAAGAGCATCAGCAGTTTCAGGATATGGTAGCAGGCCTGAGCACTGAGCTGAAAACTGTCTCTGAGAAGCTTGCTGATTGTGAAGGTCCAGCAATGGAACAACCATCAGCAGAGCAAAACCAGTTGAAATCACAGGTATGTTGCAGGTTTTGCATCATGGAGAAAGTGGGTCCATGCCCTAGGGGCTTGTAGACACCATCGCATTTATAAAAGAGAACTGCTAATGGTGTCAAACTAAAAAAAACGAAGAAACCTTTCTAAAATATAAAGTATATGTGCTGTTCCTTTTATCAAGATAATTGTAGGCTTAAAATCACTCTGAATGAACTGAGGGGACCTTTACTGTCAGCGGAACTGAAGGTAGAATTGTCCTAGCTCAAGCACACAGGCTTCTTCAATTTGGTTGGCTGGGTTTTTTTTTCCTCTCTGGGCATAATGAGGAAAGAGATCATTAAATTTGGTGTTAGTAAGTGTCTTTAAATTAGCCAGAGCGGAAAGCTTAGGAAAATGTCAGTGAGCCAAGTTCAGTTTTAAGAAGTGTCCTTCATGCATAAGTAGACATTCTTTTGCACTTTGGCAGAATGGATAACAGTGTTGTAGCTGTGAGCGTAGAGAGCTACTGAAAGCTGAAGTCGTAGCTTAGACATGGGTCACTGCAATTCCCCTTCCTCCAGAATTTGCTATACCTCTAACAAGTAAAAAGGAATAGGAGAGGGAGGGGATTATCTGTTCAGAACTTGGAAAGATCACCATGCACCTTACAGCATGCTATCTGATTATTTTATCATTGTCGTAAATGCTCATAGCTTCAGGTGTTCTCTGTTCATAAAAATAGCTGACTAAAATTACTGGTTTAGTATTTGACTTTCTGCAGCAAATAGGTCTGCATGTACTTTTCAGCACAGTTTGTTGTTCACAACAAATATTTATGATTTTAGTGATTGGCTTTAGATCTTAGCATTAAGTATATTGAGTGAAGACATTTTTCAATAAAATGTTTTCTTCGTGTTTAAAGGAACAACAAGCACCTCTTAGGCGATGTGAAGACACGTTAAAGAAGATTTTGGTTTTAGCAGAAACTGTTAAACAAAACACCTCTTCACCAGGACAGAAGTTTATTAAGGATGAGATTGAAACACTTCAGAGTGAACACAGGAGTCTGGAAGAAAGACTTGAAAATGTCAAGCAAAAGGAGGAAAATATTTTCAGTGAAGCCCTTGAGTTAAAAGATGAGTTTGGTAATGAAATACAAATGGAAGATAAGGCAGATACAATGCTGAAGAGAGAGATACAGATCACTTCTGATACTCCTGTCACTGCAGAAGAGAGCCCCACAGTAGGAGAGTTAAATGAGCCTTTGGAAATGTGTGATGTGAGTATATTTGTTGACAGTAGTGACAGCGGAAGACTGGTTAAAGAGGCATCTGTCTCTCAAATGCCTTTTGTATATTGCTCCTATATTGCATCCTTAATTTCATTGAAATTAAGCCTTCTGTAAATATTTGTGTATAAATCAAAGATGTGGAGAAGAACTCCCTTAACTTGTTAGAACAAGTCTGTAACAAGCCAATAATGTCTATTCAAAATTGCAGTTTTCCATTTAAACACAACCTGCGTATAGCTTTCTCTTGCATGTAGTTAGAGCAGGTATCCTTGGTCAGGATACAAAGGGAGAAGATGTATAGATGAGAAAATTGCAGATAAGCCTCTGCCAAAGAACTTTGAGATCTTCTCTTAAACCAGTAAGACTTGTTTAGAACTGCAGCACAATATTTGTCCTGTTTGTTTTCATAGATAATAATTTTTGCCATTCAGAGATTTAATGTTAAAATACAGTGTCTACAGTCACACAAGCAGGTTTTCTTTTGTATAATTTCTCTTAGGGTCAAGATGTAAATGGAAATACGTCAGAGAAAGACAAGCAAAATTATCCACTTTTGGAGGAAAGCAGCGTATTGTTAGACAGCCCATTACATGGTATCCATCAAAGCAAGGACAGATTGGGGCAGACTGTTCAGGTGCCTGACACACTGTTCTAATACATATCAGTGTATATATATGTGTGTGTGTGTGTCTGTTCACTAGAAATGCATATGTAATTCCTTAAAATATGTAGTCTTACAGAAACATATTTTCCTTACCTAATGAAAGGAATGATAAATTACGTTCTCCAAATCATCTCCTCAGCTTTATACATGTGAAGTGTGCAAGAGATCAATTTAATGATCTCTACAAGCCCTCAGGGCTTGGACCCACTTTCTCCATGATGCAAAACCTGCAACATACCTGTGATTTCAACGGGTTTTACCACCCACACTCACAAGGTAGGTAATGAGAGGTCACTAACCTGGAACTGCTGATCTTCAGGGGACCTCAGGACATTCAGACTGTAAATGACTTCACATGTGCAGGGATCCTGAGGGAATGATTTGGAGAACTCCCTCATTGACCTGACTATCTAGTGAGAACAGTAGCTGGGAGAGATTATCGTCAAAATATCAGAGTGGAAACCATCTGTACTGGGATTTCTGGAGAAGGAGCAAGATCAATAGTTAGAGTTGCCAACTGTGTCTAAGCAGAAACTTCCATGACAGTATTTTAAATCACGTGAGCACTTACTCCTGTTTGGTTTGTGTTTCGTACTGATTAAGGTCCCGATATGGCAAACTGATCTGAGCGTGCCTTTCCAAGAAACTCGGGGTTTAGGTTACCTCAGCCTTTTCCTTCATTCATTAAGCTAAACTGAAGATAGAGTAGACAGCTTGTGGAGTGTGATGTTCCTTAGTAAACTTAGATTTTGGACTGCGATTTTTACTGGTTGTAAACATTTTGTATTTTTCAAATCAGGGGGAGGCTGACAAAGAGAGCCCAGGTATGGACAAACATAATAGGGTCCAAGAGGACGTTCTGGACAATGCGGTTCAGGGCAGTGAAGCAGAATTGGAAAGGCATCAGGATGGTGTTGGTATTGAAGGTGATGAAACAAGAAATGAAACCCATCCAGCAGAGGTAATTGGACATGAGATTACGCAAGAATGATTGAATTTGAGGGCATATGTATACAGTTTAGTTGCAGTGGGTATGATACTACTATAAATAATAAAACCCTCAAGTTACACTGAGGTATTTTTGCCTGATGTGCTGTGTACTTAGTATGTGTTAACTCTCTGAATCCTTTCCTGTACGTTTAAAATTAGTATGGAGGGGTTTTTTTTTTCATTACCATGGCCTGCCACAAAGTGGTTTGCTGAGGATATTGCATTCCAAGTCACCTTGCCACATTTGAAGTCTTCTTACTATTTTGCTGGAATACTGTTATTTTGCTTGAGTCTCATTTATTTAGATTTCTTATTTACATATTTACTTTGTACGTATGAGGCTGCATTTGAAATGCTGTGTCCTGTTTGGTGCACCCTGGTACTAGGGGAATTTCAACAAACTAGAGCAGTGTTTAGGAGCTGGGGCCATAACGAATGGGAAGAGGCTAAGTTCTTGTTGGAGATAAAAAAGCTAACAGGGGTCTCGTTGCTGTCATCCCTTCCTTTAAGGGATGTTATAGAGAAGACCGAGACAGACTCTTCTCAGACCTTGAGTTTTAGCAAACTGTGTGAGGTGCTGAAAGCAGTATAGTTGTGACAAGGTGGAATACAGTGTGCACTCATAAGCTTGCTGAGAATTGGGGTAACTTTGTTCATTCTGGGTTGCAGGTGGGCTCCTTTCAGAACATATCCTATCTGACTTGCAGCTACTAGCTCAGATATTCATGCAGCAGGGATAGGTCCCCGATGCTGTGCTCTCCACCATGGTCATGCTTTAAGGATTTGCCATTCTTTATTTTGTGTAGGTGGCTGTTTTATTTTATCTGTCCCCAGATGATAAACAAACTCAGGCAGAACTTACAGTCAGCAAATACCTCAGCATGTACATACAGCAAATCCCCGAGCTGCCCAAGGGAATATCCTGCCTGGTAATCGGCTGGGTGTCTAACCACAGACTCTCTGTCTACAGTACAAGATTGGAGCCTCAGGAAAAAGCTAAACATTTTAAAAAATGCATTCAAGATAGCATCCAGGGGTACACAGTTCAAGGTCCATGCTTAGAATAACAAAACATGAACAGCATAGGTCAGAGGAAGAACACTTGCAATCTGCAATTTTTCTAAAAATTTATAACAAAATTACAACACTGCTTCTTCTAAATGGTTTCCCTTGCCATAACCTTGCCCACAATAATTATGAGATGTAATTGTGGTTTTCCTCATCTACCTATAACTATGGGCTTCATAACTTTGTCATCTCAAGCACTCTAATTACTACTCAGCAAGTCTCATTAGGGCTTTTTGGTTACTTGTTTCTTTTATTTTTCTTACACCAAAAGGAGAAACCTAGTGATGTCAAGAATCAGTCAAATAGAGAAGATGTGGAGCAGGTTCAACAAAGGGTGTGCTGGAAGAGTCGAGTCCTGAAATCTGCAGCAGCTGAGCAAGATGATCTGGAATCTAATCCCCCAGTTTGTGCACGTGAGGTAACCCACATTCTGTTATTCTAAGCTGCATTTGTTAGAGTCATTGAATTTTTGTTTCCACCTGGGCTTCAGCTGAAGTTCTGTTATAAAAGAAGGGGCAATTACTGGCGCATCAAAATCAAGACCATTATGTATAGTTCTGCTTTATGTCCATGGTAGTTTTGAACTTTATCCAAAGTGCTAGCCACATCATCTTCTTCAGTGGATCTGTTCAAAAGAGCAGTTATGGTTTTCAGAGCCATCATAATCAGTCTTTATTTTATGATATTTAGAGATTCTCTTTAAATTGTTAATCAATACTACTTCTTTCCATGTTATTATAGTTAGCTGTGATAGTCTTTGCCATCATAAGGAAGGCAGATCAGAAAACTGAAATCTAAGGGTGATCCAGCATAAGAAAATAAATGAAATAAAATAGAGAAAGGAGAATGAATTCAAGCTGAATGAATAACAAGGTACATAACTAAATGAAATAACTAAGTCTGTTCTTTTCTAAGAATAAGGGTATTACATCACAAGTGCCCCATGACTGCTGATCCTTGGTCACCACATTCTTAAATTGAAGGTAGGGCCAGATCTGACTTCACAGTTAAATCTATAGGCAGGTCCACAGCTGGCCTGTCCATTGACAGGTCTTACCTGGGACTTGCACATCTGCTCTAACTGGAAACCCCAACAAAATCTCCCAAAGGTCTTGGGAGTCTGGGGAGGTCCCTGCTGACTGGAAGCTAGCCAATGTTATTCCAATTTACAAGAAGGGGATGATGGAAGACCCAGGAAACTACAGACCTGTTAGTCTGACCTCAGTTCCTGGAAAAATTATGGAGAAAATCATACTGGATACTATTGAAAAGCATTTAAAGAACAATGCAGTCATCATAGAATCATAGAATCATTTAGGTTAGAAAAGAACTTTAAGATCATCAAGTCCAACCGTAAGCCTAGCACTGCCAAGTCCACCACTAAACCATGTCCCTAAGCACCACATCTACACAGCATTTAAATACCTCCAGGCATGGTGCCTCAACCACTTCCCTGGGCAGCCTCTTCCAATGCTTGGCAACCCTTTCAGTGAAGAAATTGTTCCTAATATCCAATCTAAACCTCCCCTGGTGCAACTTGAGGTCATTTCCTCTCGTCCTATCGCTAGTTACTTGGGAGAAGAGACCAACCCCCACCTCGCTACAACCTCCTTTCAGGTAGTTGTAGAGAGGAATAAGGTCTCCCCTCAGCCTCCTTTTCTCCAGGCTAAACAACCCCAGTTCCCTCAGCCGCTCCTCATAAGACTTGTGCTCTAGACCCTTCACCAGCTTCGTTGCCCTTCTCTGGACACGCTCCAGCACCTCAATGTCCTTCTTGTAGTGAGGGGCCCAAAACTGAACACAGTATTCGAGGTGCGGCCTCACCAGTGCTGAGTACAGGGGGACGATCACTGCCCTGCTGGCCACACTATTTCTGATACAAGCCAGGATGCCATTGGCTGCCTTGGCCACCTGGGCACACTGCTGGCTCATATTCAGCTGGCTATCGACCAACACCCCCAGGTCCTTTTCCACCAGGCAGCTTTCCAGCCACTCTTCCCCAAGCCTGTAGCGTTGCATGGGATTTTTGTAACCCAAGTGCAGGACCCAGCACTTAGCCTCGTTGAACCTCATACAGTTGGCCTTGGCCCATCGATCCAGCCTGTCCAGATCCCTCTGTAGAGCCTTCCTACCCTCGAGCAGAGCAATGCTCCTGCCCAACTTGGTGTCTGCAAACTTACTCGATCCCCTCGTCCAGATCATTGATAAAGATATTAAACGGAACTGGCACAGATCAGGTACAGTCAACACGGGTTCAAAAAGGGAAAGTCCTCCTTAACTAATTTGATATCCTTCTATGATAAGGTCACCCGCCTAGTGGATGAAGGGAAGGCAGTGGATGTAGTTTTTCTGGATTTTAGAGAGGCTTTTGATACTGTCCCTCACAGCATCCTTCTGGACAAGTTGTCCAGCTGTGGGATGATCAGGTTCACGGTGCGCTGGGTGAAGAACTGGATGAAGGGCAGAGCTCAAAGGGTTGTAGTGAATGGGGCTACATCTGCATGGCAACCAGTCACCAGCAGTGTTTCTCAGGGTTCAATTCTAGGGCCAGTTCTGTTCAATATATTTATCAATGATCTAGATGCAGGAGTTGAATGCACCATTAGCAAGTTTGCTGATGATACCAAACTGGGAGGTGCTGTTAACTCTCTTGAGGGACAAGATGCCTTGCAGAGGGATCTAGATAGATTGGAGCATTGGGCAATGATTAATGGGATGAAATTTAACAAGTGCAAATGCCGGATTCTGCACCTGGGACAGAGTAACACCAGGCACATGTATAAATTGGGAGAGCAGTGGCTGGAGAGCAGCCCTGCAGAAAGGGATCTGGGGGTGCTGGTTGACTGCAGGCTCAATACGGGTCAATAGTGTGCCCTGGTGGCCAAGAGGGCAAACCGCATCCTGGGGTGCATTAAACACAGTCAGTCAAAAGAGGTGATTATTGCACTGTATTTAGTGTTGATGCGGCCTCACCTTGAATACTGTGTGCAGTTCTGGGTCCCACAATTTAAAAAGGATGTGAAGGTCCTTGAATGTGTCCAGAGGAGGGCAACAAAACCAGTGAAAGGGCCAGAAGGAATGTCCTATGAGGACTAAGGCTAAGAACTTTGGGCTTGTCTAGTTTGGAGAAAAGGAGGCTGAGGGACGACCTCATTGCTCTCTACAGCTTCCTGAGGAGGCGAAGTGAGAGGGAGGTGCTGATCTCTTCTCCCTGGTATCCAGTGGTAGGATGCGTGGGAATGGTTCAGACTGGACATTAGGAAGCATTTCTTTACCAAGAGGGTGGTCAAACGCTGGAACAGGCTTCCTAGAGAGGTGGTTGATGCCCCATACCTGTCGGTGTTTAAGAGGCATTTGGACAATGTCCTTAACAACATGCTTTAACTTTGGGTCAGCCCTGAAGTGGTCAGGCAGTTGGACTAGATGACTGTTGTACGTCCCTTCCAACTGAAAATATTCTATTCTATTCTATTCTATTCTATTCTATTCTATTCTATTCTATTCTAAACTGACTGATTTTTACTTCTAAATGTGATCTGTAAATGTTTGTATTTAATTGATTTGGAGCTTGCAAAGGGAAGGGAAAGTAGGTTCTGCTGATTTCCGGAGGAAGGTGTTGGATAAGGATTTAGACTGTGGGCTATACCCTAGCCTGAAGCCAGAGTAATCTTTGGGGTTTTCCCACAGGCCTGCACTGTGCAGAGTCAGCAGGGGAGCCCTGGCTTTGTACCCGAAGGACAGTAGCTGATTAGCACCCCCCATTCTCTTCCTTTCTCATATTTTCCTCCCTCTCCAACCATCTGATGGACTGAAAAACTATGGGAAACATAAAAGCTATTGTGGGGGGAGATTGACACTATCTATGTGTATCCGGGGAGGCAGTGCCACAGTGTATGTTGAGAACGTCATACAGACAAGCAAAACATGTACACAGCAATCCTGAGGTTTTTCTTAGTGTCAGGACACTTACTTTTCTGTGTGTTTGGATGCATTTATATTTCACTCTGGTAAAGTGGTTTTCCTCCACTCTGTGATAGCTTAGCTGAGTTTTTCTGCTTACTTCAGTTCTGTGGCACTCCAAAGTCTCTTAAGATGAAATCTTATGTCTGAATTGATACAACCGTTACGGATGTATACACAGAGAAATGGAAAAGTTCTCTGATTGACTATTTCATGAGTGGTCCCCTTCAGTTTTGACTGAAAATAACCAAAAGAGTTCAAATACATAGAATTATTCTTTTCTGATACGTCTACAATGTGCTACATGTTTCCCACACTTGGAAGCAGGTATATTTTGCATAGCTCATGACCCACAGAGAGACAGACGACAGTGACAGCTTACAAGTGATATGGCTGCAGGGATAGCTGGCTGCTTCCTAGTAAAACAGTACCTAAAGTAGCAATACAGTAAGTTTATCAAACAAGAATTTTTTATCATTGCTCATTTTATATGTTGGTACCCTGGAGAAGCTCACACTGTAGTCATATTTGTATATTTGTGTGGAAGAATGGTTAAGTGAAAAAGGACACAGCTTAATTGATGTGAGCAATCCAGCCTTTGGTGGGGCCTGGGAGCCAGAGATCAAGGTGAAATTCCCTTGAGAACAGCAGAAGGAGTACTTGGTAAAACAAGATAAGCGGGACTAAGTCTGGGAAAGTGCTGATAAACCCCCCTTTGTGAACAGTGCGTGAACGGCAACTTTGTACCAATCATATAATTGTTTTAAGCGCGTGGACAAGTATAGTTATCCAATAGAATAGTCGCTGTTAGCGCGTGCTTTGCTTAGCTTCTATATAAACCTGTTAAGTAATCTGAATAAACGAGAACGACCATACTCATATTGAGATTCATCGTTACTCCGGGTCCGTCTCCCACTCCGACATATTTGTATGCATTCACTCAGATGAAGTCTATATGTGGAACAGATCACAGTTTACAGCAGATATAGACAGGTACTGGGGGAAGGGAAATGCAGAAAGATTTTTAAGGTATCACCATGTGACCCAATAAGCATGTGACATTTCATTTATGTTGTCTGCAATAGCTGAAGGTGATTTGGAGGATTATGTTTTACATCTGAACTGGGGCTGGCTAAGAGCATCCACTTGGGCAACAACCTCAGCTCAGCTGATGGGTTGTTAAACCTGGTCACGCCCCAAGTGACTTGTCCTTCTGTCATTATGGAAATCGATGGCAGTGCCAAGGACTGGCTCTGGAGCTCCCCATTGCCTTCCTGCCCACCCCGATTGAGACATGGCTCCCTAGCACTCTCATCTTAGCACTCATCTCGGATAGCACTTGTGGCAGTATCAGCCGTGGCTTTGTGTCACAGCCAAGCTGCTTCATGCATGAGTTGCCCTGTGAAGAACAGTTGAAGAGATGGTCCTGGTGAAGGATGCAGCAGTATAGCAAGGCAGGTGCTGAGCAGAAGGAATGTGAGTGTGAGGGGAGGTTAAAGGTCCATGAATGTATGAGGAGGAGGGGGAGAAGACAGGATAGAACTTATCAGTAGCAGAGGTGGGTGCCGGGAGGATGTTATTTGAAGGTGAGGATATCAGAGTTTCAAACTTAAAATGATGGGCAGAGATTTCATAGCTATCTGAGCAGTGTTGGCAAGGCAGGGTGACTGCAGAGGTGGGGGGTAGTGATGGAGGTTCCAGCGTCTGCGTCCTGGTTGACCAACAGAGGCTGTGGGGGAAGCCACAGCAGGATTTAGGCATGGCTTAAACACGTGAAGCAAAGTGTTGTAGTCAGAAAACTTGTTGGTTTAGGATCTTCAGAAATAAGAATCCTGTTTTGCATTGTAGGACACAGGTGCAGAAGTGGCTGTCCAGAAGGAACTATTTCCTGGAGTGCAAGTAAACACTGAATATTTTGAAGAGGAACAAAAGGTCAATGAGCTGAAAAATGAAGTGGCTGAACTGGATATTGTGCTCATAAATGAACAACTAAAAGAGCTGGAGGTATGGAAATTGCAAAGCCATTCCTCATTGTTAATGTAGTGATACACTTACAGAATTATGATTCACTTGGGCAAAACAAAATTGTTGCATATAGTCTTATCTAAGGTTTGACTGCATGATTAGTCAGTTTGCCTACCAGGTAATCTACAAACACCTTTTGCAAATATGTCCATGTTTTGTACTGCTTTTCTAGAGTGCAGTAGTAGATCCACCTGTGATGGTGCATGTGCTTCCATGATGTGCACAGGCATGCGTGCTCATTTGTGTGTGACTGAGCAAGCATACATTTGTAGATGTATCAGTATTTAACTGTATTTTGTGCTGAAAGCTGAAAGTGTTTAAGATCCTCTTTTAATCCTCTGTTTGTGGTGGGCTTGCTTGTAGAATTTACAAACTGAACTGGAAACATGGAAAGCAAAATCTTTGTGTCATAGTCAAGAAGCATTTCCCAATGCAACAGGATCAAACAGAGCAGAGCTGCAAACCACAGAGCCTGCAGTACCCTGCTGGGACAGGCTGGTTCAAGAACTAGACGCTGTTAAGGCAGTGAAGCAACAACAATACTCATTAATTAATGAGTACCAGAAAAATCTTTCTGCTGTGCAGTCCTCAATGAAAAATTTGTCAACAGAAAAAGATAACATAAAAATGTAAGTATAGTGGAGGGTTTCTGTTAATAGGTTACAGAACAAATATGGTCCTAGACTGAATTTCGTGCCATACTTCAATAACACTCAGACAAGAATACGGTGTTTTATCCATCTCTTTAATGTTAGGTAACAAGAGAAGTCTCATAGGTTTGTAAGTTTAAACAGCCTTAAACAGAAGCATTTCTGGTGGTTCTCTGCTATCCTTTAGGAACATCTACTCTTTTTACTTTTTAGGCAAAACAGAGAAATGGTTGCTGTGCTAAAAACCTATATAAAAGCCATATTAAAATATTTTTGAAAAAATATGGCAGATGTGAAATATTAATTTTTCTTTAAGGACCTCATCAGTCCTAATTTTTTTCTGAGTGAAATATCTCATTAAGCTGAAAAGTAACCTTATTTGATAGGAAGAATTCTGTGGCAATAAATAAGTCTACAGTACCAATTCAGAGGTAACCAACACACACAAAATATTTAGTACCTTTTATGAATTAGCTTTCAAAACATGGAACTAGGCTATTGGTCACAATAATGTATCACAATAATTTGAAAATCTTTAAAATAATTTATAAAATTGTTAATTTACAACAAAGAAATTGGAAAAAATTGAATACAAATCTAGCTGCTAAATGTATTTTAGGTGGGAATTTCAAAATACTCCTGGAAATAAAAGATGAGTAGATAAACTCCTCCACATTAATCTTGAATGAATGGCAATTTTTGAAGTTTTTCTTATAGCTAAGTTTTATCTTCATTGTAAATCAGAAATTACTATAAGATGTTGTTAATTCACTTAGAGATGACTTAACACTATTTTTGATTTTTAAAATTTTCTTTATTGTAACTTGAAAGGGAGGCTACATTCCTTTAGGAAATGACACATTCTATATTGGTATATACTGCAATTTTAGAGAATATACATTAGAATGTACCTTTCCTGCAGTGATATCTAGAAATAACTAATGCTGTACAGATAAGCAAGAAATAATGACACTGCAACAGTGGTTAGGAAATTTGTAAGAGAACATTGAGAGATACATGTGATTAAGTGAATAAAGTGAGGGAATAATTTTCTAAACAGTGAAATTCTCTGTTTAAAATGTGCCTATTCCATGTTTCAGGAGAATTTTTTTTTTTTAAATGCTACTTATATTTTTGGCAGGGGTCCCATGAACAACACAGTTCTTCTGGAGAAAATTAAGGCATGCATAGAGTCCTTACAGAAAGAAAGAGATGTCTTAAACCAGTTGAAAACTCAGCAAGAAAGTTTAGCTCAGCATTTAACATGCATGGATAAAGTGTTAACTGAAAGCCAAATGAGGCAACTGGAGCAATGGTGGCAGCACATGGAACAAACAGTGCAAAAGAAACATGATCAAGTTGTGGCAGAAATCGATGAATTTAACCTGCTTATGAATAAAGCACAGGACATTCAGAGACTGATAGAAGAACGGTATTTACAAGCAGAGTTATATTCCTCATCTGAAGGAAAAGCCAAATACCCTGTACTTTGGACTACAGAGCTACAGGACATTAAACATGGTCTTTCTCTATTAAAAAGAAGAATCGAACTGCAGATGAAAAGAATTTGGAGTGATCAAGAGAAGGTAGCTTTGGAGAACTCTATACATGATTTGCAGAGCAAACTGGAATCATTACCAGCACAACAAACTTCTCGAGAGGATGGTCAGATCACTGGTCCTGCTGTCATGAAACATGAAATGATGAAGAGGCTGAAAGAAAATATTTCATGGGTCAAAGATTCACTGTCTGCTCTTGACCAGAAAGCAGCACTTTTCCCCAGTGATGTTAAATCACAGATCAGAAGTTGTCAGCTTATGAGCACAGAAGTTCTAAACAGAGAACCTGTGATTGTATCACTGGATTATGGGCTCCAGCACATCGTTCCCAACTTGAAGCCAGAGGAGATCTCTGATATGACCTTCCTTTTACAAACATTGCAGAATTCATACAAGGCTCTTGTTTTAAAATCAGCTCAAAGATTACAGCACCTAGAGCTCCAGCTGGAGGAGAGGCAAAGACTTATTGCAGAAGTAGAAAAAGTTCACTGTCAGCTTCGAAATGCTGAGATGCTTGCCAGGCCTGACATGAACCAAACCAGCACATGGTCAGAATTAATCAATCAACAAGCCATTTTAAAGGAGATTTTAAAGGATGTACAGGAAATAGAAGGGCTTATCTCATCCCACTGTAAAGAGAGTCAGGTCACAGCTGGGGAATTGAGCCTGTCTGAACAACTGTTTTTGATTGATCAATTAAGAAGTCTGAAGAATAGAGCAAGGAAGACACAGAGGCAAATTCAGATTAAACTTCATGAAGTAGAAAAAAAGATAGCTGTCTGCAGAGAGTTTGCTGAAGGAATAACTTCATTGCAGCAAGATCTGAATGATCTACAGTATTGTGAAATGAACCTGGAAGAAGATGAATTATTAGGCGCCAAGCAGGAAGTGAAGGATAAATGCAAAGCACTTAAAGAAAAAGTATTAGCTTTTCAGTCCAATTTGTCACAAAAAATGAAGTACAAAGAAATCTTTGGATGTGTAGGTCTAAAATGGGACTCACTGCAGCTGGATGAATTGCAAACTAAATTTTTCACAATTAAAGATAAAATTAAAGGGAAGATAATACGCTTTGATAATGTTGTTAGGGAATGTGATAAGATTCAAGCATCACTAAATGAAATCCAGACTCTGACATCCACTGTAAGAAAAGAAGCTAACATCCTAAATGATAGCTCTAGCTCTTCTCCTGCTGAGAATCTTGTATCTGCACAGATTCTGTTTCAGACAGCTCAACAAATCTTGTACTTAACCCAGGAGGCAGCAAATCAAATAAACAAAAATGAGGTCTTTGATACACCATTCAAAGAATCTAAGAGGAAAGAAATAAAGAGCCTGGAGAAAGAGGTTGAGGAATTGAATCAGTTTCTTCAAAACTTGGTCTCTGGTCTCCAGTGTGTAAACAAGGAAGATATCCAGAATGAAGCAGAACATATATTTCACATCGTAAAGCATATTCAATTAGAACTCCAGCAGCCACTTCTGATAGACATAAAAAAAATGCAGTATGAAAAGATGCGATGGGAAGCAATTCAGAATATGATGCAAGCAAAGTTTTCTGCTATTCAATGTATAATGGAAAAAGAGAGGGAAAACCAAGAAGGAAAATCTCTTGCTGCTGGTATAGAAACAAAACTAGAGAAACTGCAAGATCATGAAATACAACTGAAGACAGATATAGCTGCCCGTGTTGTAAGTATATTTAATAGAAGTAAGGTATGGCCATATGTCTTCTCCCAATAATTAGAGTAGGTGTCTGTGACTGTAGTGTTTATATTTTCATGACTAATATCCTCCTTTTATTCTAATAACTGAATTGGCCCATCATCATCTCTGCATTGGCGGATATGATGGGACTCAGGATTCTAAGGTTACAAACAACCTTAGAAACTAAGGTTACAAAGAAATTAGATGTATTCAGTTTGATTGTAATCAAGCAATGGGATTAGCACGAGAAAAGAAAGGTAAAGGGGAAGGTTGTGTTGAAATATTGAGCTGAAGAGAGACTGGGTGCAATTGTCCTGGGATTACTCTTGGGACTGATTTTATGTAACATTTTCAATAGTGACAATGATGAAAAAACCAGAAGTTCCTTGTTTCTACTATAAAGAAAAAGCATATCACTTGGGAGTGATCAAGGAGAGTAAAGCACAGGTCAAACCAATGGCATCAAGCCTCAGGGAGGGTGAGCAAAGGAAAGGCAACTGGGATCCAAGGCTTTAACACAAGTATATAAGGCATTGATAAGGCATTGCTGGAGGATTGACCCAATTCTTGATGCCTTTGTCAGGAAAGGTCTGCTCAAACTGGAACAGATGCTGTTAGAGGGATGAGGAATGCTGCGGGCAGTTAATAAAACTGAATTTGCTCAACCTGGTAAGCTGAGGGCAAGTGGGAAATCTAGCTGAGAAACGTAATTAGGCTGGAGGTAGACTTAATGGATGGAAAAGGACTGCTTAAGCTAAAGGGCAGTGTTAATACAAGGAGAAAGTTAGTGAATAAATTTATGTTGGAAACCAGAAGAGTAGTAACCTTCGTAGCAGAGAGGTTCTGGAACTGTGTCCTGGTCAAGAAGACCTGTGCCCTGACTGCCCAAGAGATCAATGGAGACAAACGAGGAAGTATGAGGTAGTAGCTAATAACAGGGAGAGGAACGCAGCTTCCCTGATGGACTTATAGTCCTGCTGCCAGATTTCCTGGTTTGCTGTGCTTCATCTTCACTGCTTGGGTATTGTGTGGGAAGCACAATGCCAAAGTTTCTCTGCCCTGTGGGAATCCAGGAGCTGGCAAAGTCACACATCATTCTGTGTACAAATACATACGAGAAGAGGGTTTAGCGAGAAGCAGTTTGGTAAGCCATAGTGGAGGTACTCCCTGAAGCAGAATAAACCATCAACTTGTGAGCTTTCCTTGTCTGAACAGGACATATACTGCCATGTCTCTAAGGGATCTTAAGGCTCTTGTGTCCTGCCATCCTTCTGTCTGGACTTTTCTAGTATTGCCAGTTCCCTCATAACCCCTGTTCCTATGGTTAAGGGCAGTCATTCCATAGGTTACAGTACTGCTCTGTGACTACCTAGGTAGCAGAGTGCATTTGCCATGTGTCCTCCCTCACCTCCTCAGGCCAATTCTGGGAGCATTGGTCTCAAAGAAAACCAGGTGTGAAATTCTGAGAAGACCATCTGGCAATCCAGAGGAGCACAGCAGTCTTTCTTGATTGTTCCTTTGTCTTTTTAACACTTTCAGAGTGCTCTGCAGGAGGCATGTAAGACTGGTGAGCTTTATACCAAGGCTGTTCAGAGGGCTGCCAGGTTCCTCGAGGAATGTGAAGCTCGAGTCAAGTCTGCTACAGCAGAGCTCAGTAGCTCAGAGGAGGTCTGTCAAACCCCACTCTGGAAACAAGAAGAGTTCAACTCTGCAAAAGCTGACATAGAAAACCTGTACTCCAAGCTGAAAAACCTAGTGAAACCAGAAGACGAAATACGTCTGGAAAATACTTTAACAGAACTAATCAATAAGAGTTTGGCATTAAGGGAGAAGGCTCAAAGAAAGGAAGCTGAGGAACAGAGGTAGGTTTAAGAGATCTTCCTAGATCTTGTTCCTTATTAGGAGAAATTTGACTGATAATAAATGCAGTGTTGTTCTGCTCTTGGTAGAACCAGGTAATTCAGCATAAAGAACTGTAAGCATTTCTGTTGTTCCCAGATGTGGTTGTAATAGAAGAAAAATTACCAGACAATAAGCATATTGCTAATAATTTACAACGCAATCACTTTTAGTATATTCCAAAAGGTATGTATTGGGCTCGACTGAGTGTCATATGGTGCCCAAATCAGAAGAAAGCACATTTCCACAGTCTCTAGTTCAGTGCTGGTGCAGGTTAGAATAGTTTTCAGAGGGGCCCTAACACGTATCTTCCGTAGGCTATTCTGATGGCTTGAGAAAGTAAAGAGCAAACAAGACACAGGCCATAGTTTCCTTCCTTCAAATATAGGTATGGAAGAGATCTGAAGGGCCTTCAGATACAGGTACAGAAAAAGTTTGGGAGATAGAGTAAAGGATTTTTAAATTGCTTGCTCATGATACAGTGCTTCTGGTTCTATTGAGCATAACCTTAAAATATGCTTTTATAATCAAAGATTTGGATTACTTTAAAGGCTTTGGTAATAGAAAAGAGATGATAAGATATAGAAATCAGAAACTGGAATTGTACAGACCACACATTGTAGGGACAAATAGGATGTGTGTTACAAACTGGGAACTAATTTTTGGGAATGTCTGAGGAGGATGGAGACTTAGATCAAGGCATACAATTCTTTTGAGCAGCTCCATGGCTGATATATGGATATACTATGTTTCTTTACCTCTGGGGCATTTGTACCTGCCTCTCAGATACCAGACCTGAAGTGTGTAACAAATGCTAATTGAAGGTAACTTGCAAAATAGTAAGGACTATTAGTTCAGAAGGGCTTTTTTTTTTAATTCTTCTAGTGGGCATTATGGTTGGAGAGAGGAGCAGCCACAACAAATTTTGATTGGTCTATTAATTATTTCTTACAGGTATTTTGAAAAATACAAAAACTACACAAAAACCAAAGATAAGGTGTGTGATAATCTTAACAAACTGGAAAAGATGCTTAGACAGTCTTTGTCTCAAATACCAATGTCTTATAAAGAAGCGTTGGAGCACTTAGAAGAAAGCAAGGTAAGAGAGGCTCTGAAGAACTTGAAAAGCTCATGCAAAACTGTGATGTAGCAGCTATGCACACCGTATGATATCGTAGTAGAAAGAAGTGAAATTCCCTATCCTGTATTTATGTTTATATAAAGCCACAGGATATATTTATATACCTATAAAAAGACCGGATTATAATAGGCCATGTAAAATGAGTACATCTTATTCCTGTAGAAATCAAACGTAATCTCTGCTTAAGATAGCGTTGCATTTCTGTTCAGATCCCTCATTGCTTCTTTGCAGGACCAGGACTGATCAGATTTCTAACACTGTTGCTGTTTTCCCTCAGAAGTGAAAATCAGAGAATTTCCAGTTTCCCCACCCGGGACTCTTGCTGCTTCCCCACCAGACCTCTGCTATAATGAACCTCTTTGCTGTCTTCTCTTTTAGTACTCATCATATTACAGGCTTGTCATTTTGTATATCTGTAACTCCTGCTTATTTCTCTTCCCTTCCAAATAACCAGAAAGAAGCAAGGACAACCTAATTGCCTGGGCACACTGTTCTGTTTGTTTTGTTTGTTTTATTTACCCCATCTTTCTCCGCAGTCTCAGCCAACAGCATTCTCTCACTACAACCGTATTTAACTAGCTCAGCGGAGTGATTGCCGTTTTATTAGAGGTTCCTAATCATGTCACTGAATACTTCATTAACACTTCTGGCTGGATTGTTTTATTTATTTCCTTGGGTTTTTTTCCTATAAGATTTTAGTCTCCAACATTGACTCAGCTGAAGATGATCTTGTGAAGCTGAGGCAGGTCTCTGGAAAGCTGATGAGATTATGCAAGAGAAGTGATAAGGCACTGGGCAGGATTGTAACAGTGCTGTGGGAAAATTGGCTGGGTTTGCTTGAAGCGGCGAAAGGGCTGGAAATTAACTGTGAAGAACTAAAGCAGGAATGGAAATTCATCAATGAAGAGGTGAGTTGCTCAACAAACTGTAAGTTTTGGGGAATGTAATAGAGATGGGGCCCTCAGTAAAATGGCATGTAAAGGGCAGAGATCAGTGCAGAACATAATTTCCCACCCACTGATCAGCCAGTTATCCCCAGCCTTTCTTGAACCTGGAGTCAAAAATGATGGGGATATTTATAGTACAAATTCTCTGAACCCAGAACAACTCTGTGTGTGGTTATATGCTTTGTTAGAGCAAATTCAAATGTTTTGGCACACTTCAGAGGTTCGAGCTCTCTGGCTATGTAATTCCCAGTACTTAGTCATGTGTATGAGTAAATGAATAATGTAACTTAAGGTGATGGAATAAAAAAGCACTTTATCTCATGCTTTGACATGCTGTTTACTTAGCTGGAACGTGAAACAATAATTCTCGATAAGCTCCAGGAAGAACAGCCAGAAAATCTTAAAGAGAAAGGAAAGGCCACCAGAGAGGAACTGGTAGAATTACTAGATTTTGTGAACTCATTTGAGGAAAACATCAACCAGCAACAGCTCCTCTTACTCTTACTTCTTCACCGAATAAGAAACATCCTGAATATGTCTGAAAATACTGAGGCAGAAGCTGCCCTTCCTGCCTTATGTGAGATAAAGGCAATGCAGGATCGCTGTAAAAAGTAAGTGGTGTGAAATTTCTGTTGCAGATATGACATACGACTACTTATAAGCACAGTGTTTTATTGGGTATTAAAGAATAAATTAAAGCTGTAATGCATTTCAAAAGATAGTGAATGCCCTACTGGGTCAGACCAATGCTCCAGCTAACCCATCTGCTGGCTTCAGCATGGGCATTGGGAGACAGTAGTTAGGGAGAAGACCCGAGCCTAGCCATATCATGTGTGGGCTGCAATTTGTGTAGAAGGAATCAGAAGGGATGATGGTTGATTTTGGAGGCTCCAAGGTCTTCTGAACTTGAATGAGATGTGTGGGTCTTCCCCTCTTATGAAAATCAGACGTTGTGCTTTTTGCAACAATGCAGCTTGCCTCAAATTTGCCTCAATTTTTTGCCTCAAATATTTTTTGCAAATCTGTGGTTGTACTTGCCCTTCTCCATGCCTGCTTTTTGACATGGAAACCTTTGTGAACGTCTTCTGCTCTGCCAGCATTTTCAGACTCTGAGAACCTGAGCTCTGTTTGCTGTTTAAATGTGCGTGCTATCTGATTTGGTCTACCAAACATACTTTGTTTAGCAATATCTGAAGACTCATTTTTGGAGAAACTGAGACAATTAAGGACAGAAACTCAAAGATTTAGTTACAGAAAATAATATTAAAATACAGACAAATGTGGTTCTGGATACATATATTAAAAATACCTGTATTAAGCATGCTCTTGATTACTCCTACTTAATGTGGAGTCTAACAGTTAATATGTTCTTGCTGGAAATCTTCCATAGATTATATGAAAAGACTCAAGACCATAAGGATTCTGTACAAGCTGAGATTCAAGAGAGGAACAAGATCACGGAAGAAATAAGTGCTGTGACAAATGCATTACAGAATGCTGCATCTATGTTATTACAAGATGCTACTGGAAAGGCAGGACAACTGGAGGTTTGTAACAGCTCTGTTATTGTGTGAGGACATTTGGAAAATGTTCTCTTATGCCGGGGCTTCAACTTGCTCCAAATAAAATTAGTGGCAAGGTATGTGCACATGCATATGTACATTGACTTAAAGAGAATGAATCTGGCTCAGCAGAATATGACTGGCCCTGCCATGTCCTTGGTTTGCGTTCCTCTCCCTCTGTGTGGTCCAGTTAGCAGCCATAAAAGTCTTTCCAGATTGCAGAGAGATTCACAGCCAGTTGCATGCCTTTTAGGAAGGACTTCTTAGTGTGCATCCTGTGCCCCTTCCCCCTAGAGAGGTGCTAGCCAGGGCAGCTTCAGATGCTCTGGATTTGACATCCCACATCAGGGGGTTAACGTGGTAAATGCTTTTTAGAAATCAAATTGCGATCAAGACCACGGTCTCCACCAGCAGCGGCCAGCACTCTGCAGCAACCCAGTCTATACATTTCTGTCATTTCAGTATATTTTTGTTATCCTTCTTTGAATTCTTGACTTTATGAAATGCTATTATTCCTAATACTTCCTGAATGTGGGTTTATTTATTTATTATTAATTATATTTGTTTCAATTTAGTCTTATTGTGTTTATATCACTATCTTAATTTTTAAATCTTGATCAAAAATTATTTTTAATTTTATTTGAGTTATCTTTTAGCTAGACAACTTCATAATTTATTTATTCTAGCCTACTAAGGTCTATTACAAATTTGGACTCTCTTTGCTGAGTCTTGTATAAAAACTAGTTGGGGGTCCCCACCATGTATTTTCTTTAGAAGGTGAATGCTTGAAGCTGGCAAAGGGCTAGGAAAAGTACAGAAGTCAAAGACCGTGGTGGCAGATACGAGCATTTTCCTAGGGGTCACCATGAGAGAGAAATGTTAACTACATCTTTAGGAAGTTCTGAAAAACCATAAGCCAGCATTACTGTGGTGCAACCTTGTGGATTTGTCTGAAAGGGCTGGTTTTCTATTTAAAATTATTTAGAATTAGAATTTAGAGTTGGGTCTGCTCTTTTACTCAGTTCTTTGTATCCAGGAGGAAGTGTAACCACTGCAGGTACTTGATGCCTGCTCTTTTTCCTCACATCCAAACTGTGCTACTCTGAGCACCTAAAACTCACCCAAAAGTTCCTGTTCCTGACAGCAATCGGCACAAGCAAATGTTAGGAGCAATCCCGTCAAATTACTTCTTTGTAGCAGTATGTCACAGCAGGCCTGTTCCTTTTGAGAAGATTCAGCTGAAAGGATTGAAAAATTCCTTAATTTTACCTGATGTAAACACCAGTAAGCCAAAATCTGCAGAGCAATTTCATCCCTACTTCCAAAGAAAACCTAGTTTCTATAAAATCTATAGCATTATTCAGGGTTCCATTGCATTTATTGAATGGAAATGCCTATTTCACTTCCAGATGACAAATCTAGGTTAGTCGAGGGGTGAAGTTTTAACTCACCAACATAGATGAATATGCAAATGGAAAGTGATATAATCTAGTCTCCTAGGAAAAAAATTGGGACAGTTTTGACAGGCATCTGCTTTCCAGCTAAATGATCTGTGAAATGTGAATGTGCATTTATATACAGAAACCAGTTTGAAGAGACATGCTTTGTTTTGGAGACGAATGTTGTAATTGATTCTTTCAAATTCAAGTGAGGGAATCTATAAAGTCCCGTAAATGTTGGCACAATCTTAATTGGGCCATTTGACAACAACAACCTTCTCTATGGTAGAATAAGGCACACAGCTGTTTCATGGTTTTGAGTTTTTTAATATCAGATCCAGTTGTCGTGGGATGACAGGAAATAAATCAATCTCAGACTCTTAACATATTTCTTCCGTGCACTGTATTTGTGGGAGGGAAAAGATTCCCAAGTGAACACTAGGAGTTAATGGATTACCACTACCCCTGATTGAAAAAGAAAAGAATGTTAATTTTAATGTCTTTCATTGCCTGGTAGGAGCTTTAGATCATTTTCCCAAAAAACTTGAGTTAACATTTGAGTTTCTCAAACAGCTGAGCATTGGGAAAAGGAACCATAAAACAAACAAACAGAACTTTCCAACTTGAAATTCTAGAAACCCTTCAAAACAAATGAGTTTCTTCATTCTTTCTGCAAGAGGACTTAGATTGGATTTTATTTCTAGGCCACAGGCTGTAGACAGTTGTTCAAGTTTCTTTTATCTCATAAAACCTACATTCTTCATGCAGAACTGGAAACTACTGTTTTGAAAGAAGCCTGCTGTGCTGCTCTGCATAATTGCCTGAAAGCAGACACTTCAGCTTGAAACCTGTTGCTTTTTGTGGCCTTTGTGTTGTTTATAATAATGAAGGTATTAATGTTGGCTATTAAACGTCTTTCAAAGAGAAAATGCACTTTTGGCAAAAGGGAGAGCACAAAGGTTAACACTTGATCATGGGAGCACTTCAAATTATTACATTGCTATACCTGTGAATAAACATCAGTGCGTCAGTTGCCTGACATGGAGTAGTATCAAGTTTAATTAATTCTTACACATTGAAAAGCATCCTTTGATTAAATGAGTGAGTATTTCTCAAAGTTAATCTGCTTGCAGAGATAGTCAAATTAGGTTTGATATCACAAAAACAACTTTTCCAAACCATAATCATGGTAGGAAATATAAAACACAGTATGTGTCTATGGGTATATATACATATGTACGTATACACACATGCACATGCACTCAGTAAAATCTGGGTAAAACGGCTGAAGTTATTCTTAATTTTATAGGAGGTTCAGAGCATGATTGGTAAAGAAAGTCAAACTCTAAAGGATATCATGGAGAGACTCCGGATCAAGTATTCTGAAATGTATACAGTAGTTCCTGCAGAGATTGAAACACAGTTGGAGGACTGCAAGAAAGTGCTGCAAGACCTAGAAGGCAAGGTAACTGTTGATGTAATTTTTGTATTTACCTTTTTGTAATATATAAATAAGTACAGCAATATTTGATGAATGTTGTAACTATAACTTGCAACTTGAAACATTTATTATTTTCATTTGCATTTTCTTCTCATTGAAAATGTATGCATGAGGAAAGATTCCTCATGTTAAGTGTCTCCTTTTATAATAACCTTACAGTAAGCAGTGAGACTATAATGGAAAAGAAAAATATTAAAAGAGGACAGGAAGAACCACTAGCAATAAAGTCTTGGATATGATACAGATCTTGTCTTCTATCCAGTCTGATTCTTGAAACGGAACTAGTAGTCGAAGTTGATTGGGAAGTTTGTATAGCTTAACTGAGAAGGTATTTTCAAAATGGAATTAAAAGAGGACTTTGAAACTGGGTTTTTTTAATCTAATTTGCACACATGGTAGGGTATCACAGCATGGTTCTTTATACCACCCCTCGGGACATGGTTGCATTGCTTTAAAAGCAGGCAGGGAATTTAAATAATTAAATAACATTGCCTCAGCTCTTTGCAATGTTTTCTATAAACAGTTAATTGAAAGCAAGATTAAAGGAAAATGGAGTAATACTGTAAGTTTGGGGTCAAATTTTAGCCTGGTATAATTATTAGCATTGTTATTTATTCGTGTTACTTTTAAAAAGAAAAAAATCTTTCAGTTCTCTTATTTCAGAAATAATAATGTTTAATGCTAATTTTAAAGGCTAAATCTCAGTTAATTTGATAAAACTTGAAAGTTTAATGAAATAATTTTGAAATCCAGTTACTTGTTACTGTCTGTCAGATTATTCATTCATTTTATGTTGCATTAAATATTTAGACACACATTCATTACAGCTTATTAGTTTTAATTTGGTTAACTTTGTAGTTTCTGTTTCAAAATGGAACCAGTCTTTTTAGAGCCAACAACTGGGTAGGAGAGAGGAGGAGAAGGGAAGTAAAACAGTATTTATGCTTTGGGGTTTTTTTTGTTGTTTACTGTTTCATTTACTGAGATAAAAGATTATTCCAATATACACATTACATGCTGGAATGAAAGAACTGGTCTTGGAAACTAGGTAACATTTGCTTTTCACACTTAGGTAGTGGAAAACAATATAAACGATCTTGGAATTTTTTAAAATGCATTTAGGAAACAAAATAAATCCTAGTGGAGCTGGAGAGCAGTTTAGTTACATAGTAGGAGATACCAGCACATGTTAAATTGAATTAACTTGTCATATTTTGATGGCATTCTGCTTTCTTCTAAATCTGCTAACCTAAAAAATGAAAATAAATTGTACTTTTAATGCCATGCATTTTATGTGAACAATATAATAAATTTATCCCAGTAAGAAGTCTTGAAATTAAAATCCTGCCCTACCAATGACCAGAGCATTGATAGATGCAGCATTTTTTTCTGAGGAAAGATAGGAAGTCGGTGCTTGGTCTGCTTTCTTATTTCCGGCTGTGTTGCATCACTCACACATGTTTCTCTTCTATTTTGGAAACTCGCACTACAAATATCAATAATTTTTCATGTTTGGTATACTCCAGGATAGTAGTAATGTTCAAGCGTTTAGTGATTACAGTCTGAGTTCCTTTTTCCAAGGAGTCTTAGGCACTGAGTACAGACTGGACTTCATAGCTTTTTGTATAAGCATGAGTATTTGAGAGGAGCACTGTAGTTCTTTTTGCTATATATTTATTTGATTAATGCAATTTTATCGATACAATACCTTTCCATGGGTATTACTATATTGATCTGACACTACATGTTGGAATCTTTAAATAATAAATAATGTTAATAAAATTAAGAAATAAAAATGGATAACTAATTTATTAACTAAATAATGATCTTAATTCCTCTTCCCACAAAAAGGATAAAGTATTTCAGTGTAAGGAGCTTCAAACCAGAATAACTACTAAACCAGAAATCTTGTGCATCAATGTAGCATAAAGTTGTTCAATGTGCATATATGCCCCATAAATCCTAGGGCTGCAGCACACAAAGGATTTACCATGATTTAACAATTTCCTGGTGCTTGGCTGACCCTAACAGCTAGCAGGGTTTAGTAAGAAAAGATGTTACTTTGGGCTAAGAGCAAGGACTTTCTCACTCATCTAGTCCATAGTAACCTGGTACCTTACTGTGTCGCTCAGTTCTGTGCTCAGGCAATTATTTGACTTCAGCTTACGTGAGAGTTTTTCTCCTTACGTAGAAAATCAGGCCCTCCAGCGTACTGATTTTTCATTTCTGTGGAGTTCTGCAGAGTAAAATTAAGTTCCACATACTTTATGGGGCTCAGAGCCTTTTATTTTAGTAATAAATCTGTATATTTAGAAATTCACTATACATTGATGCACTTCCATATTCCCTTATTTGTTACATGGAACTAATAGCTGTCAGCTGAGACATAAAGGTGTCATTCTAGGTTTCTTAGAGCACGAATCTGAATGTGACCCTTGCCACAATGCAGCATGATCAGCCTCTGTTACAGATTAGAACAGGGGCAGCTGAAGCGAAGCACCTGGGGAGTTTCAGTGTCTTATTGTTTGTTTCTTCGGGGATTGCCTTTCTTGACCAGTCATTTTTAAGTGAGAGGAAATTACTGAACAACATGTAAATGTTGAACCTGCTCACGTTAATGCTTCTCCCTGCAAATGTAATTCCATTCCTGTGTTTTTAAGTTTTATGTTTCTTGTCAAGAGAAACATAAAAAGAATTTGAATATTTTTGGTGAGGTGGTGCACAGAAACAAGCAGATCTTTGTAATCTCCCCTATCGTTTTCTCTTTACTCTGACAGGTTAGCTTTGAAATCTTGCAGAGCTCTCCTCAGTATGTGCTGAAAAGAAAAGCAGAAACTATTAACAATGGCCTTCAAGCTATTGAAAAGATGTTACAACAGAAGAGTGAAAACATTGCAAAAGCCAAAGAAGTTCAGAAGGTAATCTTGCCAAAAAAATTTTGTGGGTGCTAAAAGATTTTTGGCTGTTTCTACAGAGCCTGGTTTAGCAGGAGCATAAAGTGGCCCTCCATTCATTTTATGTCTGTAAAAGGAGAAGTACAAACATTTAGCTGGTGAATATTTACTAATTCTTTCTCACAGGAAAATACATGTTTTTTTTCAACTGTGAATCACACCAGTAGATGCAGAGTGTTCTGTCCCCATCATATCAGTTCCGAAATCTTTGCAATTCCATATGCCCCACATGCAGAACAAATAACTCTGCTGTTATCTTTGGGCCTGACCTTATATTTCATTTCCCCTCTCTCCACATGCAGCAAATCTGGGATATGCTGGACCTTTGGCATTACAAACTCAATGAACTTGATGCAGAAGTGCATGATATAGTAGAGCAGGATTCCTGCCACGCACAGGAATTGATGGATATCTTAGTGACCCCCCTTCAGCAGTACCAACAGGTCTCACAACTTGCCGAGCGCAGAACTGCCATTTTAAACAAGGTAGATGCAAATGTAAAAGTTTTTAAAAAATCACATCTTACAAAAAACAAAATAAAGGCTTTGCATAAAACATCATTAAAGGCTGTCAAGCAAGTAAAGAGTCAAAAGCCTGGTGTAGGTGTGTTGGCTTATGGTAGCTAAGAGTTTCTGGAGTGGCAAACATCACCTTCAGCTGCTACCCCAAAGGACCAGCTCTGCACCATGGCTGACAGGGGTTAGCATGGGAATTCATGCCCCTGGATGGGTGATGAGATGGTTCTCTATGACGCTGCTAATGGGCTATCTATTAAAGTAACATTGCCATGTAAATCGCAACAATGCCCCCATGAAATGTAAGCACATAAACACCAAAATTACCTTTGATTAGAGGAGATAGCCTGAAATCATGAAACTGTTTCAGAAAAATTACTATCTTTATTTCACCACACTAATTTAACTGACCTTGATGAAAATGCATCCCCTTTTCTTCCAATCTTGTCCGTAGAGGTGTTTATCCTGTACAGTGAATAGAAATGCATTTGTGCCTTTTTGTAAATTCCTGTCATTTCCTAGGCTGCCAACAAGATGGAAGAATATGATGAACTCTTGAAGAATGTGAAAGTTTGGATAGAAAACACCAACTGCTTGCTAAGAGCAGATGCTCAAAACGACTCTGCAAAAAGCTTACGCAAACATACTGATGACCTTCAGGTAAGTGTTAATGCAGATATGTGGTCTTGTTAGAAGTGGTTGCTCTGTACAGACACAATTTTGTGTTCTTAAGTCTTACTGACATAAATAATTTACTGTTTTCAGTAAATCCTTTAAGTGAAAACCAGTTATCGTTGGCACTTAGGAAATATAGATAGATACTTCTTGGTGTTGGACATATCTATCTTCTGAAAGTGCTGAACTGTAGTACATCTATCTTCCAAAAATATGTGATTGTCTTCTGTTACCCTACTGTGTGGCTATAATCAGTTTTTACTGCCTGACTATGTATGGTTCTTTCTGTATTGTGTGTATGTGATCCAAAAAGGATAAAGTGGTATTTTGATGTCTGTGTGTTAGATGGAAACTTTGAAGTGAATTGTGATTTGGAAGGCAGTTCTCACTGTATCTCAAAGGTAATTCTGATTGATAATTTCAAGAATCAAATGTTTGTAATATTACAGGGAGGATCAGGGCCAGGCAAGTGCCAAGAGGATTTCTGGCAATTTCATATTTGAAATTCGAGTTTTCTATATGTCCACTCCTTGGCTTAGGCCAAGAGAGAGAGTTAGTACTCTGAACATAGATTTTTGTATTAAAACTAATAAGAATTCCTTACAAGAAGTAGCTGGCTGTTCTGGACGGATATGTTACAGAGCACGTAGCCGTGATGGGGAGATTGTGATTTCCAAAATCTGAGAATGTTTTTGTGACAAAAGGTTATTGTCTGTGGTTATTGTCTGTGGTTTGAAGTTATTTCAAAAGGTTATTGTTTGTGGTTTGAAGTGTTTTATGTGTTCTGGTCTGGGAAACTAGTGGATTTGGAAATGCACCCAAGGCTTGCATTAGAGTTGAAACATGCATTCAGTCCTTTCCTTCAGTGGATCACATGCATTTCTTGCAGCCCTTGCTGTTCTTCATGAAGGTATTTGCTGTAATTAATCCAAAAGCTCATACAGCTGGCTGCAGGAGATGGGACGAATCTTCTCATCATGCGCAACTGCCAGATATTTTCTGGAGCATTCTGTTACATCTGCTGTCTGCGGGCTGATGTGAAGAAAACCCTTTTCAGGTGTCTGGCTGACATATCTGGTTCATGTACTTGGGGTCAGCCTGACCATGACACAGGAGCTGGAGAGGAATCTTCTCCAGGATGTCATACTTTTCTTTTTTTTTGGAGTGGGACCTCTCCCTGAGTTTGAAATCTTCCTCTTCATGCCTTTTGTCATGCTCATGTAGACTTATTTTATCTAATTTATTCCATTAAAATCATGGCATCAGTCTCTCAGTTTTTCTGCCTGCAGGATGCAGTAGTTCAGTTCTCTTAGGAGTGAAGCATTTTAGTCTGAACTAAGCTTTTGGGAATATATGCAATCATCAATGACATACAGGAAATTAAAACTGATTCCTTCTGGTCCTAACCTCTGTGAAACTTTTATGTTCACCATTGATGTATCAAACTAAGCTCTTACTTTGTCTCCAGATGGCTTTGGAAGACTCAGAGCAAAAGCAAAATCTTCTACACAGTGTCTACTTGGAGCTGGAGGAGCTAACACCGGTCTTTGAAACAGAGAGTGTAATGCAACAGCTAAATGAAATAGATGATCAAGTAGCAGCTTTACAGCATGAGATAGCAGAGATTCTTCCACAGATCCAGCATGTGGCTGATGTAAGTTTGGGTGATCTATAAGTGCCTTTTATCAGAGCTTCATCATATGTTATGAAATACAGCTTATATTGCCTGTGTAGAAATAAGGTGTGCTGGTTTTAGTAGGTGTGTCAAGTGAGGAAATTAATTGTTCAGAAACAAACCTTTAGAAGGTGTTTGGTATCTAATTACTCTGTAAAGTTCAGGAGTATTGATGAAACTCCTTGTTTAGGCGGAGAAATGCAGGGCTTGTTGACTGGCAAATTAAAAGGGCTTATCTTGCTGGAGGGCGAGGCTCCTATTCAGAGGCACCTGGACAGGCTGGAGAAATGGGCTGACAGAAACCTCATGAAGTTCAACAGAGGCAAGTGCAAAGTCCTGCACCCAGGAGGGAACACGGCCAAATACCAATGCAGGCTGGCGGCCAACCAGCTGGAAAGCAGCTTTACCAAAAGGGCCGGTGGTCCTGGTGGGCAACAAGTTGATCATGACACAGCAGCATGGCCTTGCAACAAGAAGGCCAACAGCATCCTGTCTGGGCTGCCTGAGCAAGAGTGTAGCCAGGAGGTCCATGGGAGTGATCTTTGTTTTTGGCACCTGTGAGATCATATGTGGGTACTGTGCTCAGTTTTAGGTTCCTCAGTGTAACAAAGACATAGACGTACCTGGAATGAGTCCAGGAAGGCCACCAAAGTGGTTGGGGAGCTGTAGCACAGGATGTAGGAGGAAAGGCTGGGAAACTTGGGTCAGTTCAGCCTGGAGAAGAGACAGCTTGGGGCGGGGGAGGAGCAGGTATTACTGCTGTCTACTGCTACATGATGGGAGACTATAGGCAAGATAGAGCCAGGCTCTTCTTGGGTTGTGCAGAGAAGAGATGAGCAGTAACACACCCAAATTATAACAAAGGAAATTCCATCTACATAATAGGAAGGATTTTTTTTTTGCAGTGAGATTCATCAAACACTAGATCAGGGGCCCAAAGAGGGTGTAAAATCCCCATCCCAGGACGTACCCAAATCTCAACAGGATCAGGCCCCAAACAACCTGCTCTGATGGGTGCCAGAGACCTCCCAAGGTCCCTTCCAATCTAATTTATTCTGTGACCCTGTGACTCTGTCTCCATGAGAGTTCACAAGCAGCTGTACTGTATGTGGATCCATTTTCCATCTGATATAATATAGGAATCTGCAACAGTGTAATTAGACCAGTTTCCTATGCTGGTAACTATCACCACTGGAAAAGTGTCGTGTCGCTACTGGTAATTTATAATGTGTCTTTTCAAGGATATTTCAATTCTGTATTCAGGGTTTAAAACAGACCAGGTGACCTTAGGTACTTAATTGCTCCAGAAGTTATCATGATATGTAATTTATAATAACTAGCCTTTTGATTGGTAGCATCCATTAACATATCCTGCATATGCGGCACTTGCTTTTCAGTATTTCTTTTTAAATTTAAGTGAAAGGCAGAAATGCAAGCTAGTTTTGGTATTTGTATGACCTACAGATATTCTCTTTGTTCCCAAAATCTAGGAATTGGATGCCATTGAATCTCATGTGAAAGTGTTTGAGAAGGACATTGCCAAAATGAAGACAATTCTGTCATCAGAAGATCTGTTAGAATTCTCTCCTAAAGACCAACTTAAACATGGACAGGTCCGTGAAAACTCCTATATAGGCTTTTTTCCCTATGTATTTATGCATAAGTTAGCATAAATATGCTTTCACAAGCGGAAGGCTGTTTTGTGACTGCAAACTACCATGAACAAGTTTTTAGTATATGACTTTGAAATGTTTGTATCACACAAATTCTAACTCTTGAGTCAAAGATTGAAAGTTTTATTTCAGTCATGATTTTGGCCACATGTTTCTACGGTAGCAAGTAGTGCGATCCAAGAGGAGCACACTGGTAGGGCAAAACAGGTGGTGCAGAGGACCTGATATCTGTGTTGTATGTGTCTTGGGGGCTTACTTTGGGCTGATCCTGTAGAACGGGCACCCAGTAGTGGCTGAGTGTCTTCAGAGGCTCTTCTGGAGAGTATCTTCTGCTTTAGTTTCATTTGAAAGGAATCCAGTTTGCATGCTCCAAGATAACTGCACAGTGTAAACCCTAAGGTGAGACTGTTGGGAGATTCCTTCAAGAAGCACAGTCATGGTTTGAACGAAAACATTTGAAATTAAAGTATTCCTGAGAACATGCCCATAGAGAACTCGAGTATGTAACTTAAGCGCACATTGTCAGACATACCTGCCATATTTGAGTGTCTCCATTTTTGGAAAGTTTATGGCCTGACTTTCAGAGACACTTGCTGCACATCACTCTACTTAGCATCAAACAGTAAGTAATCTGAAAGTCTGAAAATCAGGCCCTATTTTTCCAAAAATGGAGGCAAAATTTAGCAGATGTTTCTGGAAACATAGGCTGGCATGACTTACCATAAAACCATTTCATCATGCAGGGACTTCTCTGCAAAGATACCTTGGCCAGATGGTTTTCCTTTATCTGCTTGAGTGAAGTAAAACAAAGCATTATGGTATCTTTTCTTTTATATCACTTGCAGTCCACATTGTTAGCTGACTGAAATGCAAGAAGCATGGTTTCAGTTGCAGGGGAGGGATAAAAATGTCATCCTACCTCTCCTAGCTTTGTTATCCAGAGAATGTTTTTGTAATGGCTACGTTATATGGAAAAACTGAAGTAATATTTCTTCTGGAAAATAATGTTCACCTACTTCCCTGTTTTAAATTGAAGTTGGGATAGTACGCTAATAACAAAAAATTCCTGATACAGGCTGCTTATGAATGAGAGTAAGCATCTGTATTCCATTTGGGGCCTTTTAAAATGAAATCTTCTTGAGAGGGAATTTAACAAAAATATTAGTAATTAAAAGGCCCAGAGGTGGTTTGTATTTATATTTTTTTTTTCTTCTGAAGTTCCCAGCTGAATGAGGTCTCAGTAGGATTTCGTATTTGTTTAGGAGAACCAAGAAGTAGTGAGTTGGTATTCCCATTCTGTCTTTCCTAAGTTGATCACCGAGTCTTCCATAAAACATGTATTGTGGTATGAAACTGCACATTTCTGTTCATCCAAAACTGATAAAGGCAATTGTAAACTGTGCATCCGCTCGGGGTGTTGTGATACAAAATGCTGTCTTCGGCAGGAAAGCTGTCTTCAGAGATTTCTCCTGGCTTCCATCCCGGTTCATCATCTCAGCTATGTTGATAAGACTGTTTATAGGACCACCATAAAATGGCTAGCTTTAACACAGGACATTTCATGCCTGGTTTGCAGCACAAAAAAGAAAAACCAGAGTTGGCTAGAGTGACATCAAAGGGTTTGCACCAGTTTTTTAACTGTCATCATGGCCAAAGATACGCTACTAATGACACGCTTAGTAAATAGTAACTAATCTGAATGTGACCCTTTTTTTGTCACTGACCAAACTTTATGTATGTATATGCAGAGAAAGCAGAATTGTAAATATAAGTTATATCTTCCTCTTGCTTTAGACAACCTCACCATGGATTTTCACTTATTTGTTCCAAGATTAAAATATTCTTCCTTCTTAAATGGGAAACTCACCAAAGCACATCATGCTAGTAGTATAAATTTTCAGTGTTTATTTTTCCAACTCAGTATCTCATCCATCGTCTGTCCTGTATCCTAATAGGTTATACTTGACCATGTTGGTCCCATGCAGAAGACCATTGTTCATATACAGTCTTATGAAGAAGCACTTCAGCTACCAGGGGTGAAAATGCAGCCTTTCGCAGTCTTCCAAAGAGCAAGACGACTCTTGAGAGAATTGAAGAAATTAGAAAAAATTACTAAGGAACAAAACGACATACTGGAGGTAATTGAATTTTTTTTTTTTTACTGTCACCTAAACCACCTTTATTTTATAATAGTTTTGATCACTAGGCAATATTGTTTTTACAGGCATATAGTACACCTACTTTGTCTTCTATGTAATGGTTTGGGGATTTGTTTTGTTCTTTTTTTTTCCTGTGTAATTTGATACAACAACAAGGCACACTGGATAGTCTTGAAATTCATTTCAGTTTTCCAATTCAGTCACGACTGACACTATGTGTTTTAGCATATGGTAGAAGAAAGGAAGGCCCAAGTTTCTTATGACTCAGGTTTGCACAACTGATGGTGGATGTCCAGTGTTATATGCAGGTGCTCACATCTGCAACGTTCAAGTCCTTAAACATATCTTGAACATGGAAATTCTTCGTTGACAGCCATTAGATAGAAATTGCTGACAATTAATAGCAGAAAGTCTTTTACTAAAGATGATCTTCCCAAATCAGTGAGCCAGGAAAATGACCATTTCCTACTGCTTGATTAACCCATTGTTTTGAGGCAGGCCAACTCAGAAGGTCCCATGCAAGGATGTGTCTGCATAAGTGAACACGTGACAGGGGGGCTTGGAGATGCTGTTGGCCAAACCAGGTTTGGAAACTGAAGTGATATAACAACACTGATGTGATACACGGCTGTAGGAGAAGGTGGTGCCAGCGGGGTCAGTGAGCGTTAACTCGTGAGCGGTATGAGTTATGAAACAGCTATGCTGGCTCCAAACCTGAAGTAGTATCTCTGCAGCACTTCACTGAGCGATGTGGTTGTACCAGGTCAGGAAGGTTTTAATTCAAGGATAGCTGCGTCATGCTCCATTGCCCAGGGTAAATACACTTGGAGGCAATCTGGTGTTTGGTTATGCATGTTCCCACGTCAGCAGAGGTATGGAAATTCTCATGTGACCCACCCATTTCTCAGCAGGATGATAGCAGCACCTATAAAAATGATACAGTACCTTTGCTGATTTGGTTTTCCACACCTATTACAGTAAAGCAGAATGCTTTAGAACATCTAACTTCTTACTGGGCATGTCAGAGGCCAGGCAGACACAAGTGTCAGCTAAAACGTGAATGTCCATCTTTGATTTTCAGTTTGTGATATTAAGAGCACCACACCAAGAGAAAAGCTCAAACATGCTACATGACTAATGCACGCTTGGAGTTTGGAAAAAAGCAATAACTATGTGAGATCTGTATGATCCCTACGATCTTTTTTTTTTAGTCCATACAATTTCTTATGTCTGAAAAATTGATGTGGTAAAATGTACCTTTTTCAGAGAGTTACCAGATTAAATACTTGAGAATGTCCAAAACACTTTAAAACCATCAGAAACAGGTGCTTTGCAATTATAAATTGTTATCATGAGACTTCTGACTGGTTTATGTGGAGCATTAGGTCAAGGTTTAGATTTTTCTCCTTTTTGAAACAGCTATAACCTTTTTTACTCAGCATTTGCCTTTATCTTATAGGCATCCAACAATCTGTAGCTGAGTGAAATTTCTTTGTGAAAAAACAGATTGGAAAAATTGCAATTCTTGGCAGCTAGGATATCAAACTGTGCAAAAAATTTTCCAGTCCTGTTGAATGCGTTGAAAGCAGCAGTACTACAATACAAGTCTAGCACCAGCTAAGACCTAATGAAGGATGAAGCTAGTAAAGGATGGCATTTTGAGTGCTGCATTAGAAAGGTAGTAAGTATCCTGATGGAGAGGAAAGCAAATGGGAGGCAAGCTTCCTGTACAAATATACACAAGGATTAGTTTTGAAATTTTAGTGTTTAGATGCATTTGCCTATATTTTGCTATTGGTGACGCAATAGGATATTGCACTAGTAACTTTTGTATAATTAAATTGCAGTGTAACACCTGAAAACGTATCACAGAAACAAAACCTGTAATAGGTAGTGTAAATGCTTTGGGGCAAGATTTTAGGTGACTTAGATCTGTGTTGAATGTTGCCCTCTGTTTTTCATTATGGCTTGTCAAGTACCACACCTCTCACTACCTAAATAACGTCATCAGGAAGAGGAGCTGGAAGCCACAGCTGCTTCTACTGGTTTCCTGTGCAAGAGAGTGGCAGTATTTGCATATTTGATGATTTACTGTGCTCATTTTTGGTAAGCTCTTCTATAACAAATACAATGCCTGCCTGCAGAAACACTACAGCACGTGGGCCTTTTCCATGGGTAGGTCTTCTAGTATTACCACAATATGAAAAGTAAGGAGCAAATGTTAAGCAGGAAATAACTCAAAAGAGAGGCAACACTGAGAAGAGACTCAGTCCCACATATATGGCCTAATTTATGTTATATTAGGAAAAGGATAAAATAAGATTTTTTGCCCCTTAGTGGAAGGCAGGGAATTGGATGAGTTATCTTCGGGCAAGTGGCTATTATTCACATATTGGCCTGTGAGAGAAGACATTGGAGTCTCTATACAGAGTATTCATATTCTTTAGTTAATCAAGGAAACTTGACGTAGTACACATTTTACCTATTACTAAACAGTCCTGCTCATGTGGAAGTGACAGTATGGGTAAGACAATCTCTCTTTTAGAAGGACTTTTAGTTTCTCATTAAAACTGAGCAGAAGACCTACTCTTTTTTTCCTCCTCTGATTCTTAAGCTATGGCATTAAGATTATAGTCCACAATTAAATATGTTCCTCTCCCATTTGGCATTTTTTTTAAGTGGGGAAAATAGTTTTTTCTTCCTTTTAAAACCTGTAAGTAAAAAAAAAAAATCATTTAGAACCTTGTTAGTTTTTTTGTTATTGAGAGGGAGTGCTACTGTGAGGAAGTGACTGAAGAAACGACGCTGTTACTGTTCATAGCAGGAGAGACTCTTTGCTCTGAAAGGGAGAATCTGTGCACGCTTTGCAGAGAGATTTTTCAACCTGTCAGGCTGTTCAGGTTCTGCTGTCAGCAGAGTAAGTTCAAGCCTGTTGACAATAGGCTACATTTTCTTCATTACCTTTTGCAGACACCTGAGGAATAGTCCTTAGATATTCTTTGGTTCTCAGCCCACAGGTCGGAAAACACACAGCCACCAAATGTTCTGCAAATTATATGTTTTCACAAAATATTCTGATTTGTAAATGTAACAATTTCTTAATTACCTGAGACATCATGACAGGCTGTGGCTGACAAACATGAGCCATGTGTGTGGGGAGATTGCCGATTTCAGCATGAACAGTAAAGCATGGGGTTTGATGAAATTTTGCTGTCGCTGTCAAACGAGTAAAAGTGAATTTGGCTGTTTATAACATATAATATGTTCTCCTATAAGTCATGTAAGAAGAGGAGGCTCAAACAAAGTGGAAATGCTTATCATTTTTATAGGAAGTATTCAAATTGTCAGGCACTGCGGTTGCCTTATCCTCTGAGCTGCAGTGTCTGCCTGGTCTACAGCACAATTCATTTTTGGTCAGTGCAGAACTTGCTGGCAGTAAAGACCTGAGCACCAATAAAACCAGGTAGGCTTTCTAACTTGATAAGAAACCCTGTAATTTCTCTTTTTTTTTTCAACCTGTTCTAAATTGTAGCGAATGTGATTAAATATGCTCCATTTGCATTTTAAAACCAAATTTGTAGCTCTACTCTGGAGTAATCAAAGATGTGGTCCTAGGCAGAATACCCCACCATACTTCAACTTCTGGATAGAGCAGTTGGTTTGTCTTTAGCAAGTGAATAATAAACTTCATGAGGATAGGGTTGTGCAAAGTTAGCAGAACAAACACAGTTTCTTTTACATGTAACTACAGATGCAAAGGAGGCTTCAGTACTCTTCATACAAGTTTGTTGCATTACTGACTAGTTTGTTTCTGTACTAGTTAATTCAAAATACATTACTGACTAGTTGGTTCTGTACTAGTTAACTCAAAATGATTTGTGAGAATTCCTATTTCACAGGAAGCTGTAAAGAAAACAGAAGAATGTGAGCAAGAAATTGAAAAGTTGAAACAATTCTTAAAGAACCACTTGGTTGAAATATCACATGAAGATCAACCACTGGCTCAGAAGACTCATTGTCCAGAGGTGGGTTTCATTGTTTTCTCTCTCATGCCTGTTACTTGTCCTGACTAACACTAAGCATGACAATGCAGAGCACTGAGAAATAGCAGTGTGCTTCCCCTCCCTGCCACAGTCAGGCAGGCAGTTGAATGCCATGGTGTGACTACGCATACGTAAGTTGACATATACCAAGGGATATTAGAATTAATAGTAGTTTGCAAGTTGGTTATATCTTTCATAATATACTCCTTATTGACTTTGATGTGTCATTTGTACCTATATGAACTTCTAAGGAAAATTTAGAGTGCTGTTTTCATGACAGCTGACAGCTGTTTTGGTGAAACAATATGCAGCACCGATAGCTCGCCTGTGCTCAGCATCCTGCTAATGTTGCTGAGGTAGCAGCTTGGGATAGTGCATAAGGAGAGAACTGAGTCCATTTCTGATCGCTGACCATGCAATGGTACTTGTGGTGATTCTGGTTAGGGTCAGATTCTTTAGACTCCTTTCCTCATCCTCACTGCCACACTGTGTTTTCATCAACTGATAAACATGTGTTGCATTTCTCCCTGCAGTCAGCTGCTTTCTCTAATGGATGAATTGATTATTTAATGCAAAAATAAGATTTGTTTTAAGGACAAATGACTGCAGAAGTCAGGAAGTGACTAATTAAGTGTAATAACTATTTATAACGTGCCTCTGAAATGCTCAGCTTTTTGCAGTCAGTCACAATAAAGTTAATACGCATACATTGTACTTGCTTAATAACTATAATCACTCGGTATGCTCCTAAGTTCATAGCTGCTCTGCTTTCAGGTGGTTGGATATTGGAGGCTTGATGCTAGTACTAAGCATGACTCATTTCCTGATTCTTACTTGTTTTTGTCTTTGAGTGTAGGGTTTTCTGTTTAATAGCTCTTGTTTTAGAAGAAAACCTGTTTCACGATTGTAGCATTTCATGAATAGAAGTGGGCAATGGAATTGCCCATCTTATTGAGGGGCTTCAGATGAAGAAGTGATGTTAATAAAGATTTGGTTTCTGAGGAGGTTTTTGGCCAGTTAAGTTTGCAAAACAGTAGCTGGTAAATGTGTGCTGTAAAGTCTCCTCCTGCAATGAAACAAACAGAAATACTGTTCCTAGTGGACATTTATAAAAATATGCCAAATTGTCATGGATGGCTGTTTCTTCATTCCAATGACTGTTTCTTGCCTCTACCTTTGGAAGATTTTGCCTTGTGTTTTTGAATGTAGATAAGGAAAAAAACATCCTTGTCTGAGCAGAGTTCCCATGTCCTTTGAAAATTTGCTAGGGTTCCTGCCTCCACCCTCCCTGTCATGCAGCCACACTAGCGTTATTAACAGAAGAAGCTGTAGTCGAGACAGAACCAGCAGTCTTACTGCTTTCATCTGTCACAGATTTTTACTTGTGTAGTATTATTCACACCATGATAGAGCATGTTGTAGAATCAATGCTATTCTTATTTCAAGCCTAGCATCAAAGCTTGCTCTGATGGACTGAATCCAGTGTGCAATGGGATATTTAGCCACATTTCCGTTTTCTGAGCAAGCAACAATGCTTCAAAGAGCTTTAGAACTTTCAGTAATGGAGTAGGGCATTGTATTCCTTGCCTTGTCTTACTCTGTTATTTGTTGTGCTTGCTTTGCTCACCTGGAGACTGGGTGGTAAGGAAAGGCCCTAGCAGAAAGCTCTAAAGGCAGAACACTGGCTAGAGCAATAGTCATGGCCAGGGAGGAGACCAAGACAGATTTATTTCTCCCTTTGTTACTGCAGAGTCACTTGGATTATTGTTTAATCCCTGCAGAACTTTAAATACTTTCCTTGTACTTTGTTGGGGACCATTGCTCCCAATATCACATTCAAAGACATGGGATAGTTTTGACCCTAGCCACGTCACCAAAACCCACTGAATGGTTTGTTTCCTTCTTTTAGGCCAGTTTCAGCAAAGAAGACTCAGCCCTGAGCTACCCTTATTGCTGTCTTTGCCTTCATCAAGGCTATCCCAAGTGTTCTGTGTCAGTTTCCAGAGAAGGTAGTTGGGAGTAACATCATCTGCTCTGACACACAGAGTAATGTAACCTAGCTGCATTCCCTCTGTCCTGAAGGAAACTCATATTCCCACGGCTATGCAGGACCTAGTTAGAATTAGTTATCCAGCCTTTCACATTTCCTTCCAGACTACCAACTTCTGCATTACAGATGGCAAGTGCTGTCCTGAGCTGAAAATTGCTGCTGTTTTGCATGTATCTGGACATCTGCAGTGACAATGGGGAACTGTCCCAATGCCCTGAAAAAGGAAAAAGGGGAAATAGCCCCAGTCCCAGTAAGATGCATCACTGGTATAATCTGTTACATTACTGTTTGGTTAAGTAAGAAAAATGGATGCTTACAGATGTTGTTGCTCCTTAGGGAGAAATGGAAGCTGTAAAAGAAGAAATCATAAAGCTGTGCCAAAGAAAGGAAGATATCCTTACCGGGATGAAGAATTCAATGTCTGAGCTTCACCAGCGCTTACAGCAAGAAGTGCCTGAATCAGGAGATGAACCTACAGCCTCTGTATTAGCACCAAGTGACTTGATTGGGACTGATGTTTCTGGTCAGCAGGTAAGTGGAACACCACGTTGTGATCACTTACCCAAGAGCCGAAGGGGGAAGGTAAATAACCCTTCTTCCTCCAGGAGGAGTGGCATGTGAGAGAGGAGCACCCCTGCAGCTCTGAATCAATACTACTTCTCCTCCCCTTTGTGCTTCTGAATGGTCCCAGAAGGACTGAGTATGATGCATGTCTAGGAGAAGGTGGGACAGAGGTGTGCCTCTGGTTATTTTTTAGCATGAGCAGATCCAACATGAAGTTTGTATCAAGCAATCAACAGCAAAACGCTCGATGTGTATTTTTGTTGATAATCAGTTGTTCTGGGATTTTTGGTAAATTGTTTTCATGGAGCAAAATGAAATTTGTCCCAGTTATAGCTGTGATGTTGAAACATTACAGCATAGAGAAAAGTCCCAATTTTCAGAGGTGCTTAGTACCTGCAGTGTTCAATTACCTTAATGTAGGGTGGCAGATGTTCAGTGCTTCTCCAAAAGTGGACCCCAAGTGGTAACTTTCTTTTGGTTTACAGGCAGAAGAGAAGAGGCTTTTACTGTTCTTGTCATGAATAATTGGGCTGTCTCTTTATGTGTATTCTTGTAGCTGAAAAAAAGAGGAATGATGTCTCTTCTACCTTCCTTAGATGAAGAATCAGAAGACTGTTCTTTCCACAGCAAGGTGAGTGCAATGTATGTCTTATATATACAGCTGTATAGGTAAGATACAAGATTTTCGTACTGGACAAATTATGAAAAATGTGTAAATCCGAAAGATACTTCAAAACAAATTGAAATATCTGTTATCACTCCAGGATACTAAGAAATTGCACTCAAGCCAGCCTACCAATATTACACAGCACCTCATTCTGTGATGTGTGATCCTGCTTTTGGTGGGATTGCTTATATACAGTAATACCCCCTTTATGGAAGTGTTAGTGGCAGAATATGGGCCTCAGCACAAATTTTTGTATGGGGGGGTGGGGTTCAGACAGAATTAGACAGCCTCTGAAGTGCTAAAACTTAAAAGAAACAACCAAAATTATTTGTATGTTTGACCTTAAGGAAAAAAGGGCATGATCAGACTATTGGGAATGAAATTAAGATAGGAGAGATTTATGGGAGAAACTGGGAGACCCTGCTCAACAGGTTGCTCTGAATCTGGGGAGTCTGAATGCCCAGGTGAAATGCAGAGCGGCAAAGCTGGGAGTAAAGTTTCATGATAAAGTTAATAGCTTTTGGAAAAAGAAAAAAAAAAATCCATGAAACTTTCTGCACACTTTCCTGCACCCTAGGGACTAAATAAGATGTGTTCGAATTAAATCAGGAATGTGCAGAAGTGCTGGTGAGCTTGTAGCCTAGCTACCTGCTCGCACAGCAGTTCACGGACTGCCTAGGCTGGTAGTGACCAGCTACTGTCATCTGCATCTCCTGGGAGGGGCTGTGGCCTCAACCAAGTTTTGAAGAATCTCCATTTCTCTGAAGTCCTTGCTATGGATATTAATTAGCCTTTTTGCTACATCCTTGCAACAAGAGTCAAAAGGAAATGTGGCAAAGAGGTGATAGAGTACTGGAGGGGTTGCTTTAGGCTAGGCAAAGATGAAACTCCATGGCTAGACAGTGCAAAGTCCAAACAGCTTGGATAGAGGTGGTGTCTTACTACTCTGATGCAAGCACTTCCGTTTCAGGGTTTCTGATTCTGCACCTTCGTTGGTGCAGTTTTCTTTACATACAGGACTTTTTAGTGGGCAGGACAGGAGAACGATTGTTTCTCGTTGGCTTTTTATTTTTTTAAATAGTGTGAAAAAAATGAGGATACTCAGGTCTCTAGAGAAAACTAGGAGTGTCATCCAGCTGCCATTCATCTTGCAGCAGAGCTGTAGAGCAAGGGAAGAGGTGGGATTTGGGAAACACAATAAAGATAGATAAACAAGGTAGAAATAGAGCAAAGTGTTACTAAAGGTTTGCAGTAATTTACATTGCCTGAAGGGATATCTGAGCTTGTTGTTCACAAGCTAACGCTGAGCTGTTACTGCTTTCAAAGGGAAGTACAGCCACAGAGAAAGATGCAAGCTTTTGGCCTTCAGAAAGAGATGATGAAAGGCATAAGGAAGACAGTGCAACCTCCTGGTCTTCTGGTACCTTGTCAGATGGCATCATTCAGGTAATGCACTCAGGTTTATCTCCACAGGGATGGGAACTCATCTTTGTAGAAAAGATCTGCACAAGTCTTAAGTATTGCCGAAGCCTGCAAAGCAAGAGAACTGTAGAAATGCAGGACATGATGGCCTTATCCTCTGTCTTCCATATCACGCTAAATCTTGCCATTTGAATTATCTTTCCCTATTGCACAATGACCTTAAGGGTCTTTTCCAACCTAAATGATTCTATGATTCTAGATTAATTTCTTTTAGCTTGACAAGAACCCAAAGATAGAAATGCCTATTTGGTAGCAGCAATTTGTTTCACTAATTCCCGGAAAGGCTGTAAAATGTGCATTTTGTTGGGGGACAATTTGTGGAAGAAGTTCTCTTTGTACATGAGAAGATCAGCATCTAAGACAGCCGATTGGCTACAATTTTGGTGGCATTCTGCTCTGTTCTTCTTGGTGTCTTGATAATGTTGTGATAGCTGCAGTTGTTAGTTTGTGTATATCAACATTACCAGGCATAAGAGAACTTCTCTCTGTGAATACTCTTGGGCCAGGATCACCTATAGGTTGAGTGACTGATGCCGTTTGAGGCTTCTGTAGCACAACAAGGCAATAATGATACAAATACTTCCACTATTGCCTCTCTCTTTACAGGATGCTGATGAGATAATGCAGTCACACAGTAAACATGGTGAGGAAACATCTATGCAAACTTTGCAGAGCACTGATGTCTGTGGGACAGGTGATGGCAGTCAGGCTATGGTGAGTTTAAAGGCCTGAAGTAAGCTGAACAAGGTGACCTTCTGAGCTCGTTGTATAACCTGTCTAGTGGGCAGAGGCTCTGTTTCATTGTGGCTATGCTACTGGAGTTTGTTGCAGTATTTATGATATGATAGGATACCTACAACCCTTTGTGGGCCTCTTCATATTGCTGCTTTGGGTGAAAATAAATACATTTTGATTTGCTCATTGAAAATGCAATTTACTAGGGAACAAAATGGAGTATTTTCAGGAAATAAGATGCTGGCATTCATACAGGCATGAATGGAGGGGTTCAAGTGATGTAAACATACATCCACTATGGGATTTTTAAGTGGCAGTTAAAGGAGAAATTAAGGAGATTGACACTCCTATATGTTGCTGCTTCATGGAAGCTATGCACAGGCTAAGGGAGGAGTGGGCAGCAGCCTGTAGGTTATATGCAAAAGAGTGTATGGAGGCAGACATGAATGCTCCAGGAAGGCCAGGAGCAGCAGACCGGTAGCAGAGCAGTCTCAGCTCTTCCTGGGTTTAGAGCATGGAAGAAGACAGAATCCGTCATTGCCTGAGGCAGGAGCAGGCCCCCAGGTCACTTTGTCTCCCATTCCTCTTAACTCCTTCCATCATACTTAACCTTTAATTTATGGTTAAAAAACCATAGCAAACTATTAAAACCCAGGCAGCAGCACAATATATTCTGTATAAAGAAATAGCCTCGTGTGAGTGTATTATATATGTCTTAATTGTATGTGTGATCTCTCTATGTTTTTTCTCTCTGCTACGCTGTGATGCTGTTGGTCTCTGCATGTCTAAGCTCTCTTTGCAGCTGCAGGAGATGTAGTCACTGCAGTACCCAGGCACAGTGAGCAGTTCAGCTGAGCTCGCACTACTTGTCTGTGTTAGGCTGAGCTGAACCCCTGGCTGCACTGAGTAAATCTCCATTGAGGATAATGGGAATTTAGACACCTATATTCAAGAGACTTAACCTCCAGCTGAACGTTTTGGGTTTCCAGGAGCCTTACAAGACAATATATGCCCTCCTGGCACCTCTGTGTGCCACCACTGTGTTTTGTCAGCATCTTGCCTTCAGGGGCACCCACAGCCTGTTGGACCCAGCAATACAAAAGTTCGGTGGAGTGGTTTCTTGGGCTGGACGTGGCGTCTCGGTGGTCTGTGGAGAGAGTGCTGTCAGGCTGTGAGCCAGGGTCCTTCGCTGCTCAAGTAGACAGGTTTTTTAGAGAAGGCCTTCTTTCTCAAACTGTACCAGACAGCTTTTTTGCTTGCAACAGCTTTTCCACTTCAGTGTTTTGCTACACTGTGACATTTCCATATGCTACACAACTCCCTGTAGCAAGTGATTTTTTAAAATTTTATTTTGTTAAATGATTTATTTACAAGATCAATTACAATTTGGAGACAGGAAGACATTTATTTTTATAAATGGTAAACCTGTTTGTTTTCCCTAGAGATGTATGTATGCATAGAGATTTATGAAGTCGATTATATTTATGTTCTCCATTTAGAGCTTAACTGCATGCTAAAATTAAATATTCCTACTATCTTAGTGATTGCTAGATGATACCATTTCATCTCTCTGGCATGTTGTCCCTCCCATGCAAACATGCCTGCTTCCAAATTCAGTTATAGCAGCCTAAACCACAATTTAGGATTCAGAAAAACATTTGAATTACTGGATGAGGAAGAAAAGACGGGTTATAGTTGTAGGTGACTCCGTTCTGAGGGGAACAGAGGGTCCAATATGCTGGACAGGCCCTCCTCTTAGGGAAGTCTGCTGACTCCCTGGGGCCCTGGTTAAGGACATCACTAGGAAACTTCCTAGCCTGGTACGGCCCTCAGACTATTACCCATTATTGCTGTTCCATGTGGGTGGCGATAAAGCCACAACGCATAGTCCAAGGGCAATCAAAAGAGACATCAGGGCCTTGGGATGGTTGGTAAAGGAATCTGGAGTACAGGTAATTTTTTTGCCTATCCTTCCAGTTGTGGGCAGCAACAGTGGAAGAAACAGATGGACCCAGTCTATAAATACATGGCCCTGTGGCTGGTGTCACTGCCACAGTTCTGGGTTTTTTGATAATGGGATGGTCTATGTGGCACCAGGCCTGCTGGCATCATATGGAATTCACCTTTCTCAAAGGGGGAAGAGTGTCTTTGCTCATGAGCTAGTGGAGCTCATTGACAGAGCTTCAAACTAGACTTGGAGTGGAAGGGGGATAACATCAGGCTTGCCTGTGACAAGCTGTGGGACAACAAGCCAAGGTTAGAAGTATGGGGTGCTAGCAAGGGCCCTCAGCCTGTTGCTCTGAGACATGCTGGGTACACTGGAGCACATTTGAAGTCTTATGTAGATGAACCAGGGGCTCCTGAGGTAATAGGAGCCAACAGGGAAACACTGGTGAAGTACCTCAAAGGAATTAAGGGGTGTTCTTCTAAGAAGGTGACACAACCAACAGCTCTGCTAGAGTGCCTCTACACCCATGCACACAGCATGGGCAACAAACAGGAGGAGTTGGAAGCCACCATGCTGCTGGAAAGCTATGACCTAGTTGCCATTGCTGAAACGTGGGATGAATCCCATGACTGAAGTGCAGCTATCGATGGCTACAGACTGTTCAGAAGGGACAGGCAAGGAAGGAGGGGCGGAGGCGTTGCCCTCTACATCAAGAAACAGATAGATTGTGAAGAGCTGTCACTGAAGAATAGCCACGAGCAGGTTGAAAGCTTACGAGTAAGAATCAGAGACCAAGGCAACAAAGGGAACCTTGTGGTTGGTGTCTACTACAGGCCGCCCGATCAAGGGGAGCCTATTGATGAAGCCTTCTTGCTCCAGCTACAGGAGGCATCACGCTCGCAGGCTCTCATCCTGCTGGGGGACTTCAACCACCCCGGCATGTGCTGGGAAAGTAGCACAGCGAGCTTTAGGCAATCCAGGAGACTCCTGGAATGCATTGAGGATAACTTCTTAAGCCAGGTAATAGGCAGCCCCACCAGATGGCATGCGATACTGGACCTGATGGTCACCAACACAAGTGAGCTAATCGCTGACATCAAGACTGGAGGCAGCCTAGGCTGCAGTGATCACACACTGGTGGAGTTCATAGTCCTGAGGGATATGGGTCAGGCAAAGAGTAAAGTCAGGACCCTGAATTTTAGGAAAGCACACTTCCAGCTGTTCAAGTAGTTAGTCAATGGGACCACCTGGGAACCTGCCCTCAGGGACAAGGGAGCAGAAAAGAACTGGCAGATCTTTAAGGATGCTTTCCATAGCATGCAAGAGCTCTCGATCCCCAGGTGTAAGAAATCAGGAAAGGAAGCCAAGAGACCGGCATGGCTGAGTCAAAACTTTGACCAAAAGTCTTGGTCAAACTGAAGGACAAGAAGGAAATGCACAGGCAGTGGAAGCAGGGACAGGTATCCTGGGAAGAGTATAGGAACACTGCCCAGTTGTGTAGGGATGGGGTCAGGAAGGCCAAGGCACGGCTGGAGCTGAACTTGGCAAGTGATGCAAAGAATAATAAGAAGGGCTTCTATCGATACGTCAGCCAGAAAAGGAAGGTCAAAGAAAGTGTAGCCCCCCTGATCAACGCAACTGGCAAACTGGTAACAATGGACAAGGAGAAGGCTGAGATACTCAACAACTTCTTTGCCTCAGTCTTCACTGGCAACCTCTCTTCCCACACCTCTCGAATGGATGGACTGCAAGACAGGGATTGGGGGAGCAAAGTCCCTCCCACTGTAAGAGAAGATCAAGTTTGTGACCACCTGAACATGCATAAGCCTATGGGACTGATGGGATGCATCCCAGAGTCCTGAGGGAATTGGCTGATGTAGTTGCCAAGCCACTCTCTGTGATATTTGAAAAGTCATGGCAGTCAGGTGAAGTCCCTGGTGACTGGAAAAAGGGAAACATTGCACCCATTTTTAGAAAGGGTAGAAAGGAGGACCCTGGGAACTACGCACCTGTCAGCCTCACCTCTGTGCCTGGGAAGATCATGGAACAGATCCTCCTAGAAGCTGTGCTAAGGCATGTGGAGGACAGGGAGGTGATTTGAGACAGCCAGCATGGCTTCACCAAGGGCAAGTCTCGCCTCACTAAGCTAGTGGCCTATGATGGAGTGACTACATCAGTGGACAAGGGAAGAGCTATGGATGTCATCTATCTGGATTTCTGTAAGGCCTTTGACATGGCCCCCCACAACATCCTTCTCTCTAAATTGGAGAGATACGGATTTGATGGGTGGACTGTTCAGTGGATGAGGAATTGGTTGGATGATCACATCCGGAGGGTAGTGGTCAATGGCTCAATGTCCAGATGGAGATCAGTGATGAGTTGTGTCCCTCAGGGGTCCGTACTGGGACCAATACTGTTTAATATCTTCATCAATGACACAGTGGGATTGAGCGTACTCTCAGCAAGTTTGCAGATGACACCAACCTGAATGGTGCAGTTAACGCACCTGAGGGACAGGATGCCATCCAGAGGGACCTGGACAAGCTTGAGAAGTGAGCCTGTGTGAACCCTCATGAGGTTCAACAAGGCCAAGTGCAAGGTCCTGCACCTGGGTCGGGGCAACCCCTGGTATCAATACAGACTGGGGGATGAAGGGATTGAGAGCAGCCCTGCAGAGGACTTGGGGGTTACTGGTGGATGAGAAGCTGGACATGAGCTGGCAATGTGTGCTTGCAGCCCAGAAAGCCAACCGTATCCTGGGCTGTATCAAAAGCGGCATGGCCAGCAGGTCAAGGGAGGTGATTCTGCCACTCTGCTCTGGTGAGACCTCACCTGGAGAACTGCATCCAGCTCTGGAGCCCTCAGCACAAGAAGGACACGGACCTGTTGGAGCGGGTCCAGAGGAGGGCCACCAAGATAATCAGAGGGGTGGAACACCTCTCCTGTGAGGACAGGCTGAGGGGGTTGGGGTTGTTCAGCCTGGAGAACGGTCCGGGGAGACCTTATTGCAGCCTTTCAATAATTAAAGGGGGCTTACAAGAAAGAAGGGGACAGACTTTTTAGTAGGGCTGGTTGTGATAGGACAAGGGGTAATGGTTTTAAACTAAACTACTAGATTTAGACTAAATATAAGGATGAAATTTTTTACAATGAGGGTGGTGAAACACTGGCACGGGTTGCCCAGAGAGGTGGTAGATGCCCCATCCCTGGAAACATTCAGGGTCAGGTTGGACGGGGCTCTGAGCAACCTGATCTAGTTGAAGATGTCCCTGCTTATTGCAGGGGGGTTGGACTAGATGACCTTTAACGGTCATGTCCAACCCAAACCATTCTATGATTCTATGGTTCTACTGTTTGTCAGTTGAGCCATGGCAACCGTCCAGTCTGTGGCGTCTCCATGGTCTTGGTCTTGGCAGACGGATGCATGATGTGTGCGTGAACACCTGCGCAGATGATACCGGTTTGTTTTATTCAACTAATTTGACTATATATCTGAGCTTCTATCTCTGTAGAGGAAGGGGATAAAGTTTACTGCAGTAACAATGTCCAGCTGGGGTGGGGCAGAGCATGCCAGAAGTGTAAAGTAAATGCTTATGTCACACATAGGTGTGTGACGAAAGGGTGTCATGCACAGTATTATACATTTGTAATGTTTTGTTATTTAAATGAATGAACTAAACCAAACAGGCTTACAACTAGAGCTGGAAACTTCAGGTGAAAGTTGAAGTAGACTGGTACTTTTTTATTTCTTCAGTCACATATACCTCGATAGACGTACTTAGGCTGTTCTGGGATCTGTATACTCAGGTTTACTTTCTATATTTAATGCACTGTCCCATACTATCGCAGAGGCAAACAAGAACAGTAATGATTCAAGTCAGACATTGATAGCTGAAACAATGCATTTTTGTGCTCTAATTTTCTGCCAAATCTCATTTTAACATGGAGCTTGTGCACTACCACTGACCATCTCAGTTGCCTGAATGTATGCTGTAGAGCCGTGGGAGTGTACAGGTAGTTTTGTTCTTGTGGTGTTGTGCTCGATTTACTTACTAAGTACCAGTATTTGCATGTATGGAGCTGTATACATACCTGTACAGCCTTCCAAGCAACTGCTGATATCTCCAAGCACTTTAGACTTCTCCTTATTACGGAAGTGTGCAATATTGCTTCTTAAAGGAGGGCTAAGAAGAAGAAAGAATGACACAAGACATACTTAAAAATACAGTTTTTTTCTGTGTGACCTAGAGCCCGAATAAAGCATATTTGACTCTTGGAACCAAACATGCAAGTAGCTTATAAGCATTGCCCAACAGCTTGCTTTGCAGCTTTAAGCTGCATTGCTTTTACATCTAACTCCCACAGAAAAACATCTCTCCTCGGGGGAGAACTGGTTAATGGTGAGTCATCGCACTTCCTGTGCACTCAGGTATACCTGTGCAAACACAAATCGCTGCCTGGAAACCTGTTACACCAGATCCTGGATCGCCTGGCTGCTGAGTTTCCCTTTCTTTTTCTCTTTTCCTTCTTTTTTTTTTTTTTAGTCTGGGAACACGGTGGCAGAGTGGTTTCGGAGCTCTGTGAGTGTGAAAGTTAAACATTTCCCACTGGTAAGGGGAGGGGAAGAAAAGAAAAAACCAGATAGATAACCACGTTTCTTTCGTGTGCTTTGCTTCAGAGCGACACGCCGCCTCCTGTCCCCAACACCACCCGGGGCTCTCGAGGGAAAGCAGGAGGCTCGGAGGAAGCGGTGGATGGCAGTAGGCCTGAGCCAGAAACGATCCTCCAGGTGTGCCAGGCGCAGGTTGCCGAGCTGGAACAATGGCTAGACAAAACTAAAGTGTCACTGAGCTCAGACCCCCAGACCCCCAAAATGCAGCAGATGGTGGAACTGCGGCTTGCTGATTGCCAGGTAAGATGGAATGGTCAGTTTGCTGCTGCCATCCAAACAAGTCGCCCTTCCCTGGGGTGCGTGTCTGCAGAAAAGCTATGCTTACTGCTTCTCCTCTCCCCGCTTAATCGGCTTCATTACACTGTGCAGAAAACAGGTAACCGCTTGGCTTCAGTTTCAGGTGCAGGGCTTAGTTAAAATACCTATTTGTAGAGTTGGGATCTTTATGCATCCAGGGGATTTAGATAGAACTCTTGAGTATTTTTAAAGCTTTGTTTTTCTTTGGATTATTTTCAGAAACATGGCTCAGTATAGTTTGAATCCTCTATTAAAAGGCAATTTTTCATTGGTCTCAATCATGATAAATCAGCTAGAAGAAAAGGAATATTTTTTTTCTTTTGACATTTTCACTTTCTGTTTTTGTCAGACTGATTTAAAAGACTGGTATAAGATAGCTTCCAAGCTGGTAAATTCTTCTTTTGCACTTTTTGCAAAAAGCTGCCAGCATGGGTAGAAAGATAGGGGCTTTTGCCCTGCCCTCTGTGAGCAGTGGCGATATTTGGACCTACTGCCATACTTCTAGGCAGCCTCTTGCCCTGGATGGCAGTGGAAGGAAAGGAGTGGGTTGTACCTGTTGGTGAAAACAAGTGGAGGAAAACAGGACTGGCATGAGGGGCTGGGGTGGGTGGGAGTCCTGGCACGCAGCTTTTTTCTCTGGTGTGCAGATTAAAAGAAAATGTGCAGGCATGCCACTTTTGAAGTTCCCCGCAGTGCCAGTCTGGTGTACCAGTTTGCGTCAAGCACTGAGTCTACCTAAAGTAACAAACTTTGCTCACCATAAAAGAGCCAACACCAAAATGTCCCCATTTTAAATTACTAGGAGACATTTCCAGCTGTTTTGTTGTTGTTGGGTGGGGTTTTTTTTAATAGGAATTGAGTCCATGCCAAGAAGTGCCTCTGGGTTTAGGCTGTGATTCAGCCAAGTGCTCGGGTGCTGAACTCTGTGGTAATTAGGATCCTGAATGCACCTAAGTAGCTGGCTGTGTCTGGATCCTATTCAGGGTTCACGTCAGCATAGGCTTCAACAGGGCAGTTCCAACCAGTAAAAACAAGCAGGCTTCAGGCAGCTGTAAGCGCTGCTGAATTCCTGTCGGCTTTTAACAGTTCGGCTCAATGTTAAGAGGTGAACTTGGCAGGGGGGAGGTTTTTCTAACCTAGTCAGGATCTACACAGAAACATACACATAGCATGAAGCAGGAGCAGTCTCTAGATATGGACATGTGATGTAAAGCAGTTAATTTATTGCAGTTGATTACTTTGCAGTCGAGCCATGGTACTTGTCTCCACACTCACCTTAAAAACCTGAGTTTAAAGTAATGCAGAGATGCACTTTGATTCACAGCAGCTTGAATCAAAAACCAGATCCCAACAGTTTACAATGGCCTGGCTGACACATGGTAAGGTCACTATGTTTTGGTAATTCAGCATCATTCCTCCCAACGGGTGATGTGATCAGTCTGTGCACTGCCTCCTTCTCCCCCATTGGGGTGTGTTGTCGTCTTGGTTGCATCCAACTGGAGTCTTATCATTTCTGCCCTCCTCTTTTATTATTCCATATCTGAGTTAATATAACTTACTGCAGAGGCTGTTGTTTGAAACAGTTTTAAGACTAACTCTGTATAAAATTTTTCTAATTGTTCAGAATAAAAAGAGACTATATTTGAGAAAATCTAGGGGGGTTGCAGCTGTTTCTCTTTTTTCTGTGTGTTTCTATTTGTTTCAGACAGGGGAAATGTGAGCATTGACTTCAGAAAGTTATCAGGAAAGGAGCGTTGTACTTCTAAGAATGAATAATTGATTGCTGTCCCTTTTAGGTGATGTTATCAGAGATTGAACAACAGGTCCTTTCTTTACTGGAAAATTGTGGAGATAGTGCAGGCTACCAACAAGAGACAGAGGCTCTTTCCTTGAAGCTGAAGGAAGTGAAGTGCAATTTGGAAAAAGTCCAGATGATGCTTCAAGACAAATTCAATGAAGAGCAGGTAAAGCATATGAATGCTGTGCAGAGTGCGAGTGAGCAAGTCATGGTGCTTTAATGTGCTGTAGTTGCAGAAGAACAGTTAGAGCTCCCCGTGTGAAGCAAGGAAGGGAGAAAAGCCAATCAGAAATGTCAGACTTGCTATTATTCTACTTTACAGTGCTGTATAGTTATTTGTAGTTTGCAACAAGTAGTGGATTTTTAATGAGTCTCTGAACAACATTTTTTCTGCTTTACGTGCTCAGTGACAGAGGTCAAGATTTTGCAAGGAGTACAGGAAAGGGATAAAAAGTTTTTTGGTTTGGTTTTTTAAATGCCTTTAAAATGCCCTGATATTTGTCTGTGACAGTATCACAGCAGAGAGGCCTTTAAGCAGTAACTTTCTCTTTGTAGAATGCATGAATGGCAAGGGCAGCGACTGCCAGCTCTCCTGCGCCACAGCTGCACACTCTTTGCTGAGTTTCCCAGGGGGTGAGACAGTACTTCTCCCAGCTTCAGAGCTAATTCCCGCTCTGTTGTGCAAGGAGCCGGAGAAGCCCACCTGATGTGTTTGTGTAAGAGCAGCCACAGTCTCTCTGGTGCTGGAGGACCACAGTCTAAAAGGGAGCTTGCATGGCCCAAGAGAGATTTAGCGCTGGTAAAGGCTCCTGTTGAAATATCTCTGTGAGCACAGACAGATAGAAAATCCAGGTGCATGAGCAAATTTATAAGCATAAATTGCACATCCCTAGAATTTGGTCAAACAATAAGGATGGGGGGTTAGTATCAATTAATCTGCTAACAGGAAAAGCAACTCAGGGACAGGGAGAGAATCAGGGAGAGAAATGTGAGGACTTGAGCAGCAGGTTAGAGTGGATCAAACTTTCAGTAAATGGAACTGGACAGAAATCTTTGCAAGAGTAGCAACTGTGTTTCATGTGCTGCTGATTCTATGTATGGTAAGTCTGAAGACAGTTTGGGCAGGTCCCCACACTGCACCTGTGGGTTCTGCCCTCTTGTCAAGTCTGGAAGCCTTCCCACAACGGTCCTCTCTTTACAGATTCACAATAGGGAGAGGATCGACCCAGAGCCCCTTGATATCCTACACTCAAATGGCTCCAGCACACCCCGGCTTGACCTCGCTGAACAGCCGATCATTTCGCACAACGGTTTCCAGCACCCACAGGTAATTCTCCTACCATCCAGGAGCCAGGCTGCTCCACATTCCCTGTGGGTGTGGGGGACGGCTGCATTTATTACCTGCTGCAGTTTTCACTGTGGGATCAAGTCTGTCAAGGGTAGGTTTCAGCCACCCCTCTCCTCTGGGATTAGGGGACTTTGTCAGGGTGGAGAAAGGCCTCACCCCTAAAATCCCATGTCCAAAAGGTTTAGTAATACTACAAAGCTGGATGGTACCCTGACACTTGCTGTGTATCATAATGATTCAGATGGCATCACGCATCCCTCCAATCTCTTATCTTTGAAGCACTGATGTATTATGAAATCTGAATCTGTATATTGACATTGCTTTTGAAGATGAATTTTAAGCTAAAGCTTTGTGAACGTTTTCCCATGAGCTAACTCACAATGACTTTAGGGCTGTTGTTAACACAATAAAAAAATCCTATGATGTTCTGTGCTTTGTAAAATACTTCCGTTTTGCTAACTGAAAATTAGCTTTTGCCCTTTTCTATTAGAAAGGGCAAAAGCTATTAGAAAAGAGTTGGAGAAAATGATCCAGCCTAAGCTGCTAAAATTGCTCACTTTTCACTTGACACTCTCTTTTTAACTAATGGAACTCAACCTCATATTTGAGAAAATCCCCATTTTCCCTTTCCTGTTTCTCTGTATCAGGATGGCAGTCAATGGCCTTTAAATTTTCATATGTGCATAATTTGTTTCTGACTGATGGTTTTTGCTTTTAAAACTTTAGCTCAGGCAGAAATATATTCCATAAAAATACATGTTTTCAGAAAATGGTTTGTTTGGTAAACTCATGTTTACACATAAACTGCGTTTTATTTTGATAGATGTATTCTTGTTTTCTTTGCTAAATGAATTCATGTAAAATGTGATTGGAAAAGCACAATCATAATTTCAGATTAATACAGTGCACACAACTGATTTTACTGTTCACACTATGCTCTGTGCACAGGATCTGAAAGTAAAAGCAGCTGAGCAGAAAAGCCTCATTGACTTCATTGAGTCGTGCGTGGAAAAAATGCAGCCACAGTTTGAGGACAGCGTGACTCAGAAATTAGAATCAAGGTACAAAATAACAAAATCAGTTACCAGATTCAGTGATGTAAAGCTGCCTAAACGTGCTGAAACTTTGCAGTGGCACCATTGGTTCTGTGCAGGGATGTGTGCCTTGAGAAGAAAAATTGCAGAACCTGGGAGATTTCTGCCATCAACAGTCTAGAGAAATGGAGTCCCATTTATGTGACAGCCTCTTTGATATTGGGCTGACTCCAGTGTTCAGAGTCAGTCTCGATATCAGGCAGGACTGACGCCTGCCATAAACTCTGCCATAAACTAAAGCAGGCCCATCCAGAGTCAAGTTCGGTATCTCTGTTCACAGCCTTTGCTATACAAATGCACGGAGATACCCAGCCAGGTTTAAAGGCAGCATCTTTGGAAAGGGGGCATTGGGATCAGGCACCTTCCAGCATGGAACCAAGACGTGCTGCAGGACTACGCTCCCCATGTTGTCATTTCAGAGATGGAGGCTCCCAGCAGACCCCTAGGGTGTTTCATGGGAAGGGAAAAGCCCAAAGAAAAGTATCAAAGCTTGGATTAGAGAACATCCATGCATGTGGTTTCACTCTGGTTTTGAGGCAGGAGCAATAGAAACTAATCTTATGCAAGAAGTCTTACAAATCTAATTTTGCTTATTCTGCTTCAATATTTGCCAGTCTAACAATGTTTTCTCAATACAGCAATGGAGAATCTGATCCAAAGAGCAAGCAGGCTGATCCCACCTTAGCTCCAAAGGACCAAACGGGTAATAAATGGCAATATTTACAACAAGAGCTGTCATCAAAGATGAAATCTCCTCTCTGCCAGCTTGTGGAACCTCAGGTCTGTTTAAGTTCAGTAAAACACACTTTCTGCAGGCAGTTGGTTTTGGTAAAGATAGCAATTAGTGTATCTTCCTGCATCATCGTATGGTGTCTTTTCATCATTTAACTGAAATCTGTGCAAGCATTCTCCAGAGGAAATTGTTACTGCATACTGTTTTCATGATTGTCTTTTAATTTTACTTTGAGGTAAATAATGTCTCTGAGGTAGTGACTGCTAAGCATAGTGTGGGAACACATAGGTGAATCGTTGTAGTTCAGACCAGATGTTATCTGCTTAATTCTTTCAAGAGAACTAAGAGAGTTAGCCAGCAAGCTCCCAGCTGATATTTGTGGATGTAGGTTAAGTCTCAGTTCTTGCAAGTGAGAACGTTTTGGTCAAAACAAATCTCTGGCTTGAATTTTGTTCTGCCATTCACCATTGTGTTCTCTCTCACATATCAAAAGTGGAGTTTGGACTGCAACAAGAGCACGCTGTGTATATATTCTGAACAGGCTGCAGAATTTTACTGCTTGGACAAAACTATGATTTCTGTTATTAACAGTTTTGTTCACATTAAATGAGAATGACTAGATTCCCTGTTCTCTGAAATTACTGCATTACATGGAAGAATATCAGTCATGTAAAAGGATGAATGTCAGCTCTTTTTCAGGCAAGACTTATACTGCACTGGGGAGTAGGGCTGCCTTAATACAACGACAACTTGTAGCCCTTAAAGCTAGGAATTAGAGGCTCCTTTTTCAGTCAATCTCCCATCGGGGCATAGCCTACGCAACTAATTTTTGCCAGTAAAAAGGGAACCCTGCTGTCCAGGTGCTTTATATTAACGCCTTGAAACTTTCATTTTAATGCTTTTTCAGAGGAGTGTTATCTAGTTGCTCATAGCCCTGTCTTCATTTGAGCTGTTCACCTAAATGCAATGTTCTTTTTAGATTACAGCAAAGATGAACATGCTGCCCCGAGGCACATTTGCTAGTGCGGGAACCCCAACTGTGGAAGAACTGAAAACTTACACTGTCCAGCTGGGAGACCTAAGCCAAGAAGCGAATGTGGTGCATGCACAGGTAAAAATGGCATGTCCTAGCATTGCAAAAAATACCAGGGATTCTGGACACAAGACACTGTTTGGGCACTGGAAAACATAGCCAGCCAATAATCATATTATTGCCAATGGCGTTCATTGTAGCGTCGCTTTTGCATCAGATATGGACTATAATGTAGAAATCAGCTTAGGATTTTGAGTGGAAACATTTCAAGTTTCAGCTATGATACTTCTGCTACCTGAATCCAAAGATTTGCTAGTGTTGGTAAAACTCCTCAAACTGTATAAAGCAAGGAGCTTGTGAATGATTTCCGTAAATCTGCAGTATTGGAGCTGACAAGGCAAATTGTGTTGTGCCCATTCCTGAGATTAGAGACCTGTAAGACCACAGCCACTCCCAATACATAAAGGGTCATTGTCTCAGCTTTGACTTTGACAGCTCTGAATATTACGTGCGTATAACTGTCCCATCCAAGTCTGTCCCTCAGTATTTCATTAATTCCATTTTATTATTAGCTGACTGAACCTCTAACCTTATATGAGTGAATAAATCTTAGCCATGCCTTGGGTGAAAGTACTGAAAACTTCTGACTTGCCTTTACCCAGGATAATGTAGCAGAGGAAGTCTCTTCCAATTTGGACAGAAAATTGTTTGAGCTGCTTCTGGCAATCAGCCGATGTTTGAATAACATGGAGGAGATGTTAAACACCTCAGTCCTCTCCACCGAAGAGGCAGCCATGCAGCAGGCTCTTTATGAGGTAACTATCCTAAAGCACCCAGGGAAGGAGAAACCCCAGTGGATTTTTGTTACAGCAGAATATATATGGCCTGATATTTCCTCTCTGTTTTGCTGGTGGTATTCAGGAATAACACCACCAAATTATTTGGTGTTGCACAGATTTGGGCCTATTGCTTTTAACAACAATTATCAACTTGAGTCCTGCTGCCTTTTACAGGCAGGAGTCCTTGGACAGAGACCGTTTTCACTCATGTTAGTTGTCTTTCTTTCAACCCTTTAGACTCTTTCTGTCGAGCTGCAAAAACTTCACGCTGATCTGAGTGATAAAAAGGATGATCTTCTGAAGTCTATTAGCTGCGCTGGTGGGAGCACAGATGTGTTCTGCGAGTGCTTTAACAACTTGCAGGCACGGCTGGAACAAACTCAAGCTGCCACTGCTTCAAGGAGCAGCTCAATGAAAGCTGGGCTGGATCATAATAGCAATTATCAGGTACTCCACTGCCAAATGCACATCTTGTTTCACAGCATCTGTTAGACTTGTCAGTGTTAATGCATTTGGGTTACAGATGAGCAATCTATAATGGGCTTTCTTGTTTTTTTGGTACTAAACAAACTTGTCTTGGCCTCTCAAGAAGCAAATTAATTTTTCTGTTTACAGTGCTGTTTGCAATGCTGACTACCGTAGAGGCCTTGATCACAGTAGAAAATTTGCATGCAGAAAGGATGGAAGTAATCTGGATCCCATGCACGCTGAGCTACAGGCTAAAGCAAGTTTCTGTGTGTAGGGATTAGGCCAAGGAGGGTTTCGTATATTCTTTCTGCTGCTGTATGGACTCAGGAGAGGCAGGCTTCTTCCCTTTTGGTGCCATGTCTGGCACTGAGCTACTTTTAGCTATGTATTGGAGTTTGATTTAGATTTTGTGCCACGGTAGCAGAAGCCATAGTTCTGCAAATTTGCCTTTTTTGTCCTTTTTCAGAAAAGCAGATAATTAGAAGCTTTTCTATAGATTCTTGTGATGGGCTAAATCTACTAACTATTGCTGGAAAATGTTCAGATCAGGTATTTAGGCTGAAGTAAGGAAAGAAGAGCCTGGTCTTTGAAATACAGTTCCCAATGTCCAGCAAAACTCCAGTGTGCTCATCATCTGCAAGTCAGGCTCATCATCTGCAAGTCAGGCTAGCTCTTTACTGCTGAATAATAAAACAGTTCCTCTGAAGAACACTGGGATGTTGTCTCCAAACAGTAGCAGGACTAGTCTTGCAATGTTGACTTAAGCAGAACCCATGGAGCTCCATCAGTCACCAGTAATGGGCTCATTTTCTCACTTTCAGAAGAGAAGAATTTGTTTCTCTATAAGTTTCACAGATTTTTACAGTCATAGAGGATCATTGTGACAGAGTAATCTGCTTTCTTACACTACACAGACTACAGAATTTCCCTCTCTAAATTACTGCTTTAAGCCCATAATGCACATGCTTTATTTTGTTTTTCTGAAGAGGAAAAAAGTGCTTTTGCTGTAAGAGGTAACCATTTTGTTTGCTGTGTAATTTTGTCTGGTCATTACTATATTCCTGATATGTCATATACTTCTGATGTTTGTTTCTTTTGCAGAATGAAACCAGGCTGCTCTATGATCAGTTAACTGAGAAAAAAGCTGCTCTGCAACAATGCTTGAATGCAATACGTGGACATAATGTTTCTGAACAGCTTCAGGTAATTTCATTCAAAGGAAAGGAGAGGAAAAACTCTCTGCACTAGCTGTTATCTCCAGTTTTCTGCAATCTGTTAAGTTTCATATTTTCTAAAGTTTGAGTCTCACTTAGGTTTTAAGAATGGGGGAAGGAGTGAGTTCAGTATTCACCACCCCCCCTTTTTTTTTTTTAATTACTACACCCCAATCCACAGTCAGACCTAATTCCAGTCCTTTTAGTAGTTGGAGTGGAGGAACCAGTCTCTCCATAACCTCTCAAAGCAAATACACCCCACACTACGGCAGGGAAGAAAAAGAACTACACAAACTACAGCACTTCAGATGTTATGCCTTTTTATATGCAAGACTGGCTTTTCTTTGTGGGAATAGGACTCCAGTATTTTTATCTACTCATTCAGTATTTATGAGCACTTTATCATATGGCATTTGACCAGTTAAGCTATTTTCTTTGACCTTCATAGGGATTAGCAGAGGATTAAAAATGAACAGACTGCATATCCTTCCCAGAATGGTCATCAGCCATCTATCTACTTGTTGGTGAAGCAAAGAGGGTGTCCTGAAACTTTTTTGTTACAGGCTCATAACCTTGTTTACAGGCATGATTTTCTGCCAGGCTGAAAGCTATGTTCAGAACTGCTGAATCTCCTAGCAGGGACTGCTGCCTTAGATATATTCTGTCAAGTAACCACTCTTGGAAAAGGAATGCCAGAAGTACATAGCTTCCCTTCCTTCAGGGTGAACCTGTCTCAATCCATCTCTGACTGAGTCTTTCTACTTCATAAGAAAAAATGGTATTTTCTGAGTCCATGATTCCTTTTAATGGCTGCTCTTGAATTAGTAAACTGAAATGCGTGTTGAATGTTGGACTGAGACACAAGACCTGATTTCCCTTCCTAGCTGTGCCGTGTGAACCCAGTAAGCTGTGTCATGAACAGTTTTGTCTATTGAGCTTATAAACTCATTGGATTGGGGTCTCATTGTGAATTTACGTGGTACTAGCACCGCAGAGATCCAGCCCCTGGATCTGCTGCACTACTGGTGATAATAGAAAGTTTAATGGAACAGAACTCTTCCTAATACCTTATTTTGTCCTTAATTCAGAAAACTGATGCCTGTGCTTTGGAGCTGCAAAACTTTGAAAACCAAGTAGCAAAATTGAGAGGCCATGGGGAAAGATTTCAGTTACCTATCACCTTAATCCAGGAAGCTTATAAATTAGAGGTAAGAGCACAGTACAGGTCCCACTTACTCAGCAAGGTTTGATTCTTCTAAGTGAGGTATTTTTAGCCTCAAAAGGCTGATGGTTATTTTGTATTCTGGGTATGTGTGTGTGAGTTTGTAGGATTCATTTCTGTCCTTCATGAATCACTAAACTGTGTTTACGTTGTAGGATGTTTTGGATGACATGTGGGGGATTCTGAAAGCAAAGTATGTGGAACTGAACTCTCCTTCCATCAGTGAGAGCCAGTATGAGGACTTACTTCATGGATTTGCAGAGCTGGTAGCTATTGGACGAGAGAAGATTACACAAGATCCAAAGCAGCTAACGAAAAGCAGAGCAGCTCTACAGTCTCACCTGGAAAATCACAAGGTATAAGATGCTTATCACAGCACTGCTCAGATCAGCATAACAGCAGCACTATTTTCTGTGACTGGTTTCTCTCCAGTGTTATGGAGAAGAATAACTAGCTCATAGCATAGGGGAGGGACTGGAGTATGTGCGGAAAACAAAGCAAAGTTTTTCAGTAGACCAAAATAGGACCCACTAAAATATGAAAGAGAGGTTGTTACAACAACTGCAGTTTTGGTGATAAATTAAGATCAGGATTTCAGTTTTGTCAGTCTAATACTACTTTAGCTTACCTCAGAACATACTGGTATGTGAAGGGAATAGATGTCCTTCTAATTAGTGGTAATAAATCAGTAGTGAGGTTCCTGAAGTTGCTGTCTAGCAATTGGGAGTTGAGCCTTTGCTTTCAGCTTTCTGTGCCATCATGATCTGATGGAGGAAACTTACCCATAACAGCTCGTTTTTTGAAGGGAGGATAGTTTAAATCCTGCCTTTGGCAGCCCAGTGTCCCCTGTACCCAGTTGCTACATGCTTGATGGGAGATGGCTGAGAATGTACCTCCATCCTCACAGTCCTGCCACTTGGCAAGAAGCCCTGGCCAACGCTAGTCACTCGAAGATGTCTCTGTCATGTCAACACCTTGATTTAACTGCTCCACATAGGTCAAACTCCCTTAAGAATTGCTTCAGGATGCCAAGCACTGCAAATCACTACTCCAGAGTCATAGGAATTGTGTTTGTCACTCGCAAATTGCCCTTAGCAAAGCAAAATGTTAGGAATTTATTTACAAAGGAAAACAAATAATATATCTGCAGTCCAAATATATGTACATTGGTTTACAAAAGCAAAAGAAAACTGCCATTTTCCCTGCCCTGGTTATCAAGACTTATCAGGATGCTGACACAGCCTATGCTGGGGTATGGTCCTTAGGTGAAATTCTTGTACTGGTTATTAGTTATTAGTGAAGAAGATCTTGATTGAAGAGTGTGATCTTAAACCCTCAAAGCTTTTCTGTGGGGGAAAGTGTTCTGTTGAGATTCAGACGTTTCCCAAGAGCTCAGCTGAGCCATAACTAAATCAAACTGTTATCCAGTTATCCCAAAGAATTATTGTGCCCTACCTACTACTTAGGGCTTAGAACTGCTAATACCCTTGGTGCTTGGAGTCACCTTCCATCCAGGTGAAACAAACTGCATAATGGCTGGCTGGTGATAACTACCTCATGCTAAACTACGGATTTATTTATAGTTAAACTCTTCCTTTTGTCATCTTCCTACAACATCTTTGTATTTTATATGAACTGTAGGTATAAATGTAGAACTTTTTCTTTAGAAATGTATAAATGAAAATAGTGTATACAACTCATCTGCGCCAGGGGAGGTTTAGACTGGACATTAGGAAGCATTTCTTTACTGAGAGGGTGGTCAAACACTGGAACAGGCTTCCTCGAGAGCTGGTCAATGCCCCATACCTGTCGGTGTTTAAGAGGCATTTGGACAATGCCCTTAATAACATGCTTTAACTTTGGGTCAGCCCTGAATTGGTCAGGCAGTTGGACTAGATGATTATTGTAGGTCCCTTCCAACTGAAAATATTCTATCCTATCCTATCCTATCCTATCCTATTCTATTCTATTCTATTCTATTCCTGGTTCTTGACTAACTGTAAAATGATCAGTAACTGCCCATCTTGGGGTGATGCAGAATTTGGGTAGAAAGCTCCTGACTCCAGCTATGAGAGACCCTGAAACTGGCTACTCTTCTCAGTGAGTCTTCTCTGTCTTCTTCATACACCTGCTGTGGAGGTGTAATCTCTCTTAAAGAGCAAGCTTTAACTTGTTTTTTTCAGGACTTTTTCCACAACCTCATGACCCGCATGGCTTTCATGCAAGCATTTTCCAAGAGGGTGAGTCCCTCCATCCTGCAAAAGAGAGAGGAATTCTGGAGAGAGCTGGTGAATGAAGTCAAGTTGCTGGAGCAGAAGGCCTGCCAGTATGGTATACACCTAGAGAGCCTGTTAAAGGTAATGAGTCAAAAGAAATCCAGAGTAAAAGCTGGAGGGAAGGAGGAGAAGAGTTGCGCCTAGGGGAACCCTTTCTGCACCAGTGATTCTTTGGCTAGTAGTTGTCCTTTCCTGTTTCCATTGGACAGCAACAGTCTATAACTTCTTCTGTGTGTGTCAGTAAACTGGATTTTTTCCTTGAAAACCTCTGAAAGTGGACATTTCAACCTATTACTCTGACATGGATGGGACTTTATGACTTCTTGCAGTAATTTTTGAGTGCCTGGACTGACAGGAGAGCCATTTAAGGCACAAAAATACCAGCACCACTTTAAAATAAAACCTAAAAATTGATCTTACAACACCCCTAGAGAATAAAAAATTAAATATACCACTTTCAAATAGGAAACCTTGAAGATATTAGAGAATTAATTAATTAATCTGTGGTAAAATCATGTCTCACTTTAATATTTCCATATTATTCACCTGTTTTCATGTTCTGTTTCGTTAAAGTAAGAGCTGCTGATGCTGGAATAAGTACTAAGGCCTCAGTCTGGTGCAGCAAAAATGCAGACAGATGTGTGCTATGTTAGTGATGCAATGTATTTTTTAGGAATGGATCGAATTTGATGACGAATGCCTAGTTTTCAATAAGGAGTTAGAGGCACTTGCCTCTACATTGCCTTCTGTGAATTTTGTTGAAGAAACAGAAGAAAGATTAATGGAAAGGATTGCACTTCTACAGGTATTTATGCGTCTGTCTCTCTGACTGGTTCTCTTTGTGGAACTGTAGAGCTTTGTGTCCTTGTCTGTGTGTGGATGCAAGCTGAAAACTTACGTTTAAAAGTAGCAGAGACCCAGGTGCTGAAATTCATTTAAGTGGGAGTAATGACTATAGCTACTTTAGAACTTGGTCTTCAACTGCAAATATTTGGGAGAAGGTAGTGTGCAGGCTACATGGATCCCAAGGACAGTAGGGAGCCTTGGAGTGAACACAGAGCCACTTCTCTGTAATTCAGGAACGATTTTCATGCCATGATGTAAAACCTATGGAAGAGGAGAATCAACCCAGTGCCTTCAAATATCTGAACACCTGGTTGCAATAGAAGGTCTACAGGTTTACCAGCTCCTTTTAAAATCCTGAGAATTCAAAATAAGATGTCCTGATTTCTATCATAACAAAGAGAATAAAATTATTTTTGTATAGAATGGCAGATAGGCTCCTGGTTTGTTCCCAGCTGCATCTCTGATGGCAGAGCTACACCTTTATTTAGAACCTCAAGTCAGTTGGAAACATTTTATCTATGTTTTATACACATTTGAATATAAGGATATGAAAGCAGCCTTTATGGTTGTTTTGTAAAATTAAGAAGAAATAGCGTTCAATAAACTTAGTGATGTATCTTCAGAGAGTGCTCTGCATTCCTCACAGGTTTGACCTTTCTCAGTCTTCAGAGGACCCACTCTATTAGAAATTTTTGAATTAATGAGTCTTTGGGTCTATATTGAGTCCAGTTTGATATTTAGATTCATAGACTATTAAGGCAAAAAGGACTACTGTTATTTAATCTAGTTGATTGCATGAAAGAGATCATTGGACGTTCCCAGAAAATTCTGAGCTACAGTAAAGCTTTTTAAATAAATCAACAGTAGATATTTACAATCACAGTGGCCCTCTGGTGCTTTTGATGCCTGTTGCACTGAGACAGGAGACATGCAATATTTGCATAGCCATTGATTGTGAAGTTGCCTGGTTCGCTTTGTTTTTTTAAGTTCTTAACTAGCTTTTCACTCTTAAGTCTTTATTTGTCTTTAAAGATATCAGAAACAAAGTAGTAAGGCTTTAGAAGAGGCTTTAATGCTTTTGGGAGGAGTCTGAGCACTGGAGCTTCACAGTTTCAAGGACAGAGCAGAATAAAATTCTCTGGGGCTTAATTCCTATGAGAGAAATATTGCTATTAATAATATTGTACAAGCCCCTTATGCATGGAGAGAAGGGAGATACTTGCATATCACACAAATGCTATTTTCTGCCTTCTCCCTAGGACTGATCTACTTCCTGGGGTTTTTTTTTCTTTTTTTCCTTTTCTCATTTTGATCTTCCAGTGAAGTGTAGCAATGGTAAAATGATGCTTTGCTTTTATTCAGCTGTCTAAGCAAACCAGAGCACTCCTATGTCTTTTACTTAACGTCTTCACTGTTCACTCTTCATTCCTCCCTGCCACCATTATTCAATAATTATCCCAACAGCTTCCTTCAAAACGCCGATAACATTTTTTTAAATAGGATAGAGCCAGAAAGCCCTCTAAGAACAGGAGGGCAATAACTTTCTTCTGGGGACAGTGATATGTTTGGACAATGTAGCCAGATCTGATAGAGAGTGTTTGTCCATTGCTTGAGGTTTACGTGTGTCAAAAAAGCCCATCAAATCATAACACAGTCATTCTGGTAATGTATTAAATTATATTGAGATCTATCTTGATCCATCCAGAGGAAACAAACAAAAAAAAAACCTGTGTCCCTTTTGCATGTAATGAAGTACAGATTCCTTCCGTTTGGAAAATAAAATACATGACAGAGGAAATGTGAGATTAAGAAGTTAGAACAAATGATATGTTTTGCTAGTTGTGTTTTCAGTTTTTAAAATATTATTGTTTTACAAACTTCCCATATTCTGATAGCAAATCAAAAGCAGTGTTGATGAAAAGCATGCCAGGCTGTACCAGATGGTGAAAGAAGGGAAGAAATTGCTGACTGCTGTGAGCTGTCCAGAAATAAGAAGCCAGATTGGGAAGCTGGAAGAGCAGTGGTTGTCTTTAACCAAAAAAGTTGGCCATGAACTACACCGACTTCAGACATTACTCAAACTCTTGGTCAGGTGGGTGTAACTCAGAAAGCAATTAGAGATATCAGCTAGAAATTAGTTTCAGACCTTCTATAGATGTATTTTCTGAAATATGACAGTGAATTGATAAATAACATAGCTCCTTTAACCTAAAAATGAGAAAAAGGAAAAAAAAAGCAGTGGTGATCAGAAAAGTGGCCCTTTGTTACACAGCTGATCTTCTCTCACTGTGTAGACAAGTGCTTCACTTCCTGCTTACTTTTGTAGGAACAGTATTTCGATTGCTCCCATTGCAAAGTCAGTGCATCTAGGTGAGAGTTAGCTGCATCGTGCTGCAGTTTGTACGTTGGAAGTGTTAACAGAAGCTCTGATCATGCTGCCCTAAGCATTTTGGCCTGCTATGAATGCAAGCTAGCCTTGATTCTCATGCAAAGGCATAATGCGCCTATCTGTGCACGTACACTATCCACCTTACAAACATTCAAGACCTGGCTGAAATGCTGCCTCAACTTGTGTTTTGAAGCTCTACAAAGGGGAAGGACCCAAGCATGCTCAATGCTTTCACATGGCCCAACCCAACTGTCAATGCAGTCCTGGCAGTCAGGTGGAGACAGTTTGTCCACCAGCTGATGTACCAAGCTCAGCTCTACCTGCACCTGGTCTATGTGCTCTGAGCTCAGGCTGGCTGGACCCACAGCGTGGACAGAGCATGCCAGTGTTTGTTGGTATTTACCCCTGCTGTGTATTCTGCACTATATCTTTCAGTGTGCACAATCTCCTCTGGTGGTTTTGACCTCCAGCAAAGCTCCTTTTCACCCATGTGAGCTTGTCCTGGCAACTGCTGGGTGGGTACAGAAAGAGGATGTTTTCAGGGAGAGCAGACCATCTGAAAACAGCTGATAGGAACAGCCTCGTGTTTACATCCAGCAGAACTGCTGTATTGCACATCGATCCATGCTGTAGCCATGCTTCTGCAGGGTTATGTAGCAGGATAGGTGCCAGAATAGCACATGCCTCCTCACAGAGAGGAAGACAACTTGGGTGAGAAATGTAATCCTAGACTCAGCTAGGAGATATATATTTGTGTATTTTGTTTTCTCCTTGTAGCTACAACAGAGACTCGGAGGAATTAACAAAATGGCTGGATTCTGCTCAGCAGAGAATGAATTTTTGGAAGGAGCAGTCTCTCAACGTGTCACAAGATCTTCCCACCATCAGGGATAACATCAACAACTTGTTTGTAAGTCAGTTCTCCTGCCAGGTTTAATGACTTCCAGTGGAAAGGACCCTTTTGAGTGGTTTTTGTATTTGCCATGACCCAGAAGCTGCCCACAGAATATAGCACAGAATATAGCATAGAATATAGCTATATAGAATATAGCTTTGTGCCCCAAAGCCAACCAATGATCTGTGTGGGGAGCCGTGATGATGGGAGGCCACCAAAGACCTTCCTTCAGATTGTGAGGCCAGCCAGAATGCATAAATCAGAATGGAATCCTCTCATAATGAAGTCCCAACTGCAACACATCACAGCCCAGCCAGGATCTCTTATGTACCCACAGTGTAATAGTATGGTTTCTGTCTTGCTCCTGATGCCAAATACCAGATACAGCAGTTCAGCCAAGTTTATGGGCCACTTACCAACTGAATCTGGAGTGTGGGCTCAGGGTGCAGGGGTGAAGACAGCGGGGCTGTGAAGATGGTGAGCCAAAGTCAGGGAAAAGAAACACGCTGAATTGCATTTCATGTCTTTGACTGCCCCATGGTGCTGTGCTCCCCTTGTATGACTAGCCAGGAGGTTCAGCCCCAATGTGAGGCCTGACAGAGGGAGTCTTGCACAGTGGGAAAGCAAAGCATTGTGAAGGTTGGACTGGTAGGTGTGAGCTGGCCAGAGACTTGAGAACTGGGGTGGCTCCCTGGAACTCTGTGTGAAGTGGGGGTCAGGATATTCCTAATCCCTGTGGAGCAAAAGTTGGCATTCAGCACTGTATCAAGCTGGGCAGAAAAAGGCCTTACCTGCTGCCAGAACATGTTGAGTTTAGGTCTTCTGAACTTTACAAACTTGCTAAAATCTGTTTGTTGAGGCAGTTCATCCTGTGACTGAAAACCTGGTTTGTCTTCTTATTTAAATAGATACAGAAATATTTACCCTCTCTTAAATTTCTCCTGTGCACCTCAGACATTCTCTAAGGAAGTTGATGAAAAATCTTCCCTGAAGTCATCTGTGGTGAGCACTGCCAACCAGCTCTTTCACGTGAAGCAAGCTGATACTGCAGCACTTAGGTCATCTTTGCCAAAGTTTGAGCAAAAATGGGGAGAACTGATTATACAGCTCCCAGCCATCCAAGAAAAGCTTCACCAGGTGAGGAGAAACTCTGCTGCCATCTCTCACTTCAAGCTAAATAATTACTTTAAAATGTTGCTGCTGGGATTCAGACAGCTGCTGCATAAGGCCCGCAAATTACCTCTTTCCTAATTAGCTGTCTGTCTTGCTTTCAGAACATCCCCAATATTGTACTGCAGTTTAATTATTGCAATGTTCTTCCTGGGCTGTTTCACATGTATCTATCATCTTTACAGTTTTATGTGAAAGTCTGTTACAATTAGAAAGAATTTTATTTCACATTTCTGAATTCTCGAACTTTTCTTAATTTAAGTCATATGCCCCTCTGGAGCACAGGGATCACTTTCAAGTTCATATCCTGATAATTGCAGTTATAGTGCCTGAGCCTTTCTAAAAATATAGATGTCATCTTCCTTGATATTTCTAATGAGCAGAGTGTAGAGGATTCACTCTATGCTTTACCACCAGCTTCAGATGGAAAAACTTTCATCACGGGAAGCTATTGCTGAACTAATGACCTGGCTGGACCACGTGGAACAACAGCAGGGACATGAGGACCCAATAAATTCACAACGTAGTGCTGCCCAAGTCAGAAGCCTCCTTCAGAAGTACAAGGTAAATGGGAATCTCTAAGTCCAGGCCTTCTGCAAGGTGTTTGGCTGTAACAAGGATGGAAACAGCCTACAGGCACTGTCGTATCCTTCCCCTTGCTCTCGGGAGGGTTCCTCAAACAGTCTCAAAGGTGTCTTAACACCTTCCTTTATAAAACCCTTTTGCTTCCATGCTGCACAAAACACTGCCTGCCCTGCAATATAACTACTGCCTGCTGTGCTATAATCTCCTTTTCCTCATGCTCTCCCATCTGTCTCGCTTGTCCTCTCTGTCTTACATTTAGATCATAAAATGTGTTGAGCAGGAAAGCTTTGCTTCCTTAGGAAGATAGACTATGTGTTTGTGCTGTGTTTTAGTCTGCCTTTTCAACAAGGAATACCTCGTAATTTTGGAGCTCCATAGCCAGGATTAATTTAACTAGAGACAAGGGTTTTTTAATATTATGTTTCATCAAAAGAGATAACCTGCTAGGAAGGAGGGACAAGATGAACATCCCTGTGGAGAGAGAAGCTGCAGCAGACTCTTGGCTCTGTTCAGATGCTAAAGCATCAATGGCAGAGGCTGATTGCCCCAGCCACAGGAAGGATTCAAGCCACGCTTGTACCTCCATAAACGCCAGGGAGCCCATCCTCAGGGCACAAATCCCTACAGAGCTGTATTTTGCTCTCCCCTTGCAGAGCTACTGAGTGGTGCTCTGGGCTCAGACAGGTCGACAGTTCTCAGTCTGCAACTGCAGTTCTCAGACACTTTGGTACTGCACGTAAGGCAAGTGCCAATGTAAGCATTTCTTTCAGAGTGCCTTAGTATAGCAGATACATAACATTTTGGTCTATATCAGTTGGATTTGGAAGTTGGAACATGTAGATGAGGTGCTGCTTTTAACCCTTTGGATATTTAGAGATCAGTTTGTAGGTGTGCCTTCTGCACTTGTCAGCAATGTGGGGATGTGTATGCTGAGAATAAAGCTGGGATGAGGGTCACGAGTTCCTACAGGGAAGCAGCTATGGCTTCAGTATCTCTACTGTGGTTCCCTGGTGTCTTTTTTCTGGGTACTACTATATACAGTTTCCTCCCCTCTTCTCCTAAGACCTTCTGAAATAAAGGCATTCCCTTATGTTGTTCTGACTTTGCACATAGTTTCTCACTCATCTCTGTGGGCAAGGACACTGGTGCTGGAGGAAGCTTTTTCCTCCCAGGTATTCTGATATTCTGTTTCAATATTCTATTCTGATACCAGATCTTTTGATAAAGGAGCACAAGCTCTTGTCTGCACTTGTCTGTGAGTCGCAGGAGTGTGGAAAGGCCTCGATTTTAGCCTAATCTGGGCCCATGGCAGTGTGATGGTATTGTCCAATCGATAAAGTACTGAGTCTGGTACCCCTAGGTTTTATTCCCTGCTCTGGCACTAGCCTGTTCTTACCTTGAGCTACCCATGTAATGATAGTGATTTTCTGCAAAAGTTTCAGTGGATGGAAATAGCTACACAAATATAGAATGGGAAAAATTGAGAATTATTGCTACAGCCAGGTCTCTTTCAGAAAAATATTTTAGGCCATGGTTCAGAATAAGCCATGAATGTCCCATAACTGTGCCTTGAAGCATCATTGGAACTGATCAGATTAAAACTGCCAAACTAATTGTTCTACATTTTTGTTCCTTTTTTTTCCCCTCCTCCAGGAATATATGATGGAAATGAACTTTAAACAGTGGATGGTAGATTTTGTTAACCAGTCACTCTTGCAGATGAGCACTTGTGATGTGGAAAGCAAGCGGTATGAAAGGACAGAATTTGCCGAGTGTCTTGGAGAGATGAACCTGCGGTGGCACAGGCTGCAGGTGTCTCTCAACAGAAAGGTTTGATTGAGTTCTCATTGCTTTCTCTCACAACTCTGATCTTGCCTGTGCCAGTGGTCTGTATTTTGCAAGCAGCCTTTCTCCCTGAGTTTGAAAACACGGTTGAACATAGTGAAACTCCCTGTGCTCTCTGCTGTCTGTCCATCCCGCTGTCTCATAGGCAGCCTATGGAGTGGTCTTATAGCAGGTACCCAAACCTCACCAAGGTCTGGGAGCGTAACCTCCTGTAACTTGCAGGGAGGGAAGACAGACAAAATCTGCTCTTCATGACAGCCTGGGATTTACCCTAATTGACTGTATTAGGTGGAAAAAATAAGATTCCTCACATGAAGAAAAGACAGTCAATGACATATCAACAAAGAAGACCTATATTGAGAAAAATATGAAAAAGGAAGAATTCAGGGTAGTGTCTGCAGGGGAACTCTTTAGTGAAATCTGTTGAAGCTTTGGGGTGCTGTGAAAGTTGGGGCATTTAAAACTTAATGGGAGAAAACACTGGATGGTTTGTGGAAAGGAGAGGTGCTACACTGCTTGGTACAAACAGCCAGGCCCTGCTCAGCAAACACACACCAAAAAAGCAAACAACCCCTCCACATGCCATATGATGGAAATGAGAAATAGGGATATATTAAGCTACCACCTGTTTTCCTGTTGTAGCAGTTGGATTTGCCAAAAAAGTGATTATTAAGTAAGTAGTGTTGACAGCCGTATTCAGATGGGGACATATGACCCTGCTGGAAAAGGCACAGCAGGGATCTGTTCCCAGCCCTGCTCCAGCCTGCTTGGGTCACTGGAAATGGGCTACTGTGTATCTGCATCCTCCTTCTGCAGTAATGAAATATGCTTTCCCAATGGAGTGCTTTGAATATCAGCAGCTGATAGGTAAATTCTACATGTAGACTAACTATACCAGCATATCTTCTGTGTGTCTCTGTAGAAAATCTGTTTCAGGCAGTGCCTCAGAATTACTTTACTCTGGTGAGGCTAGAAATAATCCATGCATCTAGAATTAGATGCTGGTGCTTGTGTGCCCCAGTGCCCAAAAAAGCTAGTGTGACTCATGCAATATGGAAAAGACCAGGGGAAGGTTAGCATCCCAAAATGCAAACATGAGGCTGCTGGAATGAATCCCTCTACCAGCACATTCCTCTTTCATATCTGTTTCTCTCCCAAACTTACAGGGCTTTGGGAGAAGGCTGCCCTCCCTGAATCCAGATACAAAGACCACTGATCAAACAGGAAATTCCCAAATTTTTCTGACTCAGAAAGTCTTCCAGAAACATTTTCAAGTAGAAAATTCAGTTCCTGCACAATTGAAAATTTCCATGATGAAATTTCAATTGGGGGGGGGGGGGGAGTTATCTTCTCTAACCATTTTCAAGAAACTGCATTCTAACATTTAATGGATCCTCAGGGCCAAAGTTGAAGATAGGAGACTTGAGGTCCCTTGCTTAATAGTAACTTTGTTGGTGGGTTTTAAGGAGAATGGGGTTTTCAGACTCCATATGAATGTGCCCATGGAGCCCAGGGTCCTCCAATTTGTCAGGTCCGCAGGTTGCCAGCTCCAGAACCCACGCTGCCGTGTTTCCTTCCCAGGGAAAAGGTCAGATCCTAAAGAGCTCATAAACATTTTTAGCTTTTCCTTTCAAAATACTTTCTCTAAATAGTAATTTCAATGTAAATATTATAATCTCAAATTTTGTCATGGAAGGGGGAGCCCTGTTTCTGCCCACCTCTAGGTTTAGGTAAGTTAAAATAGTTCTGTAACTTTCAGGTACAAGACCTGCAACAGATTTTGGAGGATATTACTGAAAATGAGAACAAAGCACAGACTCTACGCAACTGGCTGGAAGCTCAGAGTGATCGACTGAGATGTTTACAAACCCCAGCAAGTCTCATCTCTGCACAGAACACATTAGATGATTGCAAGGTAAAGCATTATATGTGTGATATTATTGTAAAAAACATATTTAGCACTTTGCTGAATCCAGACTAAAGAATTGCACAGATTTTAACAGAAAAAATGTAAAGAAAGTTGCCATTTTCTAGAAGAATACTACAATGTAATTTTAATTAAAGCATGGTAGGTTCAGATGATAAAGAGCCAGATCTACTTTTAATGTGAATCACTATTTTATGTTTTTTTCCTCCAATTGAAGATGCATCTGCTGTTGTTCCATGGTATTTGGAGTGTTGTACAATATTGTAGATCTTATTCTGAGATGCCTCCAAAAGAAGTAGTTCTCAGTTCAGCACAGCCATGGCAAAAGCTATCAATTCCATTAGTTTGAAGAGCTCTGTGGTAGCAGTGTTGTGGAAACTACACAGTCCCATTTGGAAAAATAGTGACTCTCTATACTCCTGCCTAGAATGTAGTCTCTGCACCAGCCTCAAGAATCTGGGTGTACTTTGGTTTTGTTGTGTTTTTCTAGCCATCAGCTCCCTCAAAATTAGTACAGGTGCAGCCAGCTAATAATTGGCCCCTATTACTCTGCCAGTCTGCTGTTTTCATTCAGTAGTGTTCCCTCTCTCTTTTTTAACATGGAATATTTGTTCTTTCATTGCCATGGTTACATGTCTCTCTCTTGTAGTAGGCTGCTTTTATTGCCTAGAGTGCTCTATTACAGACCGAGTTACTTGTCTCTCTGAAGCACTCTGAAACATATCGAGGGGCCAGAACGGAAGAAAGACACAGGGTATCTTTGACTAAAACACTAACCTGCTCACAGCAAGGTACAGTGCTAGGATGCAGGTGGCTAGAATATTTCATTAAAATTAATTTGCTCAAAAAAAATGAGGTCCAAATTTGGAAATTTGGAGACAGTAAGTGGGGGGGGTGGGGGAGGTCATGGCTTTAGGCATAGTATTACAGGAAAATGTTACGGCCCATTGTGCATATGGATATTTACTCATGTTGTGAAGAACTTATTGCTGAGCTTTCCCCAACATGTCAAGAGTAGCTTACAATCTTGCTGATTGTGTTACGGGAGAAGTTATTCTCCCAGGCATCTCCACTGATTTCAGTGGGGTTTCTCCCATGAGAGAAAGCCTCTGACTAAGAGGACAAGCTGAAAATAACTTTCTGAAGTTGTTAAGATGTCAGGGACCCTCATATTGCAAAGTCAGTTCCTATCTTACCTTTGTCTGCTGGAGCAGAGGAGGACCTGAATGCTAACCTGTCCAAGGAAAAGTTCAGCTGCATTAATAGAAAAACTTTTTGCATCCAGAGAGGTACAGAGAGGCCTGCATGGTGGCTGAGGAATTAGCTCCTGATGATTTCCTTCCCAAGCATAATGTCCAGTGCTCATGCTGACTAAATGGACTGATTTAGTCCATTTAGCTCAGCCTGCAGGAGGCTGTCTAAAGCAGCCACTGTCATTCTGAATTCCTGTAAAGCTGTTGTTCTGTATCAGAGTTGAAATGGTGGTGGTGTTGCATGACTGAAGAATTACACGGAATTGGTTTTAAAGAAGGAATGTTTATCTAAGCTCCTCACACAGAAGGTTTTCTCTATGGTCTCATTAAAACATCTTATTTACCTTCCTTTTTTTTTCTTTTTTCATTTAGGAGCTAGAAAATCAACTCACAACTAAATCCAGAACTCTTGATGAGCTCAAACAGAGTTTGGCTTTGAATGGTAGTGCAGAACAAACCCCAGAAGCTCTGTCTGTCAGTATAGCTGAGCTGTGTGAAATGGTGGACAGCATTGCAAGCCAGGTAAAAGTTTTGTTTGCATTCAGATTTCCTCCAGTACATATTCTTAGCACCAGTGTTACTAATCTTCTTCATGGGATGGCAGGAGCTGGTACAAAAAAGATGCAAAGTATTCCTTACTCTTAATCTTAACCTTCCTAAGAACTTCCTTTGAAGTCTTTACCATAACATAAATTAATGTATTTCCAAGGTTGAGAGAGAAAAAAAAGTCTGATCTTGAAGTAGTTCGAATATGGGGGGAGGAGGGACAGACCCCCATCTGCAGTTTAAGAAAATAAAAAAATAGCACTGCTATTTTCTGTCAAGTTGAAAATGGAAACCTTAAACTCTTACTCGATCTGCTTCTCTTTCATACCCTGGTCTTTCACCCCCATAGTACGCTGGTGGAAGCTGCCTACTCCTGCCCCATTCTCACTGTAGCTTTTCCATCTCCCAGTTACTATTTCATCCACACACCTGGATGGCTTTCACTGTCTTCAAATCCTGTGTAGTTTCCAGTTGCTTCAAGGAGAGTCTGGCAGATTGGTTTCCCATGCAAATTGACTCCCCAGCAGTTTGCATTTATAGTTATATTATCTTTATACTTGGAACTGATCTATTTTTATCTAGATGTAGTTGATAGGCACAGAAGATATAATAATGAGTGCATTTATGGATTTAAATTTGTGATAATAAATAACCATATACTGTAGAGGATTATACGTGGTGCAGTGATTGTGTTTATAGTTAAGATTCCCTTACACTTTCTGTTATAAACACCTTGCTTTTGTTCCTCAAAACTTCGTGAAACCTGAACCCTTTTGCTTGAACTCTTCCACATAAGGTGTTGGTCCAGGACGGGTCTGCTCCTTCTTGTTTTAGGTTTCAACAGAAATGATGTGGCTGTTTCTTACCAAGAAAGCAGAGAAATTTGTGTGTGTGTGTACATGATGAAAGTTTTTCCTTCCGCTGTAAAGCTGGGGATTGAAATTGGCAGGTGCTTTTTTCTTCTTGCAGTCACCATGGGTCACGTTAATTTTAGTATTTTTATAACTTAAGTATCAAACTTAAAAACCGCAGAATATTCTTACAGCATAGTTGTCTGCATGTGCAATGAAACACTGAGTGCAGCTTTGTTCCTACAGGTGACTGCTCTCAGCAGAGCCAGGCTGTGATTTCAAATACAGGTCTAAGGAGATGTGATACCTTGATTGTATCGTCCGTAGGTTGATCTCAAGAGTCTGTGGCCCACAGACATTTCATGAGCATGATGTCTTTCCATCTTCCTTGTGTGGGCAGTAATTAGCTGCAGGCTACAAAAAGCAATTAGAGATTCCTCCCACCTATACCATGATTCAAATGAGAATAGGGATGATTAATCCATCTACTCCTGTGTGCCTGGAACTAGGATACTAGGATACAATGATCCGTGCAGTCTGTTTAGTGTGCACTACGATGTAGAAAAGTCTTCATCTTCCGTTGTGTGGATGCATAGTCAGAACTGAAATCTGGCATCTGGCTTTACCAGGTCCCATGGAGATATGCTTGTTTGCTTGCCTGGTTTTCATGCTCTTCTCAAAGCATCTGGTACTGGCATGACTGAAAATAGATATTGAATTAGATGAATGTTTTGTCTAACCCAGGACATGCCTTATGTACTTACCTGATGCAGAAGGATAAAAATTACAAATCACACTGAAGAGAGACTGTGGTTTTGTGTTTGCAATGTCTAGGAGTATGTGGCAAATGGAAACTATGCTTGCCCCCCTATAGATTAAATGACTGTAATAATGAAAGAGACATAGAAAACAAAGAGGATATCCATAATTTAATTTTGTATGAGAACCCTGAAGTTCCTAGACTGCGATTCAGATGGGCCTGCATTATTAGAGCACAATGGCATAAGAGGGATGATAGCTCTCCAGAGCATTGTAGTAGTGCCTTCTTCCATACAAAACAATTTCTGTTCACATTTTCATTAAAAGGAAACTTGATCTCTGGATCAAACTGTCTGCTTCCTAAGAAGATTAAGGCTCTCAACTTCTTCCCACTTCAGTTTGATTTTGGCAGGAAGGAATAAGCAGTTCATTATTTCAGTACTTTTTACTTTTGAAGGCATTCTGGAGTTGTGGCTGACAGAATAGTGCTACCTTGAACTCCGGTTAAATTTTCATTTCCAGCAAATTCTTATCCTTCACTCCAAATACTGTTTACTGCTTGGTTTGAAGCCTACACAATTCCTTACCAAGTAGGAAAATACTCCAACCTGTGAAATTCTTGTGGATTGTCATGGAGTGAGCACTGAGCTTAGATTTTTCAGTCAATTTAAAGGTGATTTTTATGTCAGGACTACCCAAGAAATAGTAACAAAAGCGGTTCGTTTGCAGGTTGCACAGTTAAAGACCTCAATGCAGTCAATACTGGAGCAGTGGAGAGTATATGACAAAGTTTATGCAGAAGTCAGCCTGATGACGACAAGATATTTGTACTGCATAGACCAGTGCAAACCTTCTCTGGTGTCATTGGAAGCTTTGAAAAACCAGGTCAAAACTCTCCAGGTAAATCTACTGAAGTTGTCTTATTTCTGTACTTTCTTCTGTGCCTTTAAACAAATAAACAAACAAACTCCACTGAAAACAAGACAGAAAAATTTATCTGAACAACTTCCTCTTTATTATAGTGCCATTGAAGTCAGTGGAATATTTTTTTTTTTACCTGCAGAGGCACTGAGGACTATTTTTAGACTTCTTACTTTATTTAGCACATAAGTTCAACTTTGGTGCCCTTTAGGTACCAAGGTTTAAGAGAGAAGTGCAGGTCAGCTGCTACCATGTCTGCCTTACTGTGGGCTAGCAGAGCCTCCATCTTGGATTGCAAAGATCCCTTGACATTTTAGTCTTCTGCATGTGCTGGAAGGCATCCCCATATGAGGCACCAAGTCCTCATGCTCCCTTGCACTACAGAGTCCAGATGGACATGTGCACTCCAGCACCATCCCTCATGCTAATGTCTACTCAGTCCATATCTAATCCACATGGACAGCAGGAAGTTTGGCTGAAAATACAGCTGGCAAAGGAAAACCTAATGCCATCGCTATATGTGTTCGCCTAAAGGTTACTCACCATTCAGTGAAAGATGTTGGTTCTTGACTCATTGGTTGAAAGGAAATTTGCCCCCCTTCGCTTGCGCTTCCCAGGGAAATGCCCTGCCGTAAGGCTGTAGCATAACCTGGAAGGAGATGCCTGTGCATCGATGCTGGGACTCTGCAGAAATGAAGGAGACCTGGGAGAAAATTGGCGAAGGGAGCACGTCTCTAGGTCTGTGATTTGAACACTCCACTTGGGGTACTGTGTCCCAGCCGCTGTGCCAGTGACCACTGACGCATTTTGCATTAAAGCATTATTTGCATTAAAGCATCTTTCCACATATAAACAGCACTGGAGTCAAGGTCCAGGACCCAGGATTCCCCTTACCAAAAGCTGGAGCTTGGGTTGGGTGGGTGCAGCAGCCCTGGGTCAGAGCAGGGTGATCCCTGAACCTGGCGTTTCTGATTCCTCCAGCGCAAAGTCAACTGTTCAGTCGCCCTCCAGAGAGCTGGAGTTTCCTGTGCAGCCTCTGAATGAGGCTGGGCATAAATGCCAGGTGTAAATGCTCTGGATTGTCCTGCTGCTCTGCTTGGCTGTTACAGACCCCAAGTGGAGCATTTTACATTTTACTTGGCTATTACAGTTCCTAAGTGGGGCAGTCAGGCTGGCCCCAGGTCTGAACGTTCTACAGATATGGCTAAAATCGCCTTACCTGGCTTTAAATGAGTGTTGAAAGGCTGCGTAAACACTCCCTGTTTCGGTGTAAGTAAGGCCTATTTTGGTTTATTTTTAAGTTATATCAGAAGTGGTGCAGGACAGACTGAGGCTGTGAATCCTGGATACGTGTCTCTTGGCTGTAAAGCCTGCATAAGCGCTTTCCACCCTCACCTGGCAACACATAATAAATGGAAGGAACTGGGCACCTTCTTACCTCCTTCCTTCCATCACCCTCTTTATTTTTAATCTGGATCAGTTCATGGTTAAGATGCATGGCAGGGTTCTGCAATTGCCTGTATCAGGAGGGGGAACACGCAGCCAGGGACAGGAGTTTTCGAGCCAACTTTACTGCCGGTAGAAATTTCCTTGAAACAGTGGCTTAAAATAAAAACATTTTTGGTTTCTAGTGAATTAATTTAATCAGTTCAAGGCTGTGGGTTTGTTAAATGAGCTGTTTCTTTAAGAGCAAATAAATTACCTCAGTATAAAATAGGCCTCCTGAATGATTTTTTAACTTGGACGATTTCACCTCTCTTTTAGCTTCCTAATTTTTAGGATCAGGTGTTACATTTTTCACAAACATTTTAATCTGTGCTGCAAACATGTGGCATTATTGCTACCCTATCCCTACCAATCTATAGGGGAAGCTATACTTAGGTCATTCATCTCCACAACTAATTGCAATAATCCTTTTTGCAGTCTCTTCAAGATGAATCAGAGAACAGTGAAGAAAGTTGGGCCAAGCTCCAGGCTGCTGCCAGTAACCTGAAGAAAAACTGCTCGCCGTCCTTTGCAGAGATAATTGAACAGAAGTGCACAGAGGCACACACTAGGTAAGCTTGAGAAAAAGACCCCTAGTTATTAGTATTTAGAAAAACAAAAAAGTTGCTGAGACAGGACTTGAATGTCTGTCAGATTTTTATATCTATATTAATATGACTCACCTGTCTAACGGTACCTGTGTGAGGAGTAGCTGATACTACCTTTTTTGTGACAGATCACAGGGCACAAAATGGTGCTGTGTCAGCGGGCTTTCAGTAATATGGGTATGAATGCAAAGAAACTCCCATAGGAATCCCACACCAGATCATATTCTGGAGGAGAATCTACTAGGAAAATGCTCTTATCCTTTGATATGTTGGCAGGTGGAACTCAGTAAACGAAGACATCACAGATCAACTGCGGGCAGCGCAAGCGACCCTGCAGCTTTGGGAGCCCTTTGATACTTTATGCACTGAGGCAGCAGCCAAGTTACAACAGCACAAAGAGCAGTGCACTCAGCTCTTGGATGCTCACATGCCCGAGGATAACATGATAGAAGCCCTGAAGCAGAGGATACAGGACATAAAGGTACAGGAATATGTTTTGGCTGCCTGGTATAAACCAGGATTTATTTTTGAGAAATAAATCAAAAGAACACCACCTTCTCCCCTCCTCCCCCAAATCCAGTCAGTGGAAAACATAAAACCTGTGGGTTTTTTCCATTAACAGGCATGTTTGTATTTCCTTTAAATACTTTGACCCAATCCTGAGACCAAACCAAACTAGAGTTAGCATAGGATGAGAAGAGGGCAGAAGGGAGCAATCATATTCCATCTCTGCCCCTTTCTGCTCTATACAAAGAATCAGGCCTGTGTTGGGAGGAATCATTAAACCAAAAATTATTTACTTTATGGGGCACTGCTTGGGAGGAGAGATAATATCTACTAGAACAATAGCTGGGGAAAAAAGACTGGTTTTCCAGAACACAAGACCATCTTGAGGTCTTCTGCAGTCTTCAAATTGGTTTTATTTGGGTTGGGTACTTTTTTTGGCCTGGTCTGATAAATTCACAGATTTCTGAGCTCATTAGATTATTCTAAATGCTTCTGACTTTAGGCAGATTAGATCTCATGCTGAGACCACAGGGTACATACATTTGACTCTTTCAGGCAGCAAAGGTGTCATTAGGTTCTGACATTTTTGGTTTCTTCAGACTGCAATAAAGAAATATAATAATCCTTATTTCAGGACAGAGCAATGATTCATCACGCTTTATGAACCTCTAGCCACATATTGGAAGAAGTCCAAAGTACTCCATTTTGCATGTGGCCCATTAAGAAACTTTATATTATGGGAAAGAGAACTCATATATTTCTTCTTGTGTCAGAAACAACTGACAGCAGCAAAGCTTAGACCAAAACATTTTCACTTTCTTCTGATCTATTAATGGCTGTGACATAAATTCATCAGTATGTCAGCAAAAAGGCATCACATTTTCTGGAAATTTTTGGAAAGAGTTTTGCACTTACTAAGCAAGGCATGACCACTAGAGTACTGTTAGCACTGTAGATCCTGTCCTGGTATGTGTGGGTAGGACACATGGAATTTACTGTGTTTTTTTGAAAGTGGTGAGTTAGAAGAATGGGGATCAGTGATTCAGCATATGAGTTACATGTATTTGAAAACTGTATTTTAATCTTTTCCTCTAGTATATATTAGGACAGATTGTGTTTTTATGGAACTCTGTCGCCACAGTAAACAGAAATAAAGTCCTATAGAGAGAGTAAGAAATCAAAACGTGTTATGTACTAAATGGCTGAAGTGGCAGTTTACAAATATGATCCATTCCAAAGACAGCGGTCAGGAACTAAGAGCCATTTTGCTTTTTAGGGAAACATGTCTGCTTTTTGCTATCAATCAGAAGTTTTTGTTCATTACTCACAGAAAAGACGATATACAGTGGCAAATTCCAGGTGGTTTAATGGCTAAAAGTAAATGACAGTTGTCCAGGTCAAAAAAATAATCAAGTACATTGAACGAGTATAAAATTACTCCCTTTGTTCTTGTACTGCCTTTAGAGTTTAATTTTATAGCATCATTTCTGTAGTAAAGGGGAACAAATAAAACCAAAACCATAGTCCTCAGTCACTAAGGGATCCAAAGTACTGGTATGTTTGTAACATAATAGCATTTCTTATCTGCAGCGTGGGCCAGTTTCTCCATCTGCTAGTGTAAATCTATTCTGTACAGAGGGATATTCTGATTTCTCTCCCTAATCTCCTCTGTAGCAGTAGTATCCCACTGCCTGAAGTCACTGGTGTTCCACTGAACTTTGAACTGTGCCTTTCCCAGCACTAGAGTCAATGGATGCAGTTCCCATTATCCTCCGAGTAAAAGACTGAAGCTTTCACCATAGCTGAATTTGGCTCCTAGAGGAGATCAACAAAAAGAGCTTAGTTACAGCAACAAAAGATACTAAATGAAAGTGGCACATGAATGACGATCTGATTCATTTGCTGATTTTTTTTTTCTTTCCCCTTCTCTCATCAGAATTTACAGCATGGCCTGCAAAACATAACAGGATGCCGTACCCAGATTTCTTTGCTGGCTGATAAGATAAAACAGCAGGCTGGGACAGCTGCACAAGCCGTTCTGTTGGAGAAGCTGCAGCCGCTCCAGAGAGCATCCTATTTGGAAAAGATGTTGCAGAGGAAGTTAGATGAATTTGAGGTATTTTTCTGAATATTAAATTAGCTGTCAGTGTGAGGTAACTTCTTCACTAGAGCCCTGTGTGAGCTACCTTCTTCACTAGAGCCCAGTAGTTCTTGAATGGAAATGAAATTTCAATAAAATAAAACTTGACAGTATGATCAACTATGTAAAAAAATAATACATGAAGCCAGAGGAACAGATGAAGGAAGGGTTTCACCCTTCTTACCTTCTTGTGTTGCTCTAACAAGCCTTTGTAAGTGGACCTATTACAGTCAAGCAGTACGGGACCCTCAGATGATTAAAGGTTAGGAAACGTATTTTTATTCTATGAACTTCGAAGTAAGTTGTAAACTTTCTTAGCTCTGCCTTGGAAAAAAACTAAGGGCTTCAGTTTGCTTTGATAAGAGTGCACACAATGTACCTAAAACCAAACAGAAAACTGTGGTCATTTGATGTCATTTTGAAGACCAGATTCACACCCCTGTTCAGGCAGAGTAGTAGGGGGGGACCTGGATCCAGGTTTCCCCATACGATGCTCTGCTCACAGGAGTGCTGTGGGATTGACTTCCCCTCTGCACAGGTATTCCTGAGAAAACTTCCAAGCAAATGTACTGCTGTATATTTACTGATGTAAAACTAGTCTGTTCCTGTGAAAAAGTCTGGTTTCAGTGAATTGTTCTGTTCTAAAGTAAACCCAAATTCATCAAGAAATTTTCAGCCAGCTCTATTTATGACTCCATCTACCAGCACAGTTCAATGGCTGGAAGCCAGGTATCTTTGTGAAGATAACAGATTTCTCATATTCCCTGTGAACTTCTCGCTCCATGAAAAATTTCATTTCTGGGTAGTGATTTTCTCTGGTGTAACCCTGTAGCATTACCACAGAACTGTCTCTCTCCCCACACCAATTTTTGCCATTCATTCCTTATAAAAATATTGCTGTTTCAGTGTTCTTAGAGATGTGGAGCTTAATTCTTGCAAGAAAAAAAAGCTTCCCCAGTGCTCTTTTCCCTGACCCAAAGAAAAACCAACCTAGTGAATAAAAAAGTTGAATTCCAGCTCTAGTTATTTCTCTCCACAGAGCTCATGTAATCTGTACAGCCTTGGCTGTAGGCACAGGGGAGCAGGCCCTGTGTGTAGCTCAAAGGAAGCTCATTTTCACAAGTTTCTTCCCTCTGATAAACTAAGTTTTGGCTTTCCAATTGCACAATAAATCAAACAGCCCAAAGCTACAAAACGGTATTGCAGATGCCCCTATTCCTTCCATATATATATGAATCTCTAAATTCAGGAGATTCAGTTTCTGGCTTTCTGCTTTGGCTTAAATTTTCCCCTTATCCAGTGCAAAAACTGAAAAAGTTCAGTTAGTGAGTTATAAATACATTGGAATTTGGATTTAACATATGTTTGTTTTCCTGACGATAATGCTTATTGCTCCTTTTTGTATACTGAATATGTGTATTAAATCATAATTAACATAAATATGCAATATTCACCCTAGTTCAATCTTTTACAACTGGAGGATTTCAATAACTGCCTTGAAACGCTGGAGGGTCATGTCAAGAATTGCACAGATGCCTTTGATAGTCTCTGTCTAGAGGGAGAAACAGACAACTCGGAATTGCTCTTGGTATGTTTGGATTCCCAAGTACAAAGAGATATATACTCAGAATTTAAGTGTCCATAGGATACCAGCTCTTGCCTACTTCAAGAAACTCTTTGTGTCTTAAGTATCATAGTTATACCGCTTCCATCAGAGCAACTGTAATCTCATCCAAAACACAAAAAGCAATGATTTAAGTTTGTAAAAACTCTAGATATGCATTGCAGGCCAAATGCCTGCATGGAGGGGAGGAAGATCGCATAGATTTGGGGTTGATGGGAGATCTTTTTCCCCAGCTTTGCTCTGGAGCTATCCTGTTGCCCTCAATGTAGGGTACAAAGTAAATCTGCAAGCACCACCTCTTGAGTATCTGTTCAGTACTGTTGGAAAAGTGGGCCCTGTGTAAGGGAATTGTGACTTTTTTGTTTCCTATATTCTTTAAAGTTAACACAAAAATTTTGGGGTTTTTTGGGTTAGCATTTTGGATTCATAACATTCAGATACTTCCTACAGAAGAGGCTTCTGTATTTCTTTGAAATGAAAGAAAGGCAGTATTTTTTTGCAATTAATTTATTTTTTTACTTCCAGAGTCACACACTGGAGCTTGCTGCACTTTCTCCAAGCATAGAGAGCTTGAATGAAGCAAGCATTAAAGTGCCACTCAGTGACTTCACCCTGAAGAAAATGCAGAGCCTGACTCGGCAGTGGAGTCAGAAAACAGCAGCTGCTCTGGAACGCTGCAGGTCCGAAATGCCAACAAAAAATCACTACTAACCATTTCCTTTTCTGTGAGGAAAATCAAAACCAAATTAAAGCATGGGAAGTCTTGCAGTCTGTTCTCAGCTTTCTCAGGGGCTGTCCAAGTTGAATTCCTGCCCTTTCAACTTACTCCAGATTATTCAGTGGCTATTTGTAGTCCAAGTCACTTGAAGCAAAAATCTGGATGTTCATAGGTGAAGAATGTAGCAAAGTGCCAAGCAAAACCCTACTATGTTAGTATTACTAACCACCATGTTAGACTGTATGCAAACATATCCAGAAAAACAACCACCAAAGCAGTAGTTTCTGATGATGTCTTTTGTTTTACAGTGTGCTTGAGGGAACTCAAAATGATGAAAAGAAATTCTTTCAGAAATGTGAAAACTGGATGAAATTCCTAGAAAAAATGAAAGAGGCCTTAAAAACAAATATTCCAGGACAGTTTGAAGAACTACAGGAGCAACAGAGAGTATATGAGGTAAAGCTAACTCTAAAAATGGAAACATCTTCTTGAATGGTGAAGCTGGGGGGAAATCACTAGAAAATACTATGCCTTTTGAAATTAGATCTGGGCAGAGTTTTACAGAACATTTCATTCTTGAAATGTGGCCTTGTACTTATTCAGAGGAAAACCTTGAAATGTGAGAATCCTTTCCCAAAATGGATGGATCCCTTTTTGCAGGGATCAGACCTTTAGGAGTGCATCCTCAAGTGTTGTGTCATGGAAGTCCTACCTTTCTCCAACCCTGAGGTTACTCACCTGTCTGCCTGTCCTACAGCGCTGAAGCCTGTGGCAATTAGCTAGGCAGTTTGCTGGCAATCTGGCAGGAACCTTACCTGTTTCTGGAATAACTACATTTAAAACAAAATGTTTTCACAGCATATTTCCATTTTGACCAGTTGTTAGATTTTGGTGGAAATCTGTTTCACTGGCATTTTTCCAATCACTTGCTATGTGTTATACAGAGATAATGCGTCACACATGTATGACAGTATCCATTCAGAGGAGAAGGTATATTCCATGCTACCAGTAGTGTGTGGATGCAATTCTAAGCAAAGCGTCTATCGATAGACTTTGTCCTAGTGGAGGGAGGATGGAAAACCAACCAAAATACAGGAAAAACATCACGTGGTAAATGCTAAACATCATGAACTGTTAGAGCAAGCTTTGTGCTGCTGCAGTGGACCACAGCTTCACACTACCCAAAGTACTGCTGCTAATTCCACAGAGTGTTAAGTCTCTGCATGTTAGCGATATTCATTAGAGTCCACAGGAAGTAATTTTCTGTCTTTTACTTAGACCTCTCCAATTCATTCATTGCAATGAAATAATTTATAGAATAAAGTTTTGCTCATTGTGATAAAGAGTAAATTTACCCTTATGTGTAGCTTTTTTATACCTTTTCTATGGGTCTGTGTCTAGATTGCATTTCTCATTCATGAGTCCAGCAAATTTTAGGCTTCAGATTACCTATAACATACAGCTCCTGGTGGGTTCTGCTATCACATATGCGCAAATCCCCCCTTGTATCCAAAAAGCGTGGGATCTTGTAGGATGCATTTGACACTAGCACTTGAAAATAATAGAGGTTTCAGCATTTAAAACTAAATAAATGCTGTCACTCTAGAGGAGCAGAACCAGCTTTCAGAGCAAAAGTTGTTCAGTGAATAGATAAAACTGTTTTTCTTATGGTATTTTCAGATGCTGCAAACTGAGATTTCCATAAATCAGCAGACATTTAATTCTATCATAGCAAAAGTTCTAGTCTCCTTGGAATCTGGAGAAGCAGAGAAAAGGTAATCTATTTGTTTTTCTCCCTAAGATCTTGGTAATTTAGTGAATACGCTCTCTTCCTTGGAGTTGGTATTGAATCTTTGCTCTCATGAGGACATAAGCCCAAATTCTTGACTGAGTTCACTCTTTAAATAACCCCCCAGCCCATTTTGCAAAAGTGTGAGGAAGTGCAATAAGAAAGAAACACAGGTGCCCTGGCCAGACTGCATTTTGGGTAGTAACTGGATGTTCTGCCTAACAAAAATAATTGCTCTGGGACAGGAAGGCTTCCTTCTCTACTGCTACCCTGCAGTTGTTGAAACTGTTAACTGTGGTCAATGAAGCTACCTTCCTGCAGCGGGTAATGAGGATGCTGCATATGAAGGATCCTTTCTCTCTTCCTAGACCTCTCTACTTTTTAAGTGCAGAGGTGTGAGACTATCCGCGTTGCCCTTGGCACACATGACAGGGCATTGAGTCATCAGCCACGCAATCCAAAACATATGGTAGCTAAACCTCTTTTTTATCAGAATGATCTTATACTTTTCTCTTAGTCAATGTAGAGTGAGAAGCAGCAAGTAATATTTGTGAGCAGAGGTTCAACTGCCTCAGGCATTTCTGCTGTGAAGACATTACCCCTCTGTGACAGAGCTTGCTGCTCCCAGAGAGTTGGCAGGACAGTGTGTGTGCTCCCCTCAGCCACTTCACTATGAAGTCCATAGCTTGGCTTAAAAATGCCAGGGAACGTAGGGCTAAACAAAGCAATGCTGCTGGATTTTTGTGTTGAAGCTAGCCCCACAAACACAGGTGTTTGTATAAGAGCTAATGTGGGGGCCATGGCCTCCTGCAGAGGAGCAGAATTGATAGATGGGGGTTGTCTTAACCACTGCAGCTAGATCTGCTGAATCATCTAACTATGTTGTAGGAGAGGCCAAAAAACTGCCTGAATGGGTTCAATAACAACACAGAGCCTTTCCACTTTGCAGTTAGGTCCCACTGCTGTAGGATACAATGATGGTTGAACTCCCGCTTACAGCCTGGTAAAAGCACAGATCCATTTTGCAGCATAATCAGGGATCTTGTCTCACTTGCATTGACCTTCTTTTTCTTCAGAGAAGTGTTTAGTGCATATTATTTCTGTGATTGCTGTACTATATATGTTGCTATACCACAATAGCAAGAATGGCTTGCATTATCCATTCTTGTGTCATGTAAAAGTTTTTTTGGATTGCTTAAAAGATGGAATGCAGAGAGCAAGGCTGAGCTTAGGGCTGCATAGAGCTTTTTGCATAGCTGGGTATTGTAATGGGAATACAATATTGCAAATGGAAATCCATCACAATTATTGTAAAATGCAGCCTTGAGGTCAAAATATATTAACACTCAACACTTGTCATCTTCAGAACAGAGTTTATTTCCAAGCTCACATTGCTGAAAGAGCAGTGGCAGAGTGTTATCCGGATGGTTCAGCAGAGGAAGAAAGATATCGATGGACTTGTGAGCCAGTGGCAGCTCTTCAGGAGTTCCCTGCGGAGTCTCAGTAGATTTCTTGCTGATACAAATGGCTTCCTCATAGCTGTGAAGAGCCAGGACTGCTATAGCCTTTACCAGCTTAGAAATCTAATTCATGATTTCAAGGTACTGTAGTTATTCCTCATAAATCTAAAATCTGTGTTTTTTCTCAGACTGAAACAACTTCTGTCCAGTAAAGTAAAAAGCTTTAAAATCACATGCTTTTTGGGGAAAAACAATTGCTGACACTTTTACTTGAAGCTGAGCACAGATGAGAAAACAGTGACATTGTGAAAGGTGTGTTATACTAGGAAGCTTCCAGGTCAACATTGTCATCTAGTAGCCTTGTATGCTTTAAAAATATTACTGATATGAACATGGAAATGCAGGGTGCCAGGGAGATTAGGCAGGAACCCTGGTCAGCAGGTACCCTCTAGGTCTGTATGCACCTTATTGACATGGCTGCTGAATGCAGGCCTTGCAGTTTGCCTGAAGGAAGCAGGCACATAGGTGGCAAGACAGGCCATGTGGGTCCTGTGTGTGCAGGGATGGGCAGGAGGTGCCAGGAGCAGAGAATAAAGCACTTGCAAGGGAGTCTGTCCTTGGAGCCACCACTCCAGGATGCAGAGACCTGGGCAGCAGTTCTTCAGGGCAGTGATTTCTGCATTTTGTGTGCAGTGGAAAAAAATATTTTCCTTTGTTAATTTTGGGTATCTTTCTTTTCCATTTAACTATGCAACTCTTTGTTTTGTAAGAAAGTAAAAACAAGCAGTGAACCTGATGGTTGCTTAAGGCAATCTAAAACCTTTCAAAAACACATTATTGAATGCTATTTGCATGGTCCAAGATTTATTGTGTTCCCACACACCTAATGTTGATGGATTAACACATTACCAGTATTCCATTTGGTGCTTGCCCTATTTATTTCATCTTTATTTTTACCTGCTGTGTAAAGATGATTTTCAGTAGATTTTATAAGTGAGTGCTCATGCTTTTCCATAGTGAGAAAAGCCAGAAAGTCTTCTCCCTCCTACTCCAAATTGCCCTTCACTCCTGCTGTTGTTTTACAGAAAGAAACAATGATCATATCTGCTTGTGTTATAGACCAGTTTGTGTTGTAGGCAAATTGTTATTGATGGCTTACTTCACTTGGAGTATGTCATGATTAACAGAGCTGTTATCTCTGAAGAATTTGTCTTAGTTGTTGATGCTAGAGGTGCTAACAGAACTTAAAACTGTTTTTTTATTCTGAATAACTCATACAACTGAATTTCCATCTTTTTGTAACTGCTGCACTTTCACTCTACAGATTCAGTCTGTGAAAAGCTATTGTAGAGTTTTATAGATCAGAAAGAATCTGATTTTTCTGAAATTAAAAAAGCAGATAGAAGATCTATTCATAACTCTTTCATGAATATGAACAAACTAGTGCCTTGTAACTCCCTTTATGAGTCTTCACTTCCTCCCAAGTGAAATGCTAGGAGTGTGTTCTAAAGCTTAAAACAGCTTAGAAACTTAATTTTTTTTTTCTTTTAAAGAGTAAGGCAGTGATTCTTCAGAGGTGGCAAGCCATGTACTCCTTAATCATCGATGTCGGGGAGAAGTTGCGCACTGTCTCTGATCCCGAGACCAACGCTGTTCTCCAGGAGGAGCTCAGCCAGTTACAGCAGAGTTGGGGGGACACCCAGGTCCAGCTGGAGAAGAAGAAGATGCAGCTCAGCAGCACCCTACAGGTAGATGATGCCCTCCCCAGGGAGAAGCAGCACCTGCTTCTCTGGCATTGGCTCTTGAGAGCTTCCCTGCCCCACCGTCCCCAGGGCTGAGCTCTGTAGCAACAAGGCAAATGCTGAGCTGCTGCTCACTGCCAAGGGACTCTGAGGGAATTGCCTGTCATGTGTCATCAGGGCATGTAGGAAGCTAAAACTGTGGTCCTCTGATTCTCCAAAGGAAAATGGAGTTGGCATCCATTTGTTGCTACAATGGATGTTCCCACTCTGATTGTTCTCATGCTCCCCGTGGCCTGGGGCTCTCTCCTGCTTTGGGCTGCGAAGCCTGAGCTAAAATTTAGCTTAGAGGGAGTTAGCATGACTTATTGCTCCTCCTGCTGTTGCACCTCTAAACAGAAAGGTAAGTCTTATTTATTTCCTTAGAGCAATAAATTTGTTTTCATGGCTAGACAGCACATAGGTATGTCTTAAAATTGAATACTGTCATCGATAAGATCCCCAGCCCAAAAATTATGCTTACAGCCTCTCAGGTTGGACAAAAGAGAAAGAGCAGAAATGCTCTGTAAGGCAAACCTTAAATACCTGAGAGGGTTCAAGTTCTCTAAATCCATGTACCAAATTCTTGTGGGTGGTACTATGTATCAAAAAGAAAATTCAAATAACCAGAGCACAAGATTATTTACTTCAGTGGGTTGAAGAAGCTATTTTGTAACATATCCATATGGTTCAATATGTCATGATAAAGTATCTTCACCTTTTATAACTTCCCTGGGTCTCCTTGAGCAGAGTTGGGACTGCTGTGAAAAGCAAACCAAGGAATTAGAAAGCAGGCTGCGAGAGCTAAAGGAGAAAGTAAAAGATCCACTTCCAGTTGAACATGAAGAGCTCTACAAAGCCAAGGAACACATTAAGGTATTGAACAGCCATATTGTATTTAAATAGATGTAGTCTTTGCACAACACTTGATCCCTGTAAAATCAGTTTTTCCTCTTACCTGCTCTTGAGTGACACTGAATTTCTCTCCTTTATACTATCCTGATTGCTGCCAATCTGCAAAGTCCAGCTGACCAAGAAGATTACAAGAACAGTAGTAGTGTTTGGATTTTTTTTCCTGCTTCTGCTCCCTTTCCACAGTCTGAATTCATAAAATAAGCAGTTCCTCCAACAAAAGGGAAAAACTCCCTGGTCTCAGCTCAGTTGGCTGCTATTATAATGGCTGAATCTCCCTTTTTCTTTTCCAATCCATTTTGGACAGGGAGCTCCTCAGGCAAGAGACCTTTTAAGTCTGCAAAGCACCATGCACACCTGTGGGATCTGAGAATAATTAAAGAGAAGGAAAATTTAAGAGTAAGGGAGTGGCAAAAGCCCTTGCAGCCCATAGTGCACCATGAAAATTAAATGGCAAGGAAAGCATTTCCAAGGGATAGGAGGTATTTTGTCTGGACTGGTCAGTCTTTCATCATCCTTTTATGAAGTGAATTGTTGACCTATGTAGTGGGAACAAATAAGCTTATTAACGAGTCAAGGCTTTGAACTCATTATCAGCTGTCTGAAATCTTCTTTGTGATTGCTGGCTGCCTTTCCCACGGCAGCAGTCTTGCTGTAGCCCTGAATTATTTGTGAGATGGCAGCACACAGCTCCTGCCTCTTATTCCAGTAAGAGAAATTCAGTCGCAGAGGTGTCAGGGTCAGACAGTGCCAGTGCAGTTGCTACTCTTGGGTGTCACAGTATAATAAAATAAAGGACCAAAATGGCATAGGGGAGAAAGGACCTCCTTTCCTCTCCCTGCATTTCACTTTTCTATGGAATAAAGATGTTTTTCTTTCAGGCCTAGACCTTATACGAGGCTAGCAAAGTCCCATGAAATTCCATCGTTAGCTCCATTAATGCAGGGATTTGAGCCTTGTTAAGACATATAAATGCATGTGTGCACACCTGTAGGGAGTAATTTGTTGTGAGCTCAGGTAAATTTAGTCTCAGGTTTGTTTGGGTTTTTTCCTCCAGTGTTGAAGCAGATGAGATTTTTTTTTTATGATTTAGATGAGCGACTGGATCAAAAGACCTGTGAAAATGCTTGCAGGGCTTGGAACCAGCACACTTCTGATACACTCACAATTTTTTCCCCTTTAAAATGAGGTAAATTGGATCCTCTGTAAGAGCTTTTTTTGTTAGAGGAGCCAGTGACACTTCCCAGCAACCACCTTGCAAAATGGGACCTCGTACCTCGTGTGCAGAGTATCATGTTTCCCAGCTGCATGCAGTGGTGTCTCTGCTTTTTAGGTGACAATTTTAACACCGATAAGGAAAATGTATAACCTTGTTATAAGGGAAGGGGGAGTTGGGGGAACAAAGCAGAAGAGAGTGTGTTTCTGTGAATGAGCAGTTTAAAAGCACCACATTTCTGACAAATCTGATGAAGTGCCTGTGAAATCGCTCATTAGAGAAGGGAACCAATTTTATTTTTTTAGCATTTAAATAAATAACCTGAAAATGGAACAAATTATGGTGGAAAGCAACTTGTCCAAAATAATTAAAAAAAAAAAAAAAAAACCAAAAACAAACACCAAGAAGTGGGCACGTTCCTTCCTGGATGTGAGACCCCAAATACTGCCCAGGAGCATGGGGAGCTGCAGGGGGTCAGGCAGCGTTTTGGCACTTTGGGATGCAGCGGAGGCTGCTGCTGCAGCAGTGGAATCAGCAGCAGCTCTGCCCCGGGCTCCCGTGGGCTCCGAGTCGGGCCCCGAGCCGAATGCACGGGGACCCCGGCCGGCCCAGCCGGAGAGCGCTGCACAAGCGGCGGCACATTCCCCTCCTCTCCTCCCCCACAGGCCAGGCAGGGATTAACGAGCAGGTTTGGAAACCAGAGGAGCTTAGTGCCAAGGCTTGTTCTGGGTGCGTTTCCATGCAGGAGCTGGAGCAGTCGCTGACAGACTGGGCCCACAACATGAAGGAGCTGCGGTCCATGAAGGTGGAGCTGGCTCACTGCATCCTCACCGAGGACATGATGGTGCTCAAGGAGCAAGTTGAACATTTGCACAGGCAGTGGGAAGAGCTCTGCTTGCGAGTAAGTCTTCCACCTTCTCTGGGGTTTTATAGCGGGATATTCATAGGGCCTGGCAGAAAAGGGGGAGCGGGTTAGCAGATGGGATTTCTCGTGGGGTTGGCTCACTTTTGCAGTCTTGGGTGGGGATGGGGCTTCTCCTGGTGCAGCTGACCAGGGCTGAAGTTTGACCAGGGCTGGTTTGCCCTTTGTTTCCTGGTCACAGACTGCTGAGATGTTTTTTTGCAAACCCTTTGTGAGTGCCTGAACTGCACAGAGCTCAAATGCAGCTGTTTGCTGAAATAGGTGGCTTTGTTCTGGGCTGCCAAAGGGGGGGGGGGCGGAGAGAGGGATAAACACAGGAATTGCCTGAAGGCATGAAGCAGGGAAAGGAAGGCGGAGGTCTTTGCAATCTGATGTCAACAAAAAATTCCGGGAGAGTTGATAAAGAAAACTTAAATGTGTTTAAATACTGACTCCTTGGGTTTAAACACATTAAGAGCTGACTTGTCTTTTCTGTAGCAGTAAAATACTGTGAAACATTTGCGTTCTTTGTGGCTTGTTGCTATATTACATTTAATTTAGTGCTGCATGTAAAATTGCTGGGGAACGTTTACCAGCAAAGTCACATGAACTTGATTCATTAGGTTATTATGCAGTTTGAATGTGTGTTTACTTTGCCCTGTTAACAGGATTGGAAGAAGTAAAATACTTAAGGGTCTTAAGTTACTCTGGATGGCTCTACATGCCAGCAAGCCAAACTCTTGCCTCTCTTTACTCACAAGCCAATAGCTTTTATTTTACAGTTTGTAAAGAAGTATTGAAGCAAGTTAGTATTTCGTGTCTAACCCTCACTCAGGCAAAGGTAAAGCAATCGTGGTGGGAATATTGCCAGAGTAATGAACAGCTATGCTTATTTCACAAACTTTGGTGTGATGAAATAGTTATTTGGGTTTCTTTTTTGCGTTGCAACGAGAAAGAATTTAGTATCTTTGCCTTAAACTGGACGGTTAATCTACAACCAATGTTTTCTCTGTTATTGTTTCTGAACTCTGAAAATAATTCCAGAGACACCCTCCCCCCTCCTGAGAAATATAGGCCATTATTTTTAAATCAAAATGCCTGAGCCATCTTCCTAATGGAAATCTGTAGTTAAGTCTATAAATAAGAGAACTTTGTTGTTTTTCCTTTTTTGATGAACTGCTGATGCCTGTTATTTCAACTGTGGTGAACAGCCCTGAAAATTAAGCTACCTTTTGTGTGTACTCCACTACAGTCTATCCAAGTAGTAATTTCCTGTAGTAATTTAAGTTCAGATTTTATTCAAAATTTCCATTTTAATTTCCTGAGGGAACAACGTTTAGTTCAGTCTGTCTTGGAGAGAAGAAAGGGGTGACACTAATGTGACTGTTAGGCACACAAAAATCTGTAGTGGGAGGAATCTATTCAGTGCTGCAGTGGAGGGATGTACTGAAATGGTTACACAGCCCTAATGAGCGTCCAGAGAGCCTGCACTGATGCTCAGCGCTGGACACAGGGTAGGAAAGCAGACTTTAGCGGTTGTGCTGCTAGCACGACTGCTTTGTTTTGGCTAACAAATTAGAGGAGTCAAGATGTATTGTGTGAAGGAAAATCGGCAGTGTAAATGCAGAGAGGTGAAAGCCTTTAAGAGCGAGATGCTGCTGCAGCTGTTGTGGCCATGGGAACGGGGCAGCCAGATGCCGGTGCCGGACAGGACAGCGACACAAACACACTTAGTGAGCAGATGCACTCAGGATTAGCGTTTACATAGCTGCCCTTGCAAGGTACATGTAGGTCAAAGATTTAACTATTCATATCAGCGAGTATCCTGTCCTAATGAATGCTAGTGTACAGCTTGGGCCTGGGCCTTGATATTCTTTTAGCCTCCCTTGGGAATGCTCAGACTGCTCCTGCATCACGCTGTGGATGCAAAATGGAGCTGGTACTGGGGCAGCTGGTCTGAGGAGAAAGCGCTCAAAGCAATGACTTGAATGGCTCATGTTCCTAGAAGTTTGTGTGGGATTTTTTGGCTCATTCCTGGTTTACCCCAATCTGTATTGCTTAGCCAGCTAAAAGGTGCTTCCTGCTTTTAAAATCCTGCCTTGCCCCATGCTTAGCTGGAGTCAGGATAATTTCAGGATTTAACGATGGTTTTGCTGACATGCATAGTCTCTTCTTCCACTGACCAAATTAACTCATCTCCACACACGGGAGATGCTGCAAGTGGTAGAGGAAGGATGAGGGATTTGCCCTTCATCCCTCTGAGGCTGAGGGTATGAGGGAGCATCCCAGAGCAGAGGCCCTCTCAGGGAGACTTTCTGAGGTCCCTGGGGTCTCCAGGAGACTTCTTCCCATTGAGAACTTTGGAGATTGTTTCCCTGTTTGCCAAGACAGTGCTTTCGGCTTCATTTCTCTGCTTAGATCAGCATGAAAGATTTAGAAATCACTTTCACCTCCCGTTCCCCTCCTTAAAAAAAAAATCAGAATTTGAAGGACAAAAGCAATATAGTGGGAGATCACTTGGTATCTCCTATTTTGATCCTGGTGTTATGTGGAGCTGGTCTTGCTTCCGCACTACACACTTAAACTTCACTCTGAGGTACAAAATGGTGTTAGAGATTACTCTAGGAGAATCAATAATGGAATTTTGAGGAGTCATATGCTGTATAAAGTGCATGTGAGATGTGAAGAGGGAATGTTTCCTGCCTTGAGGTGATATTTAGAGCGGCCATTCGCAGCCAAGGGAAGCAAAATGTTATGCTCAGTCTTCTTTACACAAAGTTTACTGGTGAGGGGTTAGTTGTTTGTCTTGTTTTGTTTCAGTAGAACTTGTACCATTTTTCGCTTCCTTTGTCCCATCCCTCTTAGTACAGGAATCCATCAAACTAGATAAATTAATACAAATATATATTTAAGTCTCCTGGGCTAGGAATAAGTACTATTAGCTAGTAGAAGAGTGATCCTGCTTCTTTCTGAGATGTTGGAGCAATGATATTAGCTTTGCTGGTTCAGGCAGCATCAGACCTTAATTTCTCGGTGTAGACAATTTGTTTATCTGTCCTGGTAAATGTAATTTTGAGGGAAAAAATCCATAGTTTTCAATAAAAGGTACAGATTCTTGGTGTTGATTTTTTTTTTTTAAGTTCTCCAAGAACTGGTGAGCAAATAGAAAGAAAATAGGGAGGTTTTTATAGAGATAAAAATAATTGCAGTCAGTAGTTGCAAAGTTTCTCTTACAGTTGCAGAAAAATAAGAACTTACCTAGGTGTTATTTCTCTTGTGTTATATATGAGACCGTGCTAAACAGTATGTAGTAATTATATGTTTTATATTCCTTCTTTGTTTGGCATTTTCAAGTTTTCACTGAATAATATGTAAATTGTTATATAAGCTCATTATTTATAAAGCTGTCACTCAGTTTAATTCTTCTGAGGGAGAGAATCTGGTGTTTGGTAGTCAACTTCTGGCCCTGCTATCCAAAATAAGATGTAATAACAATCTGCTTGCTGGCTTTGAAAAGAAAACTAGAGATACTTGATAACTGCTCCTGCAAAATGGAATATGATCAAATGCAGACTAGAAATTAGAAGGCTCATAATTGCTGGTTTCCTTCCTGAGAAAGACGTTGCCAGCAGCTAATGTGTGTGCTTATCCATAGGTGTCTCTGCGTAAGCAGGAGATCGAGGACAGGCTCAATGCCTGGATTGTGTTCAATGAAAAGAATAAGGAGCTGTGCTCCTGGCTGGTTCAAATGGAAAGCAAAGTGTTGCAGACTGCAGATGTTAGTATTGAAGACATGATAGACAAATTGCAGAAGGTAAGTAGTGAAGCCACTTTTCTTCAATTGCAGTCTGATAGCTCGTTATAGAGACACCATTCCTCATTTCTTCCTTGCCTCTTGGAAGCAATACGTGATATAAAACCAGCACGTACAGGCTCTTGTGAGAAGATGAGCTTTTCTAGCCTCAGCTCTTTTCTTCTTCTTGATGTTCAGACTTGGAGCATAATGCAAAACAGAAATACCACCTGACTACATTTAGGCATGGAGTGTGATGTATGTGAGTTATGGGGGGGGGGTCGGGTTTGTTGGGCACACGTGCCCATGCAGCACTGCACAGAGCTTTCCCTGCTGGGCATCAGTGGTGTCTTGGGAGCGTCTCACTGCTCTCACCACCTCCACCCGTGTCGGCGGTTATGAAACTGGTAGTCACAGGGCAAAGAAAAGATTGAAGGACAGGGTAGGTCTTATGCCAGCAGAACAAGAAGTTACCACAACCAAAAATAAAACCTAATTCTGCGCCTTCTCCTTGGTAGTCAGTGCAGTTAGTGCTTTCTAATACTTTCGTATTAGCTTGATTTTAAACAGACCATTATTTTGCTGCAGTGTTCCTCCCCATGGCTTAAAGGTCTCGATATCTAATCCCAGATCTCCTCTGGATAAGAATACCAGCAAAATAAAGCCATCCTACACGTGAATTTGGGTTCTTTTGAGGTAGCTTTATTGAAAAATGATGTTAAATCAGGAAAGCAGGGACAAAATTAGAACATTAAACTGCTATTTTTAGGAGTACTTAATCCTGGCACTTGCAAGTCTTTAAGCTGCTTATTTTTTCATAGTGACTTCATTGTGAGAGTGCTTTTCCATTGAGGGTTTTTTTTTGTTTTGTTTTAAGTGAAAGAGTTCTACATGCTAATGTAGAAACCTCAGCCATTGCAAGCCAAACCTGACTTCACATCACATATATGGGAAAAGAAACAGATAGTTTTGTTTTGGTTTTGTTGTGTTGTTTTCTTTTGTTTTGCCCAGGCATTAAGCAATGTTTGTGTATATTTATCAGGATTGCATGGAAGAAATAAACCTGTTCAGTGAAAATAAGCTTCACTTGAAACAAATGGGCGATCAGCTAATCAAGGCTAGCAACAAGAGCCGAGTTGCAGAAATAGATGATAAACTCAACAAAGTCAATGATCGCTGGCAGCATCTCTTTGATGTCATTGGAGCACGGTAAGAAAATTATTTTCGTTGTTTTATATGAGATAACAGGCTGACATGACTTTTCAGTTCTGTTGAAATTTATTATTGAGAGTCAAGTTAATGCTTTTTTGTTGTGATTTACTGCTGTATTATGAGAGCAAATGTCTTAATTTATCTAATGGTAGAGGGAAAGGTGTAAGAATTCATATGAAATGTAATTTTAATCATGGGAGCTATGTAAAAGGAAGAGTCAAAGTGATTTCTCTGTTACATGTGTTGAATTGCAATTTAAGTTTAAGGCAGTATGGTAGGAGTTCATTTGGGCTCTTTCGGAGAGCCTCCTGTTTTAAGACAAGCCTCTATTTCACCCTGTGTCTGAATGTACAGAATTTGGGAATAGATTCCTGGCCTGTATCTGTAGACAGTCAGATTTATATAATGATAATGTTCCTCTTTTACATTCAAAAGTGTATGAAATTTCATTTAATATTAGTGCTATTTCTTTACTCAGTCTCTTTCCTTAAAACAACTGGAAGACCATACCATGAGTTTATTTTTTAAATTCAGGATCTTCTGCATGATGGTGAAATGGAAAATACTATCAGTTGAAATTAAAACAAAAACCTGCATAGTCTAGGCAATGACCTCTTCTTAAAGGATTAAACATCTTTATTATACCTGACAGAGTTAAGAACATCATGATCATTTTAGTATTAGCCTTACTGAGACGATCCCATTTCACTGTTATCTCTGAGTTTCTACCACAGCTTTGGAGGAAGATGCTGGGCTGGTCTTACCGGCTGCCTGAGTTTATTAGTAATCCAGAAATAATAAGGCTAACGCAGTTAGTATTGGTCTAAACTTCTCTCCCAAGGTTTTGTTTTGCCTGTAACCCCCCTCTCTGGGCCCTCAGAAGCTCTCTTGCTCAGTTAACATTTGGGACAGATAAGATGCATGGTTGTGCTGTGAAAACGTAGTGCTAAGCATGCTGGATCTTAATCAGGAATGAGATCTGAATTAATGGTGACACATGAGCCGTGAATGATTAAGCAGAAGCTGCCTTCTTAAGATCTAACACTTTGCAGATAGTCTTGCAATGGTTGTCTCAAGGTGTCTTTGTATTTGATCTGGTGTTATTTCAATAACAGCACTTTTTCTGTTCTTATCATATGGTAACATGCCACTTTTAAATCACTTTTATGATCATTTGTGTTCTGCTGTGTGTTGGTTTTGAATTGTAGCAATTTTAAAATGCAGATTCAAATGCACTATTTTAAAACTGAGGTAAACATGGCACATTTCTAGTAGTCTTTTAGGAAAGTATGCTAAAGAACTGATGGGATATTTAGAGAGAGATCTGGCAGTCTTATTCAAGTAGTCTGTGACAACAGAGCACTTGATTTAAGACATCCCAGGTAGACAAACTTTACCTTCAGACAGGCATATGGTGGTGCTTTGAGGTACATTAATGTGGATTTCCCTACAGCATCAACATAGCTCCCAGTATTGGATATCTAAGTGGCTATTGCAGCTACTGGGGAGTTGATGTGATGCTTTATGATTGTTCCTGTGTTCTTAATCCCAAAAGATCTGGAACATGCCGGCTTCTACTTGTAATTTCCACCAACTTTGTGGTCAGGACCAGGGTAATGAACTGGAAGGACCTGACAAAATGTGGTTTTAAGCAGCTCCCTCAGTGGTCCAAGGTTATTGGGCTGCCCAGTGGGCTCTGCCGGTCCTCTTGGACTTAATACTAGTGGAGGTTCAACATATTGCAGCATTTTGCAGCATGGGTGTAGCACATCTCCTCCCTCGCTTAATCCACCTTGCTTGGACTTGGCTGCAGCTCAGCTGTTCTCAGCTGCTCAGTCATAAATAACCACCAGGCTAGACATTCGCAATAGAATCTGAGTACAGTCCTCAGAGTTTATTTTGCCCTGTTTACAACCTTCCAACTTTCCATTTTGATCACTGCTATAGTGGTGACTTGCCACTGAGATTTGAATTCTGAAGAAATTAAATTAGACTTCGGTTGACTGAAATTTCCACCTCACTCACAGGTATGCTTTGGGGTACTCAAGAGGAGGCTCCTCTTGTGCTTTTGGGTAACCTCTCTTAAGCTCAGGTGATGGGGAGGAGGCAGCAGTTCTACCAATCACAGATGTGCCACAAGTTAGGCCTCTTCATGGGGAAATGAGGCAGAGCAAGGAGCCTTGGGCTGGGGGCAAGATGATCTGTGAGCATGGGTCTATCAGCATGCCCCATGCTGATAGACTGTCTCCTTCCTTTTCAGTTTGCTTTTGTAAAAACTTAAAAATAAACTTCTTTAAGCTGTGTTGAAAGAACACATGAAAATAGAGTGGTGGCAAAATTCATGTTGGCCCCCTTGCGTGAAGCCATCACAATCCAGACATGCTCACACAATCTCAAATATCTGCCATCAACTGTTTCATTCAGTGGCTAGGATGGGTTGGCTCCAGGGAGGCTGGAGCCTGTAGGGTATGGTATGGGGGCTGTGCACCCACTGCTGCCCAGCAGAAGAGAGGCTGCAGCGCTGCACAACTGCTGCCGTGGCAGCATACCTGGACGAAGCCCTTTTTGTGGGGCACTGCTTCATTTCTTGGGGAAGATAAAAGGGGTAGAGGAGATGCTTCAGGGCAGGACTGCCAGAGAGCCTTGGAGGGTTTGAGGCAATTGAGGTAGGAGAATGCTGCCTAGAGGGAAATGATTAATTTCGACCATGGCGGGGAGGCAATCTTGTCTTGCTCCTGAAAAAAATACTTGTAGGCACTTACTTTCACAGCACCTCCGTGAAATGAGGAGGTGGTTTTGCTCCTGGCTTTTCAGATCAGTAGCTGCAGCAAGTAAACTGAAGTAAAAATTTTCTGAGTTTTTGGTGCCGAATCTGTGACCACTTGAAGCTTTTTTTTTTTACAAGTATTGCGACTTCAGAACTTTCTGTTAAACACATAACCACCTGCTGCCTTTATTCGCACTTGCGGGTGCACCACAGCCCACTGCACCCCTTCCCTGGCCCCCAGTGGCCGTCCGTCACAGGGACAAGGACCAAATCTCACGATGTCTTCATGGCAGGCCAAGACTTGGGCAGTAAGTAAACTACAGAGCCATGCACTGAGTAAGAGGACAAAATGTACATTGAATAGCTGTGTGTTAGAAGCCCAATCCTCCATTCTGGGTGCTGAATCTTTCTAGTAGACAAGCACTTTGTGATCCTGTGGTTAAAGAGTATAAAATAACCTGAATCCACAAAGGAATCTAGTTGAGATTTATAGCCAATTTCAGTTCTGTGGTTTCTAATGCCTCCATGGCTGACGCTGCGACCTGAGTAATGTTTTATCTTTTCTGTAGTGCAGTGTATGGCTGCGTGATGCCAACATGAAACCAAACCAGTCTTGACCCAATGTATCAATACAGAGCATTCCTCCTGATAGCTTATTTCACCTTTTTAAACCAATAAACGTCCTGGGACAGATGGGCAAATTAGGTGAGCTCTCCATTTAGTCCTTGAAGTGATTCTCTTACTTCATTGTGACAAGCTCAGATTTGCCATATGGCTGCACTTGCAGGACTTAACACTTCCATTATATGCCCGTGCTTGGCTTGTGTGGTGACAAAAGCTTTGCCTCATGTGTTGCAGCTGGAGGGTGGCTTGGCGCAAATTCGGAAAAGTCTCAAAATGTTAATTCTCATGGGATGAAGTAACCATTAGCATGCCTGGAAAGGAAAACAAATGAATTTCTGTTCAGCTCAGAAGATACTCTTACCAGGGGAGGTTCTTGTGCTGAATCTGTGTTGATAAGAGGGGGAATACAAACATACTAACAGGCAGAAAAGGAACATTGTGCCAACTGTAAAAATGGACACAGAAAATTTCTTGCTTTTGTTCTCTCATCACCAGCCTTGTAGCAGCACTCTGCTGGAAGAAACTGCTGCATGCTTGCACGTGCACCCAAGTGAAAGCCTGAAACAGTAGGAGGAGTGCACAGGCTGCACCCGGGTGGTAGACAGTCAAAAACCCATGGAGTGGGATTTATATCCCCGGCCATGCATTAACTGGCAAGAATTGCCAAGGAACTGTGTTGTGCACAGCTGTGTTCCTCAGTGTCCTTCCCTGGCCCATCCACCACTGATACTAACTCCATGCTTTGCTTCCCAGCCCCGCTGGGAAGTGTTTGCCTTCTGCGCTGCTGTTTGCATAGTGCCTGCTGGCAGACAGGAGGAGCACCCACGTGTCACGGGAGGGTGTCTGCGCTGCCTGGGGTGTGCAAAGTGTTTGGATGGTGCTTGAGCCTTCATTAAAGCCACCAGCTTCATCAGGGGCTGCCTCTGGCAGTTCTGGGTCTGCAGACAGGTCTCTACAGTAACAAACGTTGCATTTCTGTACCTCTGGGCATCCTGCAGCTCTTCGCACTGCCGCTAAGCTGTGGAAGGGGGATGCCATTTCTCAGCTGCTCTGGCTGTGAGCACACTGCGATGTGTTTTCTTACTTGGTGGGTCTGGTCCGTGTTTTCAGCCTTGTGGAGAAAGGCACATTTTTTGTGTATGTAGCAGGAATGGGTTCAAATGACTGTGACCTTCAGTGTGAGCATGAAAATACAGGGGAAGCTAGCAAGGCCAAACTTGCCTTCTCATTCTTTTAAATGTGAATCCTTGGCAACTAGGACTTTTCCCTGTGTTCGCAAGGTGCCAGCCCTCATTGCAGGGTCCAGGAATCTTAAACTGCCACAACCCAAAGTCAGCCCCTTCCTTCCCACATCAAACTGGGAGGTTCAAGGTGTTTTCAGCTGGTTTCTTGCATACCCTGGCTGAAATTCCCGAACAGCCTGAATCTGCTCAGGTTGCAGTAAAATGGGAGGGAGTTGAAGCTCTCCAGTGACACCAGCTTGTGCTGTGCAGGGGCTCCACGGAGGTCTTATTGGGGACCTCCAGTGAGCCGCTGCTCTGTGCTTCCCCTTCCTCCCTGCACTCTCAGCACAACTGGGCTGCCCCAATAGCCGCTCTAGGGGCAGCGGCCCCCAGCTTGGTAGGCATGGGGAGCGAGCGAGCTCATACTGCATTTCAGCTGGTCTCTGTATCTATTTTCCACCACATTGCTTACCCTTTGGCAGGGCAGACTGTCAGGCACCACGTGTTGGTGTGCTGTCCTACCCTGTCGCAGCTGTGGCTGGGCAGCCCACAGTCAGTGTGGGTGGACTCCAAGTTCAAAGGTCTTTTTAAATTGCTGCAGATCAGTATTGCATGGCAAGGGAAGCAAAGTATGCTGCAGCGAGGCCCCTGGGTAAACAATACAGCCATGTTCAACAGAATTATACTGGTTTGTGGCAGTATCACTGTAAAATCCCATTCTTGTAATTATTTTGGTGCAAAAAAAAAAAAATCTGGGCAGTTGAAATCTCACTCGCAAAGTGCCTGCTTGCTTTCCGTGTTCTCCGGGCTCCCTGTCCTTTAGGGATTACGCTACTTGTCGGTGCAAAAGCTGTGACAGAATTCATTACCGTATCAGGCAGGATGGCTGGGCTTATTTTGGTTACGCAATGTGCGCCGGGAGCAGCGGGGAGCTGGCGATGCGAGCGGAGTCCCTGTCTTCTGCATGCTGTCACCATTCCCGGTGTCTGCCTGTCGAGCTGGGAGGGTTATTTCCCCATTTTCTGTCACAGACCTACCATTTCGAATGCATTTTTGAACCTCCCCAGATCATAATCAGGTTAAACTGTCAAGGTGACTGGGCATGATTTATCTGTGCAAATGTCTGAAGCCCTCTCACGGTGTGTGGTGTCTTCCCAGGCACTTTTTATCCTGCCATGTATTGAATGTGAGCAATTGGCAAGCCAATACAGGTCTGTGGAAGATGACCTGAATACTGAAAAACCTTTGGTTTCAAAATCATTCCTTGCATTTTTGGTGGGATTATCGTAACTTATTTATTTTTTTCCTGATACTGGCTGGGTGGGGAGTGACTTTTAATCCAAGGTTCTCTGACTTCCGCCTTTTTTTCCCACCCTGTGATCTCTGGCAGTCATAACACACAGAAATCATGACAGCGTGTTTTTCCACAAACAAGTGATATCATAAATGAAGATTAGGGGTTATTTTGTCCTCTGGTGTAACAGGCTACTTGCACTGGAGGCCTTCTGCCTGCACTAGAAGGTTAAAAAGAGGACAGGTTAGTGTGTGGGAGATTTAATTCCTACTTAAATACCTGGGATATAATGGCAAAGGCGAGAAGGAAGAACGCAGGGGAAGTAAGGATACATCTGTGTGTGTGGTGCCTGTGCGTGGATGTACGTTTTCTCGGTTTTTTGGGTTTGCTTCAAATTGACTCTGCTGCAAATCATCCGGGTCTGAGGCTCCAATCCCTCTTTCACGCAAGAAATGAGCACCGCATCTACCTTTTTAGGTGCCGAAGCCTCCAGCCTGCAACCTTTTTGTTGCCAGCCGCGGGCAGCCGCTCGGCGTGTGCTTCTTTGCGTGCTGATTCTCTTGTGTCAGAATAAAGCTCTCGTGATTTTGTTCTGAGGAGGGATGCGGCCGTTTGCCAGGTAAAATACCAACCCAAAACGTAGGGGTTAAAACTGGGGAGAGCGATAGTGGCTCCCCAGCTCGGGGGTCGGGGAGGAGGACGGGCGAGCCTCCCCCCCACGCAGGATGCTAAAGCAGCGAATAAATAGGGCATCTGTGGAGGAGGGGTTTCCTCTTCCATGCCTGCTGTGGTTGCACAGACGATCCCCCTTGCAGCTTGGGATTTGCAAGCTGAGGAATGGTTTTTTCTTGCGAACCGTAAGTGCCATGTTGGTAAGCGGTGCGGGTTTGGTCGCGGTGGGTTTTGCTGGAGCAGGCATGGCTGGCGTGAGCGGGACCGGCTGGCCTTGGGCGGCGGGGGGGAAGGGCACCGCAGTGCCGATGCGTCGGTGGCTCCCCGCAATCCGCCTCGGACAAGTGTATGAGCGGGAGACGCAGCGCATTAGCAGGAGGAATGGTGCTCAGGGGCCTCTCGCTTAAAATCAGCTGTGTTTTGGGGTTTTGCGCCCAAGATAGTGGAGATCTGTGACAACAACCTTTTGGACTCGCCGGCAGGGTAACGCGAGAAAAGCCTCCTCCGGCACACCCGCTGTTTGCTCTGCTCGCTGTGCTAACACAACCCACGAACACGGGGGCTTCCTGTCATTGTACCAGGGCCGGGCGCTGTACAGAGAAACGTCCTGGCATTTTGTACGAAGGCCTGAAATTTGCCTTTGACATCACCTCTCCAAATCGGGTCTTTTGTCCCTCACATAGTTAAGCTCGCCCTGCAGCTTACTGAACAAAGGTTTCCTGCGTTGTGCATCTCATTTGCCTTACCGGGTTGTAAACAATCCTGTCAGCTGGCAGGGCAATTGCAGCTCCTCTTTGGTTAAAAAGAAATGTATGTAGTATCTTTTTCTGATGACATTCGTGCTTGTGAAGGAGAGTTTGGAACATACGTCAGCATGGTTTTTATTCCCTCAGACAGTAAAATTTGAATGTTATTTATTACCTTATTTGAGCTTCCCTGTACCTTTTCCTGTAGCATTTTGACAGCTAATGCAATGCAATTGGCAGGCATTTTGCAATTCTTTATGTTTGTGTGAATACATTTCAGTCAACCTGAAAGTGCCTTCTACTGCTAGAAATTTCCTGAGTAGTAACTACCAAATATTCTGTGTATTTGTGGGGCTATGCAATGATTCAGCCTGAAACAGCTTAATGCATTTCTCTTGTAACCCAGTGCTGGCAACTTCATCGAGTGTATTAAGACCCAAATCCAATCTCTAGTCAGGTCAGTTAGCCCTTCTGTTCACTTTTGCAGCCAGCTTTTAGTTATAATCTACTAGTTTTGTTCTTTTTCTGCCACCTCTATTTTGGTGTAAAGATTAAGACGTTTAGAAACTGGCTTTGTTTGGCTTATCCCAGGCATCTTATGCATGTGTCTAAGCGCTGTTTTGAATCAGGGTATCTTTTAAGCTGGGCCCATTGCAAAGTACAAGAGGTGTTTGATTTTGTTGAGTTTTTTTAGATTAGTGGTGATATTTGTTGGAATTATTATTATTATTAATAATTTTGCTTCTGGGGCCATGTTGAATGGTAGCATGTGAGTTCTCATTGGGAAGTGAACTATGGATAGGTAGGCCTTTCTTCAGTAAACAGTAAGTTTTGCCTGTTTGACCAAATAACTTGAGAATTACACTTTGTAGAGGAAGAATTCAATCAACAGTGGTGGCAGCCTCTTCCACCTTTTGGGTAACTAGGAGGAGCTCGCTTCCTCTGCTGCATTTGAACTTTTATTGCTGTTAATTCGCTGTGTGTTGGGTGATTGGTCACCAGGACGTGGGGGGGGAGCTTTTGCCCCCAGGCTTGATGGCTTGCACTGTGCACCCCCACCCAGCTCCAGGAGGCCTGTCCTTCCAGACAAATAGTCCCTTCAGGATGCATCTCAAAAGAGTTTTCTTTCATGCAAAGAGCAGATAATTTGTAAGAATACTTGCAGTGTGCAGAAATGCATCTGAGAGTGGTCGTTTCAAATGTAAGACTTTTATGGATGTCATTAGTCTATTTTACGTTTTTCTTCGAGCAGTAGCCAGAGAAATGGCAGTTCCCTGTGACTTTGTGCAAGCTGAGGGTGCTCAATGAGGATGCTCAAATTTTTCATCATTTCACTTGTTGCCCCAGTGTAGAACCCTACCCTTTACCTTAGGCTCTGGGTCTGCTGACTGCAGCAAGAGCAGAACAGCCAATGTGAACATCTGGACAAGGCCGCCTTCCTATTTACACACTGCACTAATGTGAACTTCTGTTAGGTTTTTATTCTTCTCTGGCTGCTTAGCTCAAGTTTGAGATTAATGACTTAGAGCATTAAGGGTGGTTAAATGACTGACAAATGCCATATTCTATCTAACAAATTAAATTAATTACAATAGTGTGTCTGTAATGGCAATTGCTAGAAAGTAAATACAAGCTCACAGTACCACAGTGATGCTGTCTTTGAGACTGTTGCTTCTAGTAACACTAGTAGATAAAACCGCACATACCTATGGTAATATCCGTAACTTGAATTTTAGAGTGATTTCTAAGCCAAAATAATATTCTTGGGGCTTTTTTTGCACTGTTTGGATTCTAAAACTGTTGCTTTTTAAATTTGTTGAATGTGCTGTCAGTCATAGAGACATTCATTTATAGTCTAATATTCCTTGGTTTTGCTTTGGACTGCCTTGGCTGTGTTCACCTACCTGTGAAGACTGAAGAAAGATGTCTTGCAACCCATGAATTTTTCTGTAATGCAACTTCACGAGGGGAAACAGGTGGATACAGACAGAAGGGAGTACAGGGAAGCAGAGATGATACTGAGCAGCACAGTAAGCTGTGGTCTCAGCAGCTCAGCTGTGGCATCAGATGATCCCAACATGTGCATCTCTTGCAAGTCACCAGAGAGACATTTCCAAAGCACTAGTGGGGAACGTTATAGAATATGCAGAGAATAAATTGCTACTGGATACAGTCGGGGACAGTGCAGCAATCGAGCCTTGCTTTCCTCCCAACTGGCCTGAAGTCATGCAGAGTTAACACTGCAACAGTGTAGATGTTTGGCTCAGACTCTCCTCAGGCCTGGCTCTTCTAGCAGTTCTTCCCTTCAGTGTTCAACACAGAGCCTATGTTGTCCCATCTCTCCAGGGAGAAGAGTCACCTGTCTTTGGTGGGCCACATGTCCTGGGGAGTCACAGGCCCTGCTGAGCATCATAACCAACTGGATCCAAATTGACTGGTGGGACAGAAGCAGGGGATAGGGTGGAGGAGAAATTAGGTCTCCTGGATAAATTCCTGCCAGCCCATGATAGGACAAGAAAATGCTATACAGTTAGCACAGTACGATATGTTCATTGAGTACCACTTAATAGAAGCAGAACCAGGAGCAGGAAGATTTGTATAGCAGCTGTTTGCTTGGGAGCCAGATGCCTTCTGCATACAGGGTTGAACTTGGGAGCAGAGCTCTGAAAAGAGCTTGTTAAGGAAAGTGAGAGCAGCTAAATGCTTTTGTGATCCATTGGCTTCCTCTCTGTCAGCTGCAGCAGTGGAAAGCACTGTCAGCATAAAGGGACAGGGGCAGCTGCTTTGCACTTTATACCAGTATTGGCGGATTTGTGCATGCAAGGCATGAACAAGGTGGACCATGGACTTGGGCCACATTCTTCAGGCTGGCTTGCAGTGTTGCATCAAACAGACAAGACTAATTTTATGTTTTGGAGAGTGCAGAGTTGCTAAATACTTGCCAGGAGTCCTAGCGTAGGACTGTACTCTTCTCACCCTCTTTGTAAAACAACTGAAAGTACTGCTTTTGTCCTTTTGGGACAAGAGGTAGGGCAAGGTGCTTCTCATGCTGCTAATCCATATGAGACCCCGTATTTGCTGGCCTTACTCTGTACCTTCACAGTAACCCATAGGACTGAACAAATCCAGCAGGATCATTCCCACATCTCCTCCATAAGTGCTTTAGCTTAAATCAAGTGTCTAGCTGACGTACGTATCCTCTTTGATTACCTTAAGGTTGCTAATAAGATCAGTTGTTGCTTACAGAGTGGCATATTCATTATGGATTAGCTGTCCTGCATATCTTCTGTCATTGTATCATATGCTGCAAACAGGCAGCTGCAGAAGCCACTCGGTTACAGGCAGTTTGGACCCCTCTCCTCTAAAACTTGCTAGGATAGTTTGGCAGCAGGCACAATGGTGGGCCAGGAAACTCCTCATTTTTCTTGCAAGGAGGGGTAGGTCCTTTGCATGAAGCCAGCATCCAGGTACCCTGTCAGGGCACCTCTGTCTCGGTGTAATCTGTCCCTGCCTGCACTAGATGAGATTGCATCACTCCCACCCTGCCCCAGTCCTAGCTTGCACAACGCTGGTGTTGCCAAGTACATTAGGGTTCATCTCGGACCCCTCAACAGTCCCCTGCATTTTGGGACATGCAGTAATCCCCTTGTACAAGCTGCCCTTCCAGTCCCAGCTGCTGGTTTTGTTTAGCTGGTGACAGTTCCCAGTCATGGTTGCTAATGAATGGGAAATGTTTTGGCTTTTTCACAATGTGTACTTTTTGCACTGCACTTGACTTAGATAATGAGGCTCATCTGGGTAGTTGCTAGACCAGGCAGTAATTTAGGGTTTAATTCAGAAATTTGCGTTTTAAAAATCACATGCAAGGTCCAAAAATCCATCCTAAGGCACAGGGACAGAACTAGACATCAGAGGGATGCAAGCAGCCAGGAGAACAGAATGGGGAAGCAATGCTGGCTAAGAAGTGGGTTCTCCCTAGGACAGGGGTGAAATGATTTCACCTGACTTTTAGCATCTGCAGTGTTGATGTTTATAGTACTGCAGGGTAGACCATTGCAGTTCATTGAGAGAAATACATACTTTTTGGTACAGTTCATCTCATCTTGTGATCTGGATGTTTAAGACAGGTCTGGTGGAAATAATGATCTAGACTTTTTTTTTTTTCTCTCCATTAACTACCAAGGTCTAGATGGCAAGCTGTGATACCAATCTGAAGTCAAGAAGACATAAGTGTTAGCCCAGTGTTGCACTTTTTAGTAGTTTTTGTTGGGAATTGCAATAAATGAGAATTTCAAGGAAAGATTTGAGAGTAGTGATGTAGTTTAACAGATATTCCTCCAACACATGGGGACAAATTTGCCAAAATGTCCAAACATGCTACTTGGACAATTTGAGGGGCTGATAAGGGGTTTTGACATGGGAATATGCTGTAAAGGCTGGAAATAAAGAAAAGTTTGTCTGTGGTTTGAGAGCTGTGCTACAAACAGCTGTAAGAAAAGTAGTTGGTCATGATTGTTCCTTTGCTTGTCTGCTGCACAAGTCTCTCTAGCCATTGGATATTCTTCCTCTTCAGGATGTTTTTTTTCATTCTCACCCACCAGGAGAGCCTGGCACATCTCTGCACATTTCAGTGTGTTGTTTAGAAGAGCTTTTAATGTTGTGGCACTGTAAGTTCTACAGTGGCCGTTGTTCAGGCCTTCTCTTCTCCTGTCAGCAGCCATTTGCCAGGGCGTTGGACCTGTGGTTTGGGCAAGTTCTGCCTCTGTTGGCAGAGCAGTACCTTGCTGATTAGGGTGGGCCCATTGGTTGCTGAAGAAGACACTGAAGGTAATTCACAGCAGGAAAATCAGACCATAGATACCCATTTTAGTTTAACTGCGGCATGTTACAGTACAAACTCCCACTTAGACAAATGTCCACGAACTGACTGAAGAGCTCACTAGCAGATGAATGAGGCTACAAAAATTCACTCTGCTCATATAGTTTTGTTAAAGAATTCACACAAGACCTTCCTGCAGCTGTAGAGCAGAGGCCTGCTGAGCCAATTTAAGTAGGTTTTGACTAAAACATGGCTCTGATTTACAGGCAACAGCTTGGTGCGACAGTAAGTGCTTCATAAAGCCATGCCTGTCATCACCTTCTGCTAACATCATTTCCACTGATTGCAGATCTTTGTAACAAAATGTTCTTCCTGGTTTGCTTAGGGTGAAGAAACTGAAGGAAACATTTGCTTTTATACAACTGTTGGACAAAAACATGAGTAACCTTCGCACCTGGTTGGCCCGGATTGAGTCTGAGCTTTCCAAGCCTGTTGTTTATGACATCTGTGATGACCAAGAAATCCAGAAGAGACTGGCAGAACAGCAGGTGGGAAACAGCAGCAGCCACAGTAACTGAGCTAAAATGCTGCTGATTACAATTGGTCCCGGTTTAAAATCACCTGTTTCTTTTCTTTAGCAAGGCCTTCTAACTGCTTTTCACAGCATGTTCCTGCCAAGATGCGTTACGTGGAAAATTTCTATTTGCTTGCTGTAATTTCAGTATTGTATTGACTTACCTCCACTTCTCCCTTCCCCCCTTCACGCAAGGAAGACATGCAAAATACAAACAAAAGCATTTTTACATTTGATAGTTAAGTACAGCAGATTTCATAACGGCTAGGAAGGGCACACACAGTGGGCAAAATCCATGAGGATGACTTAGGCTGACAAGGAGGGAATGCCGGGTCTCCTGTAAACTGGCTGTGACAGATTTAAGTGCTGTGATTTAATGTATTGCCCTCACTAGCTCAGTTTTCTTCCCTTCCTTGCAGACAGTAGAGAAAACTTGGCAGAGAAGGATGTTTGAGCTTTGGAGGGTGGACTTGTGCAAAAGCACCTTTGACTAAGGCCTGATCCAGTAGGCAGGCTCTGAAGATTCCCTCAGGGCAGGGTGAGATGGTGTGTGAATCCTGCTGAGGCATAAGCGTGAACCAGCCTAGCACCGTTGGGTGTTGGTTACGTGCGTGTAGGCATTTATCCAAGACAGTGGCTTACCGGGGGGATCTTAAGGATCTACGCTAGTTTTAAGTGCTGAAGATGGCAAGGATTGGGCACAGCTGAACATGCCAGCTATCCCAGCCAAGTGGAAGTGTGAGATGAGTTGGATAGTCCTGGAGTAAATTTCTCTCTCCAGCAGTCAGGGAAGGAAAAGGATCTTCTCCAAAGCACAGACTTGCTGGTGGAGTCAGCCTTTGCTCAGGGCTGTGCTATAAGTCTGCCCAGGTTCAAAGTGCCTCCCTGGGAAGGCTGAGAATGACCATGGCTGTTTTCTGGCCTTTGTGTTAAACAAGTGTATTTGCCCTAAAACTGAGGATCAAGAATAAAGCTGTCAAGTATGGAAGCTTTATGGCATCTGCCTTTAAGAACACCTATGGGCATTCTTTCCATCCTTCCCATCTTCTCTCCCTCTGGCTGCTGCTTTCGTGTCTAAGGAAAGATCCCTGAGTGACCCAGACCTGAGGGCTGTGTTCTCTGCTGGTTGATATAGATCTCCATCCACTCATGTCCCAGACATCGCAGGAAGGGCCAGCTCCTCTGCGACAGGAGTGGAGATGGCTCCCACTGACTCTACTGCAGGAGCTGGTCAAACACCAGAAGCCTTGGCCCAGTGCCTCTAATGGTTTCGTCTGCACTGTGAATGGTCATGTATACAACAAGGAAATACTTTCTCCCCATTCAAACCTTTTGCATTCTCAAAGGCTGTGATAAATTGCCAGGCAGAGAAGAACATGGGGCACAAAGGAATTGTGTCCAAACTAATTTATTTTTATTACAAGCATTCAAGCTTCAGCTTGCTGTAAGAGCCATCATTTGCTGCTCAGAGCTACTTACTGTTTTGTTGTTTGGATTGTGTTTCAAACACAGACCTGGGCACCTCTAGACTACTTCTACTGTAACCTTTTAGCAGGCTGAGTGTGAGAAGACTGTGCTGACTAAAAAGACCACAGTAAAAAAAAAAAAAAGCCTCTTTCACTCCACATTAGAGAAACCTTTATCTGAATGCGACAAGTAAAAAGATCTTTCCTGGTTTTATCCGAACAATTATTTCAGCAAGAGCAGAGTGATGGTGAGAAATATGCCCTACAGGCTTCTTTTATTTGACATCCATGACTGGAAAAGCTTTACCTGTTCAGTCTTGAATAATGACATTTAAAAATATTGTGCATCCACAGAGATGTTTAATGGCATTTTTGTTCAATCAAAGGATGAAGATTAAAACATGAATAATACTAATTTTAAGATTTCAAAGCTGTTTTACTAATGCAGAAGTCTAGCAGTGTGTAGTCTGTTTAAGCTCTCTGGGCAATGCTGTGCAGAGTTGAAGGAAAACTACCTTTTGGGGCTCAATGTATGTTCCTGGCCCCATTACTTAGTTTGTTGTGTTTGTCTCACCGTAATACAGTCAGGTCATTTGGAATAACAGCTTGAAAAACAGCAAGGATTCTGCCTAGGGTTATTCCACAAACCCAGACATGACCAAAAGTAATGAGATCATGTCAGCAACATTACCATAATGCAAGTAGAGTGGATTTGTAATCTGTGGTCCAAATTCTCATTTTCACTAATACAGCTGTAAATTCAGTGTAATTTAATGAATTCAGAAGAGTCTCTCCAAGTACCAGTACTGGGGTAGAGCCTGCTCTCAGACATAGAGCCTATGTTAAAAAGACACTGCTGCCTCTTGCTCAGAAAACAGCTGTGAATCCTTAATAAACTGTCAAAAATCATGTTGGGTCTGCTTCTGGCAGTCTCTCATCTATGTAAAGATTTTGGCTTCTACATTCCTTAAAGTTGTACGTTACCACAAATCCCACAAGCCAAATTTTGACCATTTATGGCTCAGCCCTTTCAGGAACCCGTGTAACACCACTGCTACTGGGTGATACTCAACTCCTTGCAGCTTGTTGACTTCTGGGAAGGTCTTCCTTCAACTCCTTTTGTATTTACTACAAGCTGTGTCTGTTTTGGGGTTTTTTTGTTTATTTTGTTTTTTAAGTCTAGAGCAAAACCAATTCTGCTTCATCTGTTCACTGAAATCAGTAATACTGTTTAATCAGAGTTCCTGTTCACTGTTATCAGTAAACTATTCATTTGTGTTTGTTGTTCTAGTGTTACTCAAGCAAAAGTCTCAGTATCCTTCATTAGGAAAGCCAGAAATGGGTTGAAAAAATGGAAATGTAGTGGAAATTGTAATTTCATTAATATTTAGTTGGTAGCACTGTACAGAGTTGCCTTTTTCAATAAGAAAAATTTAGACAAGGCTTTCTTTTTCTGTTATTGAATTACATTGACTTTAGGAGTAGTTATAGGTACAGAATGAGAGGCCAGACTATGATGGAGATGCAGGCTCTGGAGAAGAAACCTGTAGCATAGATTAGACAAAGGGTCATTGCTAGACCCTTTAAAATAGTCTGTCAAAACAGGAGCTCTACAAGAGGGAATAAGAAAAGTAGTGTAACACCAGCTACTTGTGTGCTGTGTTTCTGTGTTTCATGATATCAGCCTGTGATCATATAGTCACTAAAGTACACGAACGGTACTACAAGTTCCCTGTCAAGTCTTACAGTGTAGTAAGCTGATACGAGACACCGTCATTTTGTACTGTCAAAATTAATAAGTATGTGTTTGCGGTATGTGTAAGGTTTGGATTTTGAATGCACATTAAAATTGTCCAGACTGTTAATGAGAAGATTGAGCTTTCACTGAGAAACCAAAGCTGGACAATGCCTTTTTACGTGGCAGTTCTGTCCTGACCTGTCAGCCTGTCATCTGCACAGCTCATCCTGCAAGTCTGTTTTCTAAAGCTAAATAAGCTTTTCCTGACACACAAATTGCTCTTTCCCCATCCTCTGCAGCATTTTGAAAGGGTATATCTGAAGTCTAGCCACACATGTTTCCTTATACTCAAGTTATTCTTTTGCCAATGGCAGGATCTGCAACGAGACATAGAGCAACACACCGCAGGGGTGGAATCTGTGTTTAATATTTGTGAAGTCCTGCTACACGATTCAGATGCATGTGCTAATGAGACAGAGTGTGACTCCATCCAGCAGACTACCAGGAGTTTGGACAGACGGTGGAGAAACATTTGCGCCATGTCTATGGAAAGGCGAATGAAGTAAGACTCTTTTTCTTACCCCTCTTAAAGAAGCCTGTGGCAGCATTTTGAAGAAACGCTGTAGCTTTTGCCACAAGCTGAATTTTGAAAAAGAAAAAAAAATCCCAGATTAATACTTAGCTTGTGATAAAACCTTTCCATTTTTGCATCTCGTTCTCAGAATCGAGGAAACCTGGCGCCTATGGCAGAGGTTTTTGGACGACTATTCTCGCTTTGAAGATTGGCTAGAATCATGTGAAATGATAGCAGCTAACCCTAATTCTTCAGAGGTCTTGTACACACTTGCAAAGGAGGAGCTGAAGAAATTTGAGGTGAATTTATTAACTTCATTTTTTTATGCTCAGCAGCAGGCTGAATGATCAGATTGCTAACTACTTAGTGTCCGTGTGAAATGCCTGAATCGCTGAAAAACACCAGTTCGGCAGTGGTGGTATAGAGAACATAAATAATTTGTCCAGTGTGTGGCTGCTAGGTGTCTGACTGATGTATTTGTCTCCAGAATTTTTCTTAATGTGGAGAATCCAATGCTCTGAACTGACAAGATCCTGCTTACAAGTTAAAGATTTGCTTTTTATAGGCAGCAGACCTTTGTGGGTTGATTTTTTTTTTTTCCCCCCCTTCCTTTTCCTAATGAGCTAAGTCTGAGCAGATGATTTAAAATATGGGTCCTTCTCTGGATTTAATTTTGCAGTCGGAAGGTCTGTTTTTAAGGGGAGGGCATCGTCATCTCTCTTGATGGATAGTATCATCCGGATCCTTTCTCTTATCGTCAAGGAAACTGAGTTCCTTAATTTGCCTTGCAGGCATTCCAACGGCAAATTCATGAACGACTCACTCAGTTGGAGCTGATCAATAAGCAATACAGGCGCCTTGCCCGCGAGAACCGCACCGACTCAGCCAGCAAATTGAAGCAGATGGTACACGAAGGCAACCAGCGCTGGGATAATCTCCAGAAACGAGTCGCTGCCATTCTGAGGAGGCTCAAGGTAATTGCACAGTGGGGTGAGAGAGTGAGGAGCACTTGCAAGTTTCTGTAGGAATTACTGAAGGGCAAAATGAAGCAACTATCTTGTGTTGGTTTGTGTCTTGAGTTACAGGTGTAGGGGAGCATCTCTGGAAAGTTCACCAAGTACGTGGCATATACATGGTAGATGGGTTCTTGGTAGTTGAAGAAGCATAAGGGAAGAATGGGTGCAAATTTTGGAAGGTGTGTTGCAGGCCTTGCTGCTCCTATCCTACTCTTCTCTTATCCAGTCTTGTCATGGGTGGATGTGTTCATGCACTTGCACCTTTCCATAAATAAGAGGCAGAGAGACAAAAGGGCCCAGAGTGCAGATACGGTTTGGAGTTTCAGTGCAGCTCTACTTTATGCCAAGTTATGATTCACCTACAAGGCTTTAAACATGGAGATGTGATGAAGAGGCATGCTGCTGTCACCAGCTCCTGCTGTGCTCTCTGCCTGACAGAGGAATGCTGTCAAAGAGTGTATTTGTGACACTTCAAAGGAGTGTCCTGCTTGTCGAGTTAAACTGATCTCTGGGCAGATATTCTGTGCTGTGCCCTGGGGGAAATACGTCACTGCCTGATTTTTAAATACAGCAGTGCTGCAAGCAATTGACAGGGAAAACTATTAGATCCCAAAAGTCAGTGGATGAGGCTGTGAGAGTGCTGATGGGGTCTGATCTGTGCAGTTAGGAGGTGTTGTGTTTGGGACGTTGTATAATCCCCTTCCTGAACAGTAAATCCACCAAGGAGAACTGGGGCACTGCAAGCTGCGTGTCTGTTAGCAGCTTCTGTGGGAGATGGCAGCAGAGAGAGCTCCTCCTGGCTTCCATGTCAAATGATGCATTAATTACACTGGTATGGTCATCCATGATCCAGCTTCTCCATTGTTTTATTGATTTTAATGTCATAGTTTTAATTGCTTTAATTAGAGATGGGGCTTGCTTCCTTTGTCTGTCTTTCTTCTAAGTTTAGAACAAATTAGATGTTAAACCTGACTCCGAATAACTGTTACACTGGTATGTGGGAGAAGGTATACAGTATGGAAGCAAGAATATAATTTTATAGAAGCATCTTGCATTGCTGAAGTTTTGTTCCCTCTCCCATACGAATAGTGTACTAACTTAGGACACTTTGTTTCAGCATCACTACAGGAAGGGGAGAGGTTTTATACAGGGCATGCTGCCATTTGTGCCCTGGAGGCCTTTAAAGTGTACAGCAGTTTTGAAACAAAACGCTATTTTCAGAGGGCTCTTTTTTTAGTGACCATCTTTTTTAGTAGCTGAAGTCTTATAACACTGCTTCCCTTCTTCCTATTCAGCACTTCACCAATCGGAGAGATGAGTTTGAGGGGATGAGGGAAAGCATCCTTGTTTGGCTCACAGAAATGGACCTCCAGCTGACAAACGTGGAGCACTTCTCAAAAAGTAACTTCGATGACAAAATGCGCCAGTTAAATGTACGTATCCTTACAAGCAGTTTAATATAGCCCAGCTGATCCTATTGGGCTGCCCTCTCTTGACAGAATCATCTACTTTTCTGGAACTTCACAACAGCCAGCAGATCTCTGTAGGGCTATATTTCTTTTAAAACACCAGTAAATTCTTAAGACTTATCCTCCGAATCAAAATGAAACTGTACAGTATTTAAATTCAGATTCAGTGTTCAAGCTCAGTTCTATTCTGCCATTTTCTCCTAACACTATGTGTCAGTGATAGTGGTATCTGGCTTGGAAAGGAGCACTTGCAGGTTAACAGTAACAAGTACATTCCTAAATTCAGGTGTTCTTTTCTGGTGAGAATTTTTTTGAATTGGCATTAAGGTAGGATCTCTCCTGTGAGTGCACTGTTCGTAGCTGCAACTTTCAAACAGAAATAAGACAGCAGGTGTGTGCAATGATTCTAAAGAACATACTAGTTCTTTGCTACCTGCTCATATGCTCATTTCTCCTTTCTCCCTGCACTGTTAATTGTTTTGGGATGTAGATTTACTGTTGTGTAGGCTGGAGGCCAAACCAGCCAAACTTCTTTGCTGCTGAGAAAAAGACTGTGTGTACCCAACAGAAAAATAAACTCTGATTAGCTGAGCTCTCGTATCATGATCCTCTGCAGGCCCAGGACACTGCAATGATATTGATGTACACATGAGTGGAAAATGCCACTTAATTTGGAACTGTAATCCTGCTAATAAAACAAACCTCTGGACCACTTGAGTAAAAATATATTTTCCAAATGAAATTAGACAACAATGTCAATTGCTGCTTTTTTTTCACCGCAGTGAGCGAGAAAAGAAGGATAAACCTGAGGCTAGAAAGGGACATTGCAGAAATAATTATTTTTCTTCCATGTTCCAAATAGGGTTTCCAGCAGGAAATAACACTAAACACCAATAAGATTGATCAGCTAATCGTTTTTGGGGAGCAGTTGATTCAGAAGAGTGAGCCTTTGGATGCTACCCTGATTGAAGACGAATTGGAAGAACTTCATAGATACTGTCAGGAAGTGTTTGGGCGAGTTGCCCGGTTCCATCAAAGACTGACTTCAAGGCATGCTGTAAGAAGCAACGGTTGTTTTGATGCTTTGGCAAGATTTTGGTGTTTGAACTGCACTGCTCATTGCTTATCCCTAGCAGCTTGACTGAGTGGTTTGAGCTCAAAGGGGTCAGGAGCTCCTCAGTAGTTGTGCCAGCTTTGCTAAATCTTTGTCGCCAGTCTTGTCTCCTCATGCCTCTCATGTTGGGTCTCCATCTGCAGAACCTGGATAATAGCATGGAAGTAATTCACAGGGTTAATATTTAGATAGTAGTGGTTTGAGGGCTTCAAAAGTTTTTTTGGTGTTTTTAATATCACTTTGTTTTCTTTAATTTCAATAACATGCTTAGAATATCTCTTTATGGATTTGTTTGCGAGGCTACATCTGTCCACTTTCTTGTGGGAATCCTGAATGGGGAACAGGATACTCTTTACTTTTCACTGGGAACATTTAGCTGATTCTCAGTTTGCTTTGGCTCAAAAAGAAACAACATCTATTAAAAAGCCAGGTAGAGGAAGTAACATGACCATCTACGAGTAGCTGTTCACCCCTGCCTGAGCATCATTTCATTGCTGACCTGTGCAGTCCATTTGGAACTCCTCCCTGCAAACTAGAAAGAGATGTTATGGTGGTGGTTGAGTGTCTTGAAAGAGGGGAGGTAGCTGCTGATGTGAGGATCGTTTTGGCAAAAGAAGGAGGAGGCAGAAATAATGCTTCTCTTTAATTTTAGGCACGTGGTCTTTGATTACTGCAGCTGACTGCAAAACAGTCCCCAGTAGTACTGTGTGGCTCAATCATTAGCTCATTAAGATATTGTAAATCTTATTAATATGCAATAATTATTATTTTTTTTTAGGGCTTGGATGATGAAAAAGAGACCTCTGAAAATGAGACGGATCCAGAAGACTCCAGAGAAATCCAGAATGATCCCTGGCATAAGAAGGCCATCAGTGAGGGGCCCTCTTCACCACAGTCCCTTTGCCACCTTATGCCCCCTACTCAAGGTCATGAAAGATCAGGCTGTGAAACCCCTGTCAGTGTTGACTCCATCCCACTCGAGTGGGATCACACAGGTGATGTGGGAGGTTCTTCCTCTCACGAAGACGAAGAAGAAGCAACATACTACAGTGCTCTGTCAGGTGAGAACCAATTGCCAGCTGTTTGTTTTGACATGGACAACTGCAGGATGTCCCTGTGTGGGAAAAGGGGAGGGATTGAGGTCTTGCTCCCATGTTGTTGGATGGTTTTCAAGTAATATTAATAGATGTGAACAATCTCATCACTTAGATGCCTTGATGAAGGGAATGGTATTGTCTAAACCAAGCTTATATTTTCAGAAATGTAAGGTTTTTAGAAACCTTACTTTTTAAGAATGTTTGATGAAAATAGTACCAACAACTTACTTGGTTCTTTGTCTTTGCTCTCCCTCATTGTTTCAGTTGTTTTTAATAGTTGGAAAATATTGAATAGTGAGGAAAATGATATTATTCTTTTTTCAGATGTAGAAATCACTGAAAATCCTGAGGCATATCTTAAAATGACCACAAAAACTTTGAAAGCATCTTCTGGTAGGCACCTGCTAATGCATGTGTCTGAACATGGCAATCTCCCTGTGCTGCACGCTATATTCCTCAACCTCTCTCATATGTAATGTCTGACTTCCTGCCTTATGTGGACACCATGTCTCATCCTGTCATGGTGTTCTTACGCTGCAGTATTCACATGTACATTACAAAGCAGTCAAGAACATACCATTTAGGTTTTGCCTGGTAAATGCCAAGGTGGTTAATGTGCATTTCATTGTATTGATCCAAAGTCTTTTGGTACTTTCTTGGTGGTTTGCTTTGGGTAGTATCACTTTTTAGGTTGTTTCCAATTTTGATTGCATAATTACTGAAGGAAATAGTTCCAACTCTGGAAGTATTTTTTGTGTTTTGTGCATGACAGAACTGTGTGTGTCCTGTCTGTTAAATCCAGAACAAATGTTCTCTAAATCAGGACATGTCTATACCTGTCCCTACTGAAATGTGTTGCAGATGTGTGATAGTATTGTTGAGATGCAAACTTTCCAAAACCAGAGTGCAGCCTTTTTCTTTTATTTTTTGAATACTCATACCTGTATTCAAGCATTTTCCAGAAGAAAACAGAATGTCCCATAACTGCATGGCTCTCATCTCATTACCTTTGAAACACTGTTGATGTTTTGCAAATGTGCATGCTTTGCAAGGAAAGCTGCAAAACTGTCATTTTTATGCCATAACTTGATGCCATTTTATTCAGAGCGCTTTCTAACTTAATACAAAGCAACAGCTTCCTTGTGGAGATGGGATTTTGCACTCATGGCATATGGTTTTGGTTTTATTTGTTTCAGGAAAGTCTGTTTCAGAAGCTCATCCTTGGCATTCTCCAGGTAGCCCAGTCTGCAGGAAACACCTATACAACCAGGCAGAGATGGTTGGAAATGTGTTGTCTGGTCCAGAGACAAGTACTCCTTATAAGCCAGACTATGTGAGTTCAAGGCTCTGTGGGCACTGAACCTGTACTACACAGTCTGTTTGTTGTTCCTGTGTAACTCCATCCTTTTCCCTCCTCCAGCATCAAGGAAAAGATTAGTGGCGGGGGGAATGTTCACTTTATGCAAACTTAAACATTATTTCTGGTGGCTCAGGTAACCAGTGAGAGTCTCTATCCACTCGCTAGAAAAGCTTCTTTAAAGCAATTCAGAACAATAATTTCAGGCTCCTGATCAAGAGTCAGTGTCTGGAGGAACTTATTTCCTCTATTGTCATAGGACAAGTCTAGGAGAATTTAACCCCCCCCAAGGAGAGGGTGTGAATACCCTCCCTTGATACTTACTGACATATCTCCCTTTCCTAAGCAGACCATTTTGAAGGGTCCTTTTCTAGCCTGCAACCCACCATTTAATCTGCTTCTGGGCACTAAAAAATGTGCCAAAATGGCTATGGTTCATTGGTACCTCAGCCTTGGTGGCTGGTTGCCAGCTGTGGCTTTGCCAGCAGCTGCCAGGCTCAGTGGATCTGGACCAGTTGTCAGCACTCTTCCAGGAACAAGATGGTACTGGTATCTGGCTGCTTTTGTCATCATTAATCCAGTCTTAGAGCCTTAGAATCAATATTGCCAAGACCCAGAATCCAACAAAGAGCGTCAGCAAATGCACATTGTCTGGTACATGTAGCGCAAAACCAATTAATTAGCCATGTCCAGTCGTGTAATAATTAGCATCACTATGGTGTGTGTTTGTTTACTGAGAAGGCACAGAGAGCCAGTATAAAGTGTTAGCAAAGATGCAGAAGCCCAGTGCTAAATCTGACATGCAAGAGCTCAGCAGCAGCCCAGCCACCCCAAACACAAATTAAGCTTGACCTTCGACGGTTTGTTAACCTGCAGTGCTCACCCACCAAAATGTCATTCCAGGTCAAGCAGCTCAGCTCTGCAAGCAGCAGCAGCATCAACAAGGAGAGAATTACATCTTCTAACATGAGTGATGAAGAACCCCAAGATGACCAAGAGCTTGTGAATATAGCGGCTGCAGAGAAGCAGTCAGGTACAGAGCATTAGGAGTGGCTTTGGTGCTGTGGTGTTTGTCCAGTGACTCTGGGGGAGACAAAGCAGAGATGGCACAAAGGCAGCACGTTTGCCTTGGGATCAAAATAGAAGTAAACCGCTATCCTCCAAATTAATGTATTTTGCTAAGATTCGCTGAGCTGCCTTCTCACCTGGTACTGTCCAACCTGTGTTTGCTGTTCTAAGCTTTTACATTTTCTGCCAGAATTGAGATTTTTATCACTCATAATATACTTCTGTCTCTTTGCTGGTTGGAATGAATGGGAACAATTTCACTTTTGTGTGACACTGAATACTTCAGAGACTTTTAATCAGATTTCAAACCGAAGAAGTGTGTCTCTGTCTAAAATAAGATAGCTGTAGTTCATTTTCTCAGTTATTGGTACTCCATGTAACAAGATGCTACAGCTCCCATTTACAGAAATGTTTTGTCAAAGCTGGTAATGTATTCTGTTCTTCACTGTCTTCACTGTGGTCCTTTCTTCCAAATAGGCCAACAAGCTGGTTCTCTTAACCTTTCAGGACCTCATTCCTGGTTTCAGGTGCTTGAGATTGTAATAACACATCTGTACTGCAATCACAAAAGCAAATCATAAAAAGAAGACTGCAGCTATATGCACCAGCTTACTTAGTTTATGTCTCTGGTCTCACAAACGGACCAGGGTTGAGTCCCATACGTGGGATGAATAGGCAAACCTAGATGTGCTTCCAGAAATAGTGTTAGTGATTGCACAGGTGGCATCTCCATCTCCTTCAGCACTGAACTGATGAAACATAAACCCAAGTCCTAACTGCTGGATCGTGCTTTGTCCCATGATGAATTTTGGTGTCTGATGAATTTGCCAATCGCACCACCAAATCACAACTGGGCTCATTGAATTCCTCTCCTTAGATTTGCTCTGTTCTTCCAGGTGAATTAAAACATCTTCAATTAATGTGATTAAAATCCTGTGTAGCATTACTATGTGGATAACCTGACCAGTAATATGAAACTTGCAGACTGCAGAATCTCAAGAAAAAATGTGTCTGGATAACAGTAGTAAATGGTAGCAATTATGTGGCCTTGAGTAGATTGGAGAATAATTTACTCGTAAAACTCCTTGCATCTGTTTTACACACTCTTCACCTTGCTGAAGATTTAAACGTTTGTTGTTCTGTCATTTGTAGGTATTATTGATAGGTGGGAGCTCATCCAAGCTCAAGACCTCAGAAATAAACTTAGCATGAAGCAGAAATTGCAGCAGTGGCAGCAGCTGAACTCAGATCTCAGTGACGTGTCTGCTTGGCTTGATAAAACTGAGGAAGAGCTGGGAGACCTGCAAAAAGTGAAACCTCCAGCCAGCATGCAGGCATTGGAACAAAGGGTCAAGAAATTGAAAGTAAGTTATGGCATACTGAGAAGAGGGATTTCAAGATGCTCACGCTCTTTATCATTGTCTTTGTGCTCCTAGGATCTGTTGGCAGCATGAATACTAATAACAATATGTGTATGCCACAGAGGAGCTAAGCTGTTTTCAGCTAAGAGGACTAAAGAGGGTAGTTAAGCAAGGTGCTTCTGTCTTCATGTGCAGAGATTTGCAGGCAATGTGCCTGGGTCCAACAGGCAGCCAGGCTGAAATAAAAACCTCTCCCTTTCTGTTTTCTTGCAGAGACACTTTATTCTCTCTCAAAGAAAACATTCAGCCCTAAACTTCTCTTTTTAGGCCTTTCGTTTTAGAAAACAAACAGAAAAAAGCTAAATAATGAAGGCTTAGACTCCACAGATGCCTAGGGTCAGGCCTTGTCTTGGGGGGTTGGGTATTCTAAGCGGTGATCCTGGCATTTTTTCCTTGTTCTGTGCCATTCCCCTCTATGCAAACCAGAAAAGGACTGAAAATTAGCTGGGTCTACAGGCTACAAAGTCTAGGCTGATTTTTTTTTTTTTTTTAATTGAATTAATGGGGGGAGAGGGGTTGCAGCTCCAACAGGGAGACTGAGAGAGATCTGCTCTAAAGCTGTGTTTTTTAGCAATATGGTGTTTGCAAAAAATCTTAGCTCTAAATAACACCTTTGTCCTATGGTTGAAGGATACATCATTTCAAAACATGCAGTTGCATTTTTTCGTTTAGCAAATGCAGATTTCTCATCTAATAGAATGCATTAGTTGAAAACGAGAAACAAAATAAATTCAATTTCTGCTAATCTTCAGCCAAGTAATATAACAGTTAGAGAGACAATAACGTGAACATTTGTCAGCATGTGTGGTCATGTTATGTTGCCTGCTATGACTCTCAGCTTCCATAACTTAAGTAGGACTAAGTCAGGTCTGCAAGTTGAACCAGCGGATTACCAGGGTACATATAAGTGCTAGGGTCCTAGGACTATGCCTCAAGTTGAACTCAGAGAGAGCAAGTGTCCCTAACACTTGTGGGAGTGCAAAATCCATGTGTACTCATTCTGCCAGCAGCCTTGTATGGAGTCACCCAAATCCTGAGGCTGCTGGTCAGTTTGGCATCACACTCGGGATGATGCTCACAAACAAGACACTGCAGGAGGAGGGATTTCTTAGGCATGTTGAGAGTATGCTTAAGCCTGCACATCCTTGAGTAGTCATTAGGCCAGGGAGAATGACTCTGCACTCCAGTATATGACTCCAGTAAGAACAACTCTGATTCCATCAGCCAGCCTGGCTTAGGCACCAAGCGCTAGGAAGGGTCCGGTGATGCTTCGCGAGTGGAAGGGAGGTGCTTCCCTTCAGGCTGGAGTTGGGTGTCTGACCTCTTCAAGGAGCAGAGCTTCACTTCTCCTTCTCTCTCCTGCATTTTCTTAAGAGGAGTCCAGCTGGCTATAAATCCCCTTTTTAGACAGCTTGGCTTTCTGTGGGTGTCTAAAAGAGCCAGCACGCTCCAAGACGTGAAATTCATGAGATGTCAGGGCATCGCAATTGCCCTGGATAAGGATAAAGCCGGTCTGGCTGCAGACTGGCTTATCGGTGTTTAGAAGCCTGTGATGGACCGTTTGTATTGTCTGATATTGAAAGAAACTTTGTTGCTTGAAGGAGGGAGACAGGGTTCTTTGTTGGGCAAAATGTAATTTAGACTAGTGGTTTTCAACAAGTGGGACGCAGATCTTGAGAATATATAGATTGACACTCTTAGTTACAAAGGCTGCTAAGAAAAGCAATCTGAGCTGTGTTGGTTGCAGGACTCATCCTGCAGCTCTTACTTTTCTACTGCAAGAGCCCACAACTTGAAAAAGACTGAGTATCCTTGATTCAAACTGTAAACTTCTTGAGGGTATGAGGTATTGTTTGGCATTCATTTTTTTAAAAAACCTTCAGAAATATGGGCTCTACCTTAACATAAAGGTGGTTAGGCGATACAGCCATGACTTCGCAAATTCCATATTATTTCCCCCTGCAATTTTAAGGGAGAGGAGGAAAGCAGGCAGGGCTACCATTCAGGGGGACCTTGACAAGTCAGAGAAATGGGCTGGCAGAAACCCTGACTAGAGAGAAGAAAAAGAATTTCTCACAGTGGGGTGGCCTGCTGTGGGACCAGGGGCCCAGAGGGGACAAGGAGTCTCCATCCTGCAAGATACTCAAAATTTGACTGGATGAGGTCCTGAGCAGCCTGCTCAGAGTTTGAAGGTGGCCCTACTTGGAGCAGGAGGATGGAGTACAGACCTCCAGATGTCCCTTTCAGCATTATTCTAGGATTCTGAGGCAGCAAAACCTTTATACATCCAGAGGAAATACCATGTGATGACCTATGGGAATATTTGTCCAAATGTCAGGGAAAGAGACAGCTCAGAGGAATGAAGGGCAGATTTGGATTAAGCCATAATGCCTGTGACTTAGGGAGAAGCACAGGCCCAACCAGATTTGTTTTCTTGAAAGGGAAGGTTTTTGTTTTAAAAAAAATAAAATAACACAAAAAAGGCAACCTACTTTAATATGTTCTGTAGCAGTATCTGAAAAGCCACCAGATTCAAACAGCTTTCCCCAATACCTGTGATTCTTTTGAGGGTGTAGTTTTATTGTGAATAAACAACATGTTTTTCATCATTCATAGAAGCTCCTAATCCACTTTTTTTACCAGGACATGCTTAAAGCATTTGATAACTACAAGGCAGTGGTGCTTTCCGTTAACCTGAGCAGCAAAGAATTCCAGAAAGCGGATAGCACAGAGTTCAAAGAGCTTCAGAACAGGCTTCGGAAGGTGAACTTGCACTGGGAGAAAGCAACTCATGCATTGGACAACTGGAGGAAAGGTTTACAACAAGCCCTACTGCACTGCCAGGTGCATACCACATGCCAGTTTATAAGGGAAAACTCCTCTTTAGGGTGCTACTGTGGGGTAGATAAGGGGAGAAGACAGAGGGGTAACTCCTGCACGTTAGTGGAATGGTTGCTTAGAATCCAAGACACTTAATTTTCTTATAAACTTGACTCTGCTGGGTTTAAAGGGTTTGGTAAAAATATCTTTGGACTGGATAATACCCTTTTACTACATGGGTGGAATAGTTTAACTAGGTTGCTGTAGTCTCACTAATCGTGAATTTGTTGTTGGCTCTGTCTAATCTGGGCCAGTCATTTTGTTGTAGGCAAAGCCAGGTGAAAGCACTGCAAAAGTGTTTTTTCTCTTATGTGCAAATCTTTTGTTTCTCTAGGACTTCCATGATCAGAGCCAAAAACTAATCCTGTGGTTAGCAAGTGCTGATAGCCGAAGGAATGAAGCACAAATCACAGATCCAAATGCTGACCTCAATACAATACTGGAATGCCAGAAGGAGCTAATGGTAAGTGTAGTCTTAACTACAGCACCTCAGCTCCTCCAGTGAGTCAGTAGCTCTCGCCACAAAATGAAGAGCAATATGTTTATTTCTCAAGATGTCTGCAGCCTGTCCTCGAACCTGCTGTATTCAGGCACGTGGCTGGTTTCTGAAATGGACTAAGAGATTGCCTATATGAGGCATTTTTTTCCATAATTGCACAGCATAATTAAGTTCCTTACGAACAGTCTTTATGCTGGAGTAAGACTTCCAGTTGCCAAGATTTGATGGCTTTTCCGTATGGATTAATTACTGCTGGAACTATTTCTGAATGTTAGTTCAAGCAGGTACAACCAGTCTCTTCAAGAGAACTTCATTTCATATGTAGCTGTAATAGCCATTCCTATGGATTGCAGATTCTCAGGCAGGTTGAGTTGTTCTTTAAAGCCTTCCAGAATTCCTCCTTTTATGAGAACATCCTTAAAATTGAGAGTAACAGTCTGTTGCACTGGTTTTTGTTTGTTTGTTCTAAGCAACTGGAGAAAGAGCTGCTGGAACAACAGCTTAAAGTAAACTCACTTCAAGAACTCACTGCTTACCTGCTGCTTAAATCAGACGGTGATTACATTGAAGCTGATGAGAAGGTCCATGTAATTGGAAGGAAACTGAAACAGCTTATTGAACAAGTTTCACGTGACTTAAAAACAATACAAGGAAATCTGGTGAGTCAGACTTTAAATACTTGTTCATGGATCTTTCTTACTGAAAAGTAATAATATATTAAGAGTAAAAGTATTTATAAAAGACTGACTTAAAACTCAAGTACTTCCACCTTCATAAGCTGAAAAAAGAACAATTAAGTCTGCCTATAGGAAAAACTTCAGCACCACGAGGCTAGTACAGTATTGAAACAGATTGCCCAGAGAGGTTGTGCAGTCTCCATCCTTGAGGGAGCAGACAGGATAAAGGCTTGAGTAAGGGTTTTGGTTTGGTCTCATAGCTGACCTTGCTTTGAGCAGGAGGTTGGACTAGATGAACTTCCTGAGGGTCCCTTCCAACCTGAATTATCCTATGATCCATACCAAGTATCAGGCTAGGAGTGTGTAACGAGCACATAGGAGTTGTAGTTCATAGCAATACATTGCTTATCCTGAGAGCTGTCAGTTAGAGATATTTTCAAGTTAATACCTGTACGCACCTGTTCCATCGCAATTCCTTCGGGCTGTGCATAGTAAAACATTTCTTTATGCTGGAGAACCGGAGCATCTTGTTTACCACTGGTTCTGCACATCTAAAGAGGCAATGGGCTGTGCACCTACAGAGAGGCAATGAAAGACGGCTCTTTGCACTTCATCTGTTGTGAGTTTTGACCGTACATTTTAAAGAGGAAGGTGTGGTTACCTTTTAGGATACCAGAGCATTCCTGCTAGTTCCAGATGACTTGGACTCAGGAGTCTATAATCCAGTTGCAGCAAAATCCAGCCCTGCTGTGAAGAAGGCAAGTATTTTTTTTCTAATATTTTGCTATCAGCATATAGCATATTTTGACATATTTAGCCTGAAAGTTCCTGAAGTGTAATCGTTTTACCTTTTAGATGCATGTACCTTATTACAGAATTTACAACAGGACTTTGAAGTCTACAACTGTCTTTTTTGAGAAAGAGAAATTCCTTGTAATTTCTGAAACCTGGATACTAAAAGCTATTTCTTTCAACAGATCACCATAAGGAGAACTGCAGATGGCAGAAACAGCAGCAGCACAAGGTATTATTTTATATTAGCCTGATCTCTTGAAGGATAGTGAAAATGGCAGAGGAGAGCTGAGTGCCAGCAGAAACCTGGGCAGCTGTTCCTCATAGGTTGACATGCAGGTGGAGGTGATTCCTGCCTACCTGTAGTGTCTCCTCTACCTACCAGCTCTGGGCTGCACCTTGGTGAATGGTTTTCCTTTCGCACTCCTGCTCCTAGACCTCTGAACCGATGTGCAACCTTGGCTTGTCTTTACTCTTGAGAAAATATTTCTTGTGCCAAATGGGGGAATATTTTCATTTTAAATCTTCCTTTAATTCCACCAGCATACCTGGACAAAGAAACTTGCAGCTTAGAGCCACTTACTACAAACAGACCATGAAGGACAAAGGGGGAACTTTACCCCCAGTACATTAAGGTCTGTTCAAAGGATAGATCTCAGTAATGCCAAGGCAAAGAAGAGCCTAATCAGTCTGAATGGTGGCTTTCCTTTATACTTCAACATGTATTTAGAGTGGTTTGTTTGTCTTTTGGGAAAACTTGTTTGCATCTGAAATCAGTGTAAAAACCCACTGATCTAAGCTATTACAAAGAAATGTTTCTTCTTCAGTAGTAAGGATGGTAAACCCAAGCCAGCAGCTGGCTTCCCACTGAGCAGTCTTGCGCACTTTCAAGTTATAGTTGAAGTGTTTCATGTGCAGTGCATTTTCCTGTAGATACGCAGCCCTGCATCTTGGAAGGGTAGTGGGAACCCTAGAGAGGGAGTTAAAACAACTTGTTTAATTCAAACTCTAAAGTGCCTTTTTTTTTCCTTTTTTGCCTTTTTTTTTTTCTTTTTTTTCCTCCTTTTCAGAGATGAAAGCCATCCACAACCTATTCAAGCAATTCCTCGGTCTCCCTCCTTCTTTTACCGTGTATTACGAGCAGCTCTACCTCTTCAGTTGTTCTTTCTACTGCTTTTACTTCTGGCCTGCATGATTCCATCTTCTGAGGAAGACTACAGCTGCACCCAGGCAAACAACTTCGCCCGTTCTTTCTATCCCATGCTGCGATACACCAATGGGCCTCCACCAACTTAGAAAGCAGCCCATGAATCTTCAGTTATACCAAAACACACTCTCTGCGGTGCTTTTTTCATGCTGCTAGCATCGATCAAGCAGTGAAGTTGTATAAATAAATACAGAAACTTTTGTGCTGTGTTAGTTCCCCAAACTAGCCACTACAGCACCCTTGCATCCTACACACCACTGTGCAGTCACTGCTGCAGCTAAATAATGCCTCACGTTTATAGCCTCCTTTCCCTGTCGCAGGGAATGTGTTAAATTTCACATCTCAAAATGTATATCTTGATAAAATTTCAACATTTTTTGTACGGAAAACAAACTTTTTCTATAGATTTTTAAACTGTAAGCAACACACTTTATACTTTGATGCAATAGATAACACTATTTTATAGGTGCAGTGCTCTTAAGCTTGCAAGGTGATTGAATGCTGAGTTATTAGATGCAGAACCTACATCACAGTCATCTTAAACACAGCAGTCTGTCTCGGGTTAGCACGACAAACAAGCAGTTGAAGAGGCACTTTGCCTAAAATGATTACTGCACACACTTCACGTTACCTGTATCTTTTGGTACTGTAGTCACTTGGTGGAAACAAAAAAATCTTCATCTTTTTGGATCTTTGTTACTGTATTTTATTCATCTAACACATTCAATAAAAGGATGCACATTTGTTTTGTTTTACATATAGTTTTCTAGTGGTTAGGACTGCTGTGTTGTCTTTTTATTCCACCTTTGAAATAAGAAATTGTTGCATTGCATGGAAATGGTTTATAATGCACATATTTTCTAGGTGAACATGATTATGTAGATTATCCCTGATGTATACAAATAACGTAATGACTTTTTTAATGAAAGATTTTTTTCAGCTTTTAACCTGCTGAATAGTGTACAGTATCTTGGGAGAGAATTGTGCATTTTCATAAGCTTTGTCTTTAAAATGAAACTGACCCCTGGGCAATGGCTAGAGAAACACTGTACAGACAGCAATGCCATTGCTTCTCGGTTGTACAGTTCCAGTACTGTCATTAAAATTTTGCCAATGTCTGCAGGGACTATCGGTGTGTCTAGCGGGGGGCAACCAGCCCTATGTTCCAACGGTGCTGACCCTTCCACTCCTGTGTAAGTGAACTTACTTGTATAGTAACGCAAGAGCGTCAGAAGAAGCATAACCACTCTTGCTTTTGTTAGAGCAAGCGTTTACAAATTCAGAAGCGGAGCCTGTGTTCAGTGGCACAGATCCTTTCCTTTGCAACTGACTGTAATTTCCTGGAGGAAGAATACAAAGTTGAAGCGACTTGTGCTTGTTACTAGTTTGAAATGCTGAAATATTTCCCCACCCTGGAACTGATTTTCTAAACTGAGAGTTGTGGCAGTGCTGGGGAGGGGAAGTGCACGTCGAGGAGAGCTCAGTGCAATAGTAAAAGGTTTGGTTGAACACTAAGAATTTTTGTGTTTGCTTCCAGTGAGAATCACCCAGCAAATAGCCAATTTCTGTAATGCTTACCTGTAGAAAATGGGATTTGTGATCAGCTGGTGAGAATTCTCCCACCTTTTCTACACTTGTTACCACTGGTGGCTGCATATTCCCCATCTTCTGGCAGAGGGGTTTATGAAGCAAGATGCTTTGCGTTCTTATGTTCAGAGAAAGACGGTGCCTGTAGCAAACCAACAGCTTCCTCCCAGTCGTGGTGGCAAAAAAAGCATGGTTTATTTCCAGGATATTAAACTAAACCAGTATGTTAACTGTGATGCAGTTAAGCTTGCAAAGTTAGCAACATGGTTTAGGAAAGTCAAAGCTTACAATTTGGCACTTTTTAGTAGTGGTAGTGTACGGTAGTACAGTAGTTTGCACCCACACTGTGTGCTCAAATATGGGTCAAGATACGCCAGCTCCTTAGTGAAGCGTCTCGGCCTCAGACTCAAGTAGCAGTGCCCAAGGCTCCATCCTGCTGAAGACACACGGATCTGGCGGTGCTTCCTCACCTGGCAGCGTTCACAGCCTGTAGGCTGGCAGGCCGCGCACCGTAGCTGTGTCTGTAGAGCCAGACTTGTGCTCCAGCCACCAATTTCACAGCCACAGCTCTTGCAGTGGTGCTGTATGCAGAGATAAACGGTGGGTCCTCCCCGCCCCTCGCCGCACACAGACACACACACTCTCCTCTCTTCCTCCGCCATCATTATTTTGTATTTTGAAAGCAATTACTTTCAGATGGAGCTCATTTAAGTTTCTGTCTCTGTAGAAGTCAGCCAACTCTAACCATTTTTTCATTGCCAGGTTGTCACAAATGCCCATGCAAACCTTTCTGCCAAGAACTAATAGTCAGTTGCTGACATGATATTCAGTTCTTCTGCCATTAAAGAACCTATGCAGGGGAAAAAAAATTTGAACGTGTTAAAAGGTCTAAAGAAAATTTCATAGCCTGCAATTTCCTTTCATTACGTACAGTTATATCAAATTGTTGAGCTGATGTAATATATAAAATGAGGAGCTTTCATGAAATTATTTCAAAATGTCACCAAAAAAATAAGTCTGGGAAAATAACTTAAATGTTTTTTACCCCCAAACCTATTTTAAATAGTTTTACTTCCAGTTGATTATAACCACTGCACTGTAGGCTGACACTGAAGTCTGCTTCAAACAAGTCATTATATATACCCACCAATTTCATAGTGTCAGCCTCTTGCTCAAGACTGGGTTGTTAGCATTCAGTGAAGGAAAAAAAAAAAAGATTAAAAAAAGGGCAAGAGCAATAGCGAGAGCAAGCACGCATGCGCACGTTGTGCACATGCATTGTGTGTACGACTGAAACCAGGCCAAAACTAGTTTTGAGTTGAAGTCTTATTTCTTCAGCAAGGAGATGAGACCTCAATCTATTTTCAGCTATACCTAACCCCCCTAAAATAGTCAACAACAACTCTGCTAGCGTGGGAAGCAGAGGACTGTTTGTTTGTTATGACTTGCCCCCCCTACAGTTAAATTTGCCGGTCCCTGAAACGCTGGGGCACAACCTGCATCTTCTGTAGTCACTTGGCGCTGGGAAACGTCCTAAGAACTCGAGTACTTGACAAAGTAAATCAACCTACAGCTTGTGGGGTGACTGCGGAGGTAAGGCTGAGACTTATCACAGACGCTGCCATCATGCACATTATATGCTCACGAAACCAGGCTGAGCTCAGCTGCAGGAGAAAAACGAACAGAGAGCTGTATATTTAGGTTTCGTGATACCTGTTTATTCAGCCACAACAATCTACAACTGAATGAAGCACGCATCACTAGACAAATACTGTAAGTTCACAGAACTATACAGCAGCTGAGCGAAAGGTAGGGGTTGGGGGGGTGTTCTATTAGTATAATGTACATGAAGTACTTTACTTTACTTTAAAAGGCACCAACTTCAGTCCTAAACCTGTTTCCATTTCAAATTTGCGGTGAGGGTGAAACGTTGAAACTAAAACCACATATAAAGTAGGGCTCGGAACAGAAAATTCTGGGGAAAACGGACATAGGAAATGTGCAGTAGCCACTGTTAATGGCTACGCCAGCTCCATAGCGCATGACATGGTGATGAGTGAAGAAGGTTTTGTCTGTGTGGGCAGTAGCAGCAGAAGTTGGCATTTTTATGGCCTAGCAATCTTGTTTTCTTCATGCACTTAAATTGAAATCACTGACACTCCACAATGCGTGAGGAGTGTAGGTGACTTCTATGTGTCAAGATGGAAAGAGTTAAAAAATATCCAGCTCATAAATAAAATGAAGTCTTAGCTATGAAACAGTGTGCCATTTAACTCACCACACTTCAGTTCAGTAGGGAAACACTGTGAAAAATGACTGTAAATAATATTTATTTTCCATATTTTAGCAATCCACTTACTTTTCATATTCCTGTTTACAGTGGTCTCTTTACTATTAGTTTAGGGACTGGGTCAGCACAAGAGATGACCACATCCTTAACTGCTTTGCTGAATCATTTTGCAGGACACAAATAACGTCAAACAATTTCTTCTGAGACAAATGGTGACGATAGCAAAGGCATTTCCATGACTTCCAGCGCTGAGTGTATGGATCACAGGACCATGCACCACTGAAAGAAATGGTGCAGCCTACAGCTGGGCTGAGACTAAAAGCAGCTGCCACGGTGGTGGCGGTCCTTGGCTGTGCTCGCTTACGGCACCCAGGAACAGGGTAAGCTACTCTGCCATCCAAGGAACTGGAGAGAATATATTGATATAGGTATTGAATATATATATGATCAGTATTCAGCCCTATAAAACAGTAATTCCTGTGACAGGCCCTTAGACTGTACTCACTTTAAGGCACCTCAGGCAAAGCCATGCAAATCCACACTTGTTTTTAAAGTTCTGCTCTCAGGGGAAGAGCAACCTGCCTCCCATGGGCACCGTCTTGGTGGGAAGGGCAGGGAAGGGAGAGAGTGCCATCTATCTTTGCCTTGTGCTCGCTGTGCCAAGATCGAAACGGCCCCATAACCACAACTGCATTTTTAGTATATGTGGGTTGAAGCACATCCTAGGGAAGAGCAGCTATTTCATCAGTGCACAACTATTTTCTATTATTCGGACAAAGGAACAACCTTGGATGCACAAAAGCAGGCTTTCTGGGCCAGCTTTCAAAAATCATTTGGGTCCAGCTTAATGGGAAAAACTCAGGCTCCCTTTCCGTGTCGTCAGGCTCCAAAGCCACCAGGAGCACCCACCGGCAGCAGCAGCATTGGGCCTTTCAAGACCCCAGTCACGGCCATGGCCATTAGCGATACTCGGCACGCTCAGGCTGAGCTTCTGTGTGAAACTTTTGTGCCGATTTATACATATGTATTTTGAATATTCTGCAAGCAATTCTAAATTACATTTGCACTTCAACCACCCGGACATCTGCTGGAAAAGCGTCAGAGCAACCAGAGAAGACAGAGGTGTGGAAAAGGTCTCACATTCCTGGAGACAAAGCATTTCACCTGCCTGAAATGTTCCAAGACTTACCACATTTCTTTAAAAAAAAAAAAAGAAGGTTGTTTTACCACTTGGTTCTAGTTCCAGACATGAGGGGAACCTCAGCATATTTTTAACAGCACACATAAGGAAAAGTTTGGGCTTCTTTCTTTCTCTCTTTCTCTCTTTCTTTTTTTTTTTAAATCCATGGCAACTGGCACTCCTGCATGAACCAAGTTTGCTCACCTCTGCGACCATCCCAGAACTGCAGCATAATTTCTTCAAGTAGAAACAGCCACCTCCAGCCAGGTCCCGGCTCAGCAGCAGAAGCTGAAGTACAGCAGAGCAGTGAAGGAAAGCCATAAACCAGCCCTGCTCTCCTCCCCTCCTCGCAGCCCTCGCAGCTCCTCAGCACTCCATTCATTCATGCTGGAACTGGAAAAGCTCCCCAGTATCCAAACCGAACCGCGGCGTGGCAGCTCTGCTCAGGCCTGGCAGGGATGGGGACGTGTTCCACACCAGGAATGCAGCAGCTGAGAGAGTCTGGGGGGTACAGACCCATGAGAACCCCAATATCTCTCTCAAGAGACGAAGGCACCCTTGTTCGGTCATTTTGTCACGCAGCTCCCTGTTTATAAACTGCGCTAGTTTAGAGATGTGCACCTTCTCCTTATGCAAATATGAACACAGCTCCATTAATGCAGAGAGTCGACAGCTATTGGCTTTTGCCCATTTAAAACACTAATAGTAACTTTTAATAAAATGATGTTCAACAAGACGAAAAAAATCTGTTAAAATCACGTCATTTTCCTACTTGCACTGTGCTAGTAACAGCATATATGAATCACAACACGTGGCACAAATCTGCAGCATCGCCCTTTTACAAAGTCAGTCCAGAGCAAATTTCCATTTAGAAGTTAATTTTACGATTTATACCCATTCTTTCCCATTTTCTAAGAGGTTTGTTTCAAGATTGCACATAAATTCAGCACTTCTAAAGCAAACCAACCAACAAAAAAAAAAAAAATCACTTAAACATTTCTTTGAAAGACTGTATTAAACAAAAAGATTACACAGGAAAAGGAAAATCAGAAAAAGAACAATACAACAGGCATTGAGGCCAGAAGGTGATCAAGCCCAAGAAACACTGAAACACATCTGTTTCACTGCAGAACTTCTCTCAAAATGAAAGTACCAATGAATTCCAGAGTGTACTCACATTTTTTCCCTGTTTTGTAGTAAATATTACACTTATTTAGAAGGGCACTGCTATATTACAGTTTCTTAAAAACAATAAAAAGGTAGCTAGTAAAAATTTAGACCATCAGCAGCATCTGGTATAGTACAAGATCAAAACAAGACAATAGATTTGTGTAACGCACTGAAAACCCTTTACGCTCCTCCTATAAAAAATATTGTCCTTGGCTTTGAAAAAACACCAAGATCAAAGGTTTGACTAATATTCAAAGTACGCAAATGGCATACTAATCAAAGTTCCTAATCCAAAAGACTTATTGGCTCAAAATAGGCTTTTGGTGTGATCCCAATTTAATTTCACCCTACCTGAAATGCCCAGAACATACAAGTATTATATTTAAACATATCCATTTAGAGTGATTGCAATTCTAGCTCACATCAAAATGCGGTATTGGCACTTGCCAGAATGAATGATGCCATCCTGCTCTTCGCTGAGGTCATCGGCCAGGCTATTTCCTCTGGGTTTTTTGCTCAGTGCAGCTTAAACGCATGCAGAAATCAGCACAAGGCGGGGGGGGGGGTTAAACCTCACATCTTCAGTGAAATTCAAACAAGTCATCACACTTGCGAAGCAAAGGAAGCGCCAGAACCATCGGCCCCCCTGCTCTTCAAGGGATCCTATACAAGATACGAAAACCACAGCATAAGGTGCCATGCGCTTTGAAAACAAGCAAGCAGCAAACCTGAGGGCAGCAGGCAAAAGCAGGTCCCAGCTTAGGTTCCCGTCCACCGCCTCACCCCTGCCAGGTGGCTGCAAGAGGTTTCGGGTGGGCAGGACACAATTCCACATGCGCGTCAAAAGGGGAGGGAAGATGGTTTGTTTCTAGCTGATTTCACAAGCCCTGGTTAGCAGATGATACACAAATGCAAACAGCTAATATTCACAGAACAACCTCTTGTACCTAAATATTGTAATAGATTTAACATCATTAATAAATATATAAAACAACACGTTAATCTCACAGACAAAACGTGTTTCAAAGGTCAGCATTGACTGAAATATCTAGGCAGTTTGGTCATTGTTTAAAGCACTGAAGAATTATACACAGATAATAACGTGAGTGTTAAGAACAGGCTCACAATATACAAACTTAAGCTTGGTTTAACATTTCTGAAGAGGCTCTGAACTGGCCCTAGAAGCTATTCTGAACGGCCTTCAAATGAAGGCCCTTGCAGCCATTGCATATTTAAGAACAGAAGAAACTCCTTTACACTGTACGTATCTCGGCACTTTATCTAGACCGGCTGCGAAGCAGGTATTCCCCAGGGACCAGCACACACAGGTAAGCAGATCTGTCCCAAACGATGCTGCTCTACATTTCATACAATCTCACACTGAAAGAGGAGATCATCTAGTCAGTGCTTAAAAGCCTTGGTCTGGGAGACGGAGACCTAGGTGCTCACTCCTAGCCCTGACACAGACTTCTTCTGTCATCTTAAACCAGGCCCTTTGTCTCGCTGTCTCAGGTCACCTGCCTCTGAAAAGGAGAGGCAGTAATTCCCTGTCCCGCAGTACTGTTCTGAGGCTTAATTTCCTAAGGTGTTTTTGAAGAGTCTCAGAAAAGGCACTATAAAAGTGCAGCTATTATAATGTCAGAAACACGGACAGTGCTGTGTGTCCCACGAGCCTTTCCCGAGATACCGATGTGCAAATCTAGAAGAGATGAGGACTTGCACTTGGTCACACTTCGGCAGTCCCATCACAGCAGCTTTGTTTTCTCCCATAGCTTTGAACAAGCTTCACGTTTCCAGGTCTCGACAGAATTACTGGGCTGCCCCATTTTGCAGGCTGTCTCCAGTCTCTGTTTGTTCTAACGGGCCAAATTCGGGATGTGTGACCGGGGACTTCCTTTGGCCTCGGAGAGTGTGCGCATTCAACATCTCCAGCAGCAAGTCATACACTGGGACCACATTTTTACACTTCATGCTCAGGAGATGCTCCATTCCCTTGTTACTGTGAAGGAGAACAGAAAATAAGTCAGTGATCTGGGTCCGACAGTGCAGAGAAGGAAAACACGCTCATGGCTTCAAGAGAGTCCTTTTCTTATTAGGAGTTAAGAGGATTTAGCTGCTGTAGTCCCTGAGATCACTTACCACTATTAACAGCAACAACATCCCAATACTTTAAAGCTGAGTGTTTTATTATTTAGAGAACCAAGATTTGTTTTACACCGCACAAACTGACTTCAGAAAATAATGCAGATGTATCGACCCTATTGAAATCAAAGAGAAAACCTCTTTGATGCTGTAAACGTGGGAGGCCCACACGCTGCAGCTTTATACAAAAGGGGAATTTACAACGTGTAGCTCTAGTGACTGCCTACCTCTCCTGCCTGGTTGAGTAGGAAGACCAAACCACCCTGGCTAACTTCAAGCGGTTTGTTTCCTCTCTGCATGTCCAGTGTCAGATCTTGCAGATGGTTACAGGCTTTAAAAGTTAATTTTTTTGTTATGCAGTAAGATACCATGACACCTTGTTAGCTTGAACGCTCTGTGGCTGTATCATGATTTGGACTAACAGGAGATGGCTATTGCCATTGCAGTTGCACATACATATACTTCAGATGCACTCAAGGTTTTGGGGTTGAAATCTAAGCGCGCTTGCTCAACACCAAATTTATCACAGTGGAAATAGCAGCAGACAGCCAACGCATAGCTGACCTGGTGGATTGGTTTGGGAGGGGGGCAATGCTTCCAGAAAAATGAGGTTCTGCTACAGTTCAAGAGTTATAAATATGTCAATGGCAAAGAAGAAATTGCAGCCCTCCTCCTACACCCAACTCTTGAGAGTCCTGCATCATTTGGTAATCAAGGCTGAGAGCATCAATTTTTTCCAGAACAAAGTATAATTGACTGACCAGTGCTAAGCAACGTAAAGGAGACCGGTCACAACAAGTAGCCTCCAGACTTCAGCTGAGGCAGGCATGGCATAAAAACTCTTCTTTTATTAAGAAAATATAAAAATTTTGCCAAGATTCACAATCTTTATTCACACCATGCCAGAACAAGAGCTCCTGTGATGTTGTGATGTGGTATCATGCCACAGTGGGCAACCCAGGTGAGGGCAGTGCATCAGAGCCACGAGTCAGGTTCAGCTCCGCCTGGTGCTGTAGCTTCTGTAGGGCCAGCTCGCAAACCCACCCCCAGTTCACAAACTGGCTGTTAAAAGCTGCCTTTCGGCACAGCCAGGTCCCTGCTGCTGCCATCGCTCTCCCAGGAAGCTTGTTGCAAAGGTGGCCGTCCCTCTTCCAGTGTCCCTACACAAAGTCAGATATGCCCATCTCTCCTTTGCACGCTCCAGCTTGGTCCCAGGACCATCTTCCCTGGACACACAGTCCAAAGCCAAGACATAAGACAGCTTTGTGAATAGCTAGCCTCTGGGTAATAATTTAAAATTACAAACAGCCTGAAAACTAAAGCATCTGTTTGTAGGGCTCTGTGTTTGTGTCTGCTGTACTGCAAGCAAAGATGAGCAGCTCAAGGAGGTCCAGGAACTGGCAGGGAGCAAAGGAGCTGCTTCCCATGGGGAAAGCAGGAGCGTGGCATCGCTTAGCACGAGTCACTTGGCAAAAATGCTGTGGTTCTGAATAAAAGACAACAAATTTGGCCTGGAACAAACATGGCACTCAAAGTACACTTTGCTCCACCAAAGCCCACACTGCAGATCAGTTTTGAAAGAGACTTTTATTTTGGACGGAAGAGTTTTGATGGCTGGGTGGGGTTTTTTTTGAAAGGCTGAATTTGTGTTATTATTGTTAAACATTTCAGGCAGATACATAATGAACAATTTAATGTAATACAGTTAAGACCGTATTTTAATAGCAACACAACACTTCTGAGTGCCAGCAAGTACTTGAGTATATTGCCTGTTTAGTTGTGCTAGGAAGGAAAGCCTTACAAGGAACAGAGATGAAGAGCAGTACCAGGATTGTCTCAGGAGTGCTCTGGAGTTCAAGCCTTGCTTTGTTGCTCTAACAAACGAACACTAACACCTTACGCGTTACACACATTCTGTAAAATTTACCTTGCGTGTCTGACGTGAGAGAGGAGCATCAACAAATTGGCCAGACGAGTTGTCTGCTGCTGCGAGGGGATTCCGCTCTTTGCAATAACCCACACCAAAGCATCTGTGACTACATTAAGCAGGTGATGCAGTTTCCTGTTGCTTTCAGGTTCTTCTGCTGACAAGGGAAACATGCCTAACCAGGGAAGAGAAAGAATGACTCCCTGCTCATGAAGAAGAAAAAAAAGCTACGACTGTGAATTTTTTTCTGATGTAATATTTCAACAGGATTAGAGAAGACACATTTCCTGACACCCCCCCTCAAGACTGTACAGATGATGCTCCATGTGCCACGCCAAGCTCAGACTTACATTCCTTTACCAAAAGTTGACAGCCACATCATTTGCAAACTGGGTAACTCTCCCAAATTGTCCCAAGACAACATGTTGAACATAGACCCTTCAGTCCAGAGAATGGACACGCTCTCCATTCTCCAGGGGTTTTTCCTTTGAATCACTCTGTACCTTGTAGTTTAATAACTATTATGAATTATAGCATTATGCTTGCTCTAATACCTTCTTGCGGAAAAAAACCTTTTTTCTCTGGGTATATTGTCGGGAGGGAGGAGAACATGGTGAGAGATGCTGCTCATAGACCCAGCCTGCCATGCTCTCCCTACAGCTCACTAAGGGTGCCGTAATACGGCACTTGCCAACAGTGAGAAACCTTAAAAGTCAGCAAAAGCAAAAAGGGGGACTGGGGGTATGGAGAGGGAAGAGAGAAATCACTACTAGGAAGGTCTGGAAACACACAATAACATTATTGATAGAGCAGAGGAGACCTGGGGGGGGAAAAAAATCATCCCAAAGATACTTATGGAAGGACAGAGCTCCAGAACACCTTGAAAATTAGGAGTAAAAGATTACCTTTGACAAAAAAAGAGAGCAGGGAGACGTGAAAGGAGAGATTTTTTGAGAGGTGAGGCTTTGAAGGAAATGTGGCTGATGAACATGGTTTTTTGTTGGGTTTTTTGGTTGGTTATTGTTGTTGTGGATTTTTGTAAGAAAAAAAGAAGAGCTTTTGTTGTCTGTTGAAATAAACAGGTGGGATAACAGCTGGACTATTCCCCTTCGGAACTGGGCTAAGAATTATGCAGCAGCTCCTTGCTGAAAACAGTAGATGTAAATAGTTAGATGTCATTTTGCTGTTGGGTTTTTTTGACAACATTAATTAAAACATGTTCTGGGGAACAAAATTATTTTACTGCAGACTACCCTAAACTAGCAAACACACCCTCCTATTTGCCTTGTGTAGAAGGCTGCAAAGCCTCTATCCTAGGCTAGAGCTCTAAAGCCTTCTATCCTGAAATGCATCTTGCAGAACGGTTGAGTACTTTCAATCATTTCTACCAATTAATTACCATTAAATAGGAACTTTTAAGCCCAATTAATCATCACTCAGTTGAGTAACTAGTTTTACTAGAATTAAGAATTAAGGACGGGTTTGTAGAGCTGTACAGCAACTTTACGCATGACCAGGATCCATAGAGAGGCAAGCAAAAGTTCTCATTGAAAAGGCCACAGCCACAGCCTGGGCCATGAGCCCCACCTTGTGAGAAGCTTTCAGACTTTGGGTCTTTCATGCAGTTCTTACAACAGGACATGGACCCTAAATCCAGCAAATGATACAGTTTAGAAGTTTCTTGAGCAGAAGTCCTTACAAACTGATGGTTTGAAGTCCTTTCCTATTGTTCTCTTTCAATGGCTTTATCTCATTTTATATTATTGCCATTTTTAGAGGCTGATTTCCCAGCCACCCTCAACATAAAAAGTACAATTTGGTGAGCTTCAGTGTCAACTGCATACTCACTGGAATTGAGGAGGATCATTGCCTTGACACACAGATACTCCTTGTGCTGCAGTTTCAGCTCTCGGAACCTCGAGGTCATGGCCAGGAGCATATCAAAGATCTCCAAAATTCCCTCTACGCATTTCCCCTCATCCCTATGGAAACACATTTAAAATCTTACCGAAAAAGTAGAATTACGGATCTCTGACTCAGCCAGATAAAAGTCAAAGCACAAAGGAGGCTGCAAAAGGCCTATCCATCTCATCTTGGGGAAAATTCAAAGGCTTCTGTCATGAAATCTAAATTGAAAATTACACTGGTATAAAAGGTCAGCACCTCTAAGAAACTGATTTTCTCTTTAAAGCGCATGCAGGATTGACCGCAGGTAAGTATGACTGTATTTCTGTAAGAGGCTTTATCCTCACAGCCAGTATAATTCTGGATAATCAGTTTGGAACTCCGTAGCACAGGGCTCAGTACCACCTTGAATCATTTTCCAGATTTGTTTCACAAGGAGTTAATACCCCAACCGGTGACCTCACTATTTGTACCTGGAGGCCTCAGGACTTGGTGAATAAGACCCCCTAAAATAAGTTTCTTGGAACAATAAGACATTTTTAAAGAATAAAACAACCTCTACCCCCATTCCCCAGCACTTTTTTCTTTGAAGGTGTTTAAATGTAAAAAGATTTGTGGTTTTGTGGTTTGGTTATTTTTACATTTGCAAATGTTTACTGAATGCAACTTCCTCCATTTTGGATATTAGAAATGGTCCCATTTTCTGATCTGAAAAAAACTCCAAACAACCCTAAGCCATTCCAATCGGTTTAAAATTAAGCAGCAGCAAATTTCAACCCACTGAAGTGACTGTTCCAGTTTTTTGGTTAGTTTTTTTTACATGTACTGGACTAAAAAAGCAATTAAGCTCTACAACACAGTATTCAAAGGGTTGCTTCTTATACTATCTGGAATATGAGATTTTTATTTTCTCTGTAGTGTTTTTAAGAAGAGACAGACTTAAGCACAGCAGTGCAGGAGAATTAAAGAACTTTACTCCTTTACTGGATCCCAAGAGGAAGGTGTAGAGCCTTCAGGCTGCGAAGCAGGCACAGGCAGACACTAACCAGGTACAGCAAGTACTGCCTGCAGGAAGGCAGCTGCCTGAATATTGCCCAGCTTCCCATGTTCCTCATAGCAAAGGAGAATTTTAAGCTTCGGAGAAAGACAGGCAGCCGCTAGTTTCCAAACAAAGACACAAGCATCAGAGAAGTACTTGTCTACAAAGATTATGTAGGAAATGTATCTGAAGGTCAGCTAAGATAAAAACAATCACGTTACAGACCAGTTTCATATAAGCATGTCTTAAAAAAAATAACATTACAGCATGCCCAGATGCTTGCTAGCTCCCACTCTGCTGCGTCTTGTGGAGATGAAGGAATGCATCAAATAAGCTCACTCTATTCAGCACATATTAGCTCCCGAGGAACTAAATGTATCATACATTTTCAGCAATTTCTTATCATTGCATTGAACAACACAGCGTGTCCTTGCATTGAATTTTATATGAGCAAATAATAATTTATTTCATATCTTTCATAAATTAAATTTATTCCTCTTACTAACCCATTTTGTTTTCTGTATCCACGATGATGACTATTATTGAGCTCATGCCACAAACTGGTACAGATCTGAATTTCCCCAGGTTGAAAAGGTTAAGAGACATTTTAAGCCTACCCAAGAGAGTAGTTTCCCTGACTTTTTACCAGTGTGAAGCCCAGGTCAAATCCTTCTAAGGTCCTTTAGAAAAACATCCTTACTAATCCATATTCTTCCCTGCTGGTACATGATGCTATGGGGAAATAATTTTTAAACTTGCAAACACCCTGTTTAACTTGAAAAAAATATTCTCACTATTAAACAGCAAGCTAGGTTTTTTTAAATCCCTTCTGGCTAGTGCTGCAATGTTCATTATTATAGCTAGCTATGAAGTCTGCACTAGTGGCAGGAAGAAAAACAGGTAGAAAAGCTACTTAAAATAACTAAAATTTGGTCTGACACTATGTCTACTTTTTTTTGAGGGATGTGGGGAGAAATTGAGAATGTAGTGCATTGTGTTGATGTGGCTACAGTTTCAGCATCTAGAGACCTGGACCAAAAGGAACAAAACCAGCAAAAGATGTGAAAAATACAGAGAAACATCACACTGTCACGTGCTACAGGAATTCAGGAATTCGCAAGTTCAACAATCCTGTTTATGCTTAGCATTCCTTAAGCCCCTGTAAGGATGTGGAACTTCAAGACTTTATTGTTACAAATACAAGTAAATTATATTGTTAGATAAAATGTTAATAGCATCTCCCACACTTAATCCTCTTCCTCTTACCCCACCACCAAACATGCTAATATGAAGTGTTCTCAAGAAATGTATTTCTCTTACCTGTCTAATACAAGGTCTGGTGCAAAAATCAGTTTCCCGGGATGGTCAATTGATCTCCACATCAAACCAACCATTAAAACTTCCATCCAGCAGCTCTCCAAGAGTCTTACTTGGTCATAGAGGCTGAGGTCAATGAAGCCTAAAATGATTAAAATAACATAAAATAAATCAACCTGTTTATTTCTCTGGTTTGAAAAAGAAGACGGAGTATATGAGAAACAAAAAGAAACAGAAAGAATTATGGGTTGTGAAGAAAGCCAGAAAAGGGAGCACTGACATCAGAAGCGCCATCTCAAATAGGAACATAAATATTTGTTATTATCATTGTCAAATCTTCCACCAAACATTTGAAATAAAGCAGAGTGATGTTCAAGTGCAATTACTCCCATACAGCTGGTGAAACTCAAGTGACTGCAGAGGACCTGCCTTATCTTTAGATGGGAGTCCCACGGCCTCCTGCGAGGCACCAGGGATTCACCCAGGAAACTCAACATTTGTCGGAGATTACTGCATTGCACTGCAGAGGACTCCCAAGAAAATAGTCTGTTCTTTCCCCAGAACACATATGGTTGTCCCTTGCAGGTTGTTTTTTTTTAATCTCATAAGACAGGCGTGTTTCTGGGTTTGTTGGGTAACTATGAAAGAACCCACATATTGGTGCCTCTGTGTTATCATCCTCTTTGTAAATGACATGTGTTGGCCCCAGCCCATCCTTTTCCTGCCACCCCCTTCCCCAAAATTGCGATAAACCAGAAAAAAAAGAAAAAAGACAAGGGTAGTTGGTGAAGGTATTAGTGTCCCCATTCTCTCCCTTCACAGCATCCTAGAAGCAAGAACAGAATTAATGTGATTGTGCATAAGCCTGTTCCAGCATTTAGTTGTCTCCAGAAGTTACAGCAAGGCGTCAGATAGCACTGCAACCCAGCCAGAAGGGAGAGACAGTCGTCGCCCTCCCTTCCCCTTCCCCTGCAAAAAAGACTGCGGAAAAAAGATGCATAGAAGCCAAATAAAGAGAAATAAAATTCACACACATGCCAAAAAAAAAACCCAAAACCCAAACACAGAAAACAGAAGAAGTGTGAATTATCAAAATGCAAGTGGGAAAGCAGACTGCTCAGTCAAGGAATGAAACACAGGTTTGAAACACACACGATGACAACCAGTTCAGTGGTCAAAGCATAGCTGTGTTCAAAACCACGATCAGGCCACCGTTTTCAAAGCAGAGCTGCGTTAGATAGGTCTCTTAGCAAGGGTGCTTCATTTTTAGACGAGCTGATATCTACAACTCTGCATAGTGAAAAATCATTACACAGCCTAGCCATGGGAGACAGGTTTCCTGTAGTTCTTGCCAGTTGTCTGAGGTCTTAATAACAAACGGCACGTTTGTGCTGTCAAAGAATCTGCTGTCAGTAATTCATACAAATGCTCCATGTATTTTAATCTTATTAAACTACTAGGCAGGAAGACAGTCAGTGACAGCCCCGGTTGACATAAACCCGGTAATACGCACTCTCTCTTATCATTGCTAAAAGTGCTGCCTTTCAAAATTGATAGCCTTGCTCCTTATTTTATAAGAAGGGTAAAGAGGAGCCTAGGAGCGGTACCTTCCCTCCTGGATTTCGCTGTCACAGAATTTACTAGAGAATCCACAGCCAACAACAGATTATCTGCCAGACACACACTCATAATTTTAAAAGTGCTTTTAGAAAAATAATCATGGAAGTGTGAATAGTATAAACTGACAGTGGCAGTTTCCTGGGAAACAAGAGCCCAAAGACATTTCAGAAGTTTATTTAAATAAACATTTACACAGGCATGTGCTGATTTCTCTAGCATAAACAACCAGTTATTGGGTTTAAAAACTATCTCAGCCGAGTGAGATGTCAGACCAAGTCCCAGCGTTCAATCTACAGATACTTTAAAGGTCCAGATTTCTCGGATGTCATCTGCTAAACTCACATTATCAGCACCAGCAGTATGATTTATCACCTTTGAGCACAGCTATTAGAAGGACTATACCTTTCCTTCTCCTAATGATCTTATGCTTTAAAGATCGAGGACAGCACATCACCACCACGGCTTCCATTGCAGTGTCAGAAGTCCCATGTCATTTGCTGCAGAATACATTAAACTACTTACTTATTTTTCTATGGCTGTAGTACATGTCCTTTAAACTGTGTGCTCTATACCTAATCATTTAATTATAAATTACTAAGACAGACAAGAAAAAGCTTGTGCTGGATGTGTAGTAACTAGCAAAAGACACACTGCTCTGGCCAGCGACACACTGGGTTGCATAATGAATCCAAATTTCAATATTATGGCAACATCCTATCGATTAGCAATACCAGCTCAGCTATGAACCACGTTCAACTCTCTTAAACTAGGTCAACAAAGTAAAAGGCAATTATAGAAGTTATGTTCTGCCGTCTGACAACTTAGAATTAAAATACTTGGAATTCAGAAGGAAAAAAACCCAGGTGTTGGCTTCTAGTTTACTGAGTAACAACAAAAATACAACCCCTTAAGCTGAAAGTACAGACAAAAATACAGTCACAGAGTAAAAATCATACCAAAAGAAGGTCATTAAATGTTAAATATGAAAAAAATAAAATATAAACATTTATCTTTCCTATTTAGGCAAAAAGTTACTGTTAACATCAGCATCTATAAGGAAAAATAAAAATATTTTCTTTCACTTTTGGTGCGTGTCAAAATAATATCCAATAATAATTTAGAGGTGAAAATGGGCTTCTTACCCAGCTACACAAAAGCAAATATTCAGCTTTACAGAAAATAAAATTACTGTTCACTGGGCCATTAGTCAAGAACTCTGCTTTTTTTTTTTCCTAAGACCCTACCTCCAGGAAGCAGAGCATGGACCTAGATGATTAACTTCAGGCAAGAATTTTTGAAAACTGAAATTCTATGTCCTAAGCTTTAATCATCACAGTTATTTTAATGGAAAAAATAAATAAATTCCACATTCAAGTAAATGCTCTAACTACCATGTAATACAGTGCTATTACTTATAATTAGGTACATATTAAACATCACATCTATTTTTGGCATTGTTCTAAAGTGGTGTTTACTTCTGTTCTGTGTAACAGGAGTGATCAGAAAAAACAAACATACACGATAAAGTGTCAACATTCCCAGGAACTGTTTTGAAGGGGTTTGACTGCTTCAATGGGTGTTCTTCATACAGTTCTCTTATTGCCAAGAAAAAGTTTTTATTTCTGACAGATGTTGAAAATAAACTAAAAGTGATCAATGTCAAAATTAGGGTTGGTTTGGAAACTGATCTTTTAAAAAATGCAAAAAATTGAATCTCAGCTGGCTGAGGTTTTGGGTTTATGTTCTGTTTTTCTTTTTTTAAAGCTGACATAGTTAAAAAAGCCCAGAAATTAAGAACAATCAGAAACTGGAAAAGGTTGTTCTGGTTTTCCCATTCAAATATTGCTTAAAATGAGGTTGTTTTCTAAGCCTTTCTCTGGTTTTCCTTCACAATTCACTTCCTACAGATTAACATAACTATATGGACTCCTCTGAAATGGTACCTTTTAATCAAGTTTTTCTGATCAAACAAGAAATTATAGCAATAGACACCATTTAACCCCTTATGGTTACTTACTTTACAGTTATTTTCAGAGTTTCTTAAATCAGGAAAAATAAGGATTAAGGATTCGGGCTCTCAGTTTAAAATATTCCACATTAACAGCAAAAACACTATCACTTTGCAAATGGCTAGCGTGGTTTAAGATGCTCGTGCTGTGCAAGCATCTCCTCCCCAGCAGCTCAGCAGCTGACCTGGAATTTGCACACCCTAAAACCATCACACCTGAACCCTCCAACACAGTGGCTGAGGCGTGGAGACTGTAATCTGCAACTAGGAGATGTGGTCCAGCAGCTGGAGCTGGTAGCACCTTCAGCCACTCCAACTAGATCTGAAATAGGGTATGCTTCCCTTATCCTAAATTCTTAGTTTAAGGATTATACGAAACATTCTCCACCAAGCTTGTTTCCTGTACTGCGCACACACCGGGTTTATTTCTAGGCGTAAGGATTACTGTCACGTCTGCAAGGTGCCTGTTGAAGCAGCACAAGCGCTGTTTACAGTGCACAAGCGTGACAAGAGCAGGGCACGCACCAGCATGCTCTGGTTGCCTTCAGCATAAAATCCAAGAGAGGAGCCATGGTGTGCTGGTTCCTCAGTCCTGATGGACGTGGGGTAAGGACTACCAGACGCGCTGCAGAATACGTTAGCCAGACGAGGTAAGCACAGCCATAGGGATCACTTCTAGCAGAGCACTATATCTGAAGTTACGGATTAAGCCCCATGCTGCTCTACGTCTATCAATCATTCAGTGCTTCTTTCAGCTCACTGTTATTGGTCACCTTAACTCTCGCTAAAGAGCCGCAGTCTGTGGTTTAGTCTATGCCAGCCAGCAAGTTTTGCTGCACAACTTTGCCAACTATCTGCTCTGTGTGCTGGCTGCTTCTATTCTGGCTTTTATTCTTTATTCTGACTGTTTTAATCATGGGCGCTTCACGGAGAAGGAATTGCAAATGCTCACCACTTCTAGTTTGTAAGAAGTGAAGTGGTACATTGCCACGATACTGTGGTTGCATTTGAGACATTCAAGGCAATAACGCTTGTAGTTGTACTTCAGTGCATGTTCTTTGTGTTGCCAACAACCAAAAGCATCCTTATTGACTTTTGGTTTGAAGGAGAGCGCACAATAATTCTGAGATCGATACTATGTGCCACTTTGCAATCTGATGCTCTTGTGTAGCAACTATGTCGACTGAAGCAATTGCAGACACTCAGTGCTTGGACACACTTCAGTTTTCATCAGCTGTATTAGAAACTTTCTATCAGGATTCAAGGAAAGAATTTGGTCTTAAATTCTTTTTTATAGCAATCTAGTTAATACCCCTTTTTAATGAACCTTCTAAATCAGATTAATCAGGTATTTACAGTTGATGAGGTAGAAATTACATGCAACACCAACTATGCTTTTTAACAAAATGAACAAGTATTTGACTAACAACAGATAGCAAATTATGGGGTAGGTTGTTGCCTAAATCAAAACGCATCCTGGTGAATTACTGAGAGCAATAAATTCTCCATTATTTTATAGGATAAAAAGCTTAAGATTTTCATACCGCACATTTACTGTTCTGTGGTGTTATTTCAGGGTAGAGAATGATACGTTGATGGTAAAAGCATTGAATAAAATAAACAAAAACAAGATTGAAATTCTTACCAGGAATTTTTTTGGCCCAACCAATCATGTGAACCAGCTCTTTGTCTGCCAGTTTTGTCAGGGACATCATCATGGAGGCCTCCGTGAATGGTTTGCTGGGACGACTCACCAACACATTGGGAGGCTCCGCTTCAAGTAGCGTTAAAACAAACTGCTCCGGACTGACTGTGCTGAGCAGGATCTCTTTTACGCGGGTTGCCGTCTCACTGTATTTCTTAGCTTTGCCAATGCAATGCACCTGATCTTCTGAACTACGATGGCGACGCAGGATCCGATAGCCACAACGTTCTCTTCTTGAGCCTGACACGAGAGGCACATGATTGCATTGAAGTATTTTTCTCTCAGTGTTGCATTATGTAAATCCAAATGTTTGGGGAGAAGGGGAAAAACCCTTTAATATTGGATGTTCTAATATTGAACATCAAGTTTCAGAAGTTCTAGAGCATTCAGCATCAACTTAACTTTGTTTGCACTGACTTCAGCTGAGGCTTTCGTTTATTTTACTAAACCAAAAATAACGTTAAAAAAATGTTTATTTTTGAGCTTCAGTTAACTCACTTTAAAAGTCCCTGGGAAAATTCCCATTGACATCAAAAAGAGATAAATCAGATCTTTAAATGCAAATAAAGATAGTTGTTTGTAAATTCTGTTTTTAAATTCTGTTTTTGACATAAACTCGGGGAAGAAAAGACTTCTGAAAGTCTGGGCCATGATACAGAGTAAATACCTCAGCCAGAAGCACTGCTGGTCCTCACTGCTAGCTGGGTGTTCAGCTAGGGACTTACTGAGATGCAACCCATTTTCTCCCTACGTCCCATTAAGCCAGCAGGAGTTTCCCCAAAGCGAATTCAGATATCTACAACTAGAAGAAGCAAGCCCTCTGTTTGGAGTTCCGCATGCAGAAGTCTATTTCTGTTGCAAAGAGCAGTCCTTTAAATTCCTGTAATTAATTTACTGTTCATTCTGACAACACCAAACATTCTCCAATTCTCTGTCAGTGTTATTGGTGGGACCACTGTTACCTGTTCTTGCATAGCTGCCATGGAAAGAGTCTAAAAGCATCTCTAAAAACATGGTATGGGGATTTGCTAAAACATTCAGCCATGGCTTCTACTTCCCTCACCCCTTCAGCATATTCTATAACAAGGACTATGTTTACTGATTTACAAATAATCCTTGGCAGTAACTAACGTGCGTAACTAACTTGGCAGTAACTAACTAACGGCAGTAACTAACTTAGACTAGAATCCTCCAGCACTTAACATTTCTAATATCACAGTTAAATTGTCCTGTAAATCTTTCAGAAGTTATTTTTTTTTACTGGTCATCAATATTTTTACTGACATATGATACTCAAAGGTTGAATTTTCATAGATATGAAAATGCCTGTGCTAACATAAATCTATACCAGACCAACATTTATTATTGCATACATAGAGACCATGGAGTCTTAAAGCATAGTAAGTTGTCTCATTTGGTTTCAGTCCCACAACTAATTTGACAAAAGCATCCTTTCTGCTACTGCTACTATCTTGACATTACTACATTTACAAAGTCTTTTTGGTGTGTTGCATAAAGACTCCTTGCCCTGGTCACAGACTCTGGTTCTTCTTCACTAGGGTGTTTGATTAAAGGCTTCATAAAGTGCACGAAGACAAAGCAGCAAAGGAATAATGAAGATGGAAGAATCCCAAGAAGCTAATCAGTGACAACAGGCACACTGACTGGGTTACTCTCGGGGCTATCAAAGGAGAATGATCAGCCTGTGGTCTGGGCATCACACCCAGCAGATAAGTCAACAGGAAAGGCTTTTCAGTTCACCTGGAGGGACAAGGCATTCCAAGCCATCTACTAGAAAGACCAGAGGATCTGGGTGTCAGCTACTGGTAGGGCCATAAGCTTGGACCAGCTGCCAGAAACTTATCTAAGTGTGTGTGTGTGCGCACAAGAGACTTTGTGCACAAGGTACCTGGAAGAACAGAGGATCCAGTGGCCAGCCACTGGATAACATTGACTTTCTAAAGCTGGTTACTGGAGGGATCCATAGCACACGTGTGTTTCTGTGACCATTTGTGTGGGAGGTCTGAGTACCAGCAACTGCGGTGAGGCTGCAGACCCAGAGGCCATCAGCTGGGGAGATACGGAGATCCACAGGCCAACTATTTGACAGACAGAGTGTCTAAACCCAATTACTGGAAGGATCCATATTGTATACATGCATATATTTTCTGGTGCTTCTGTTCGCATGAGTGCTATATTTTCTGTCTGTGCTGATCTGTGTGGCTGACTGTGGATACGGGTAATACCTGTATGTGCCTAATAACAATGCACGCTCAGACTTGCTACTGGACCTGGGGACACGGCAATGTGGCAGTTTCCCTTCTGTCAAGCTACTGGACTCAGCGATTCCTACCATTCTTCATCCATAGCCATCAGAGCTATATAGACCATGAGTTGTCTAAATTCCAACCAGGCAATGCAATTCTGGTACTGGGTTTCAGTTAGCAAAGAGGTGCAAACATAAGCCAAATTAAAAATAAAGGGAGTAGGGGCACAAAAAAAATAATTTCAGATGCTGTTGACAAGGCTTTGTCTTGCTAAATAAGATGTTGGGTGAATGCAGACTCTCAGTGGTGGAGGCTCCTCAGATAAGGTGGCTTTTCAGGTCATAGTCCTGTCTTGTCTTCAGCAGCTATCAAGCACCATTTGAGTCAACCCATGAGGAGGGTGAGATGCAAAGGCCAATTGGGTACAACCTGAAGGCACTGAAAAAACTGGATAAGGACTAACAAAGTCTGCCAGGACTTCAAGGATGTGGAACTTTCAACTGCACATTGCTATCATCCTCACTTACCACCTGTTCAGTAAATGACCTCAGATATAAAAGAGAACAGGATGACCATTAAAGAAGTTCTCAATATTGGAGAACACCCTCTATCTGGAAACCCAAGAGACTGGAGAATATAAATAGGCAAAGCTAGTTCAATGAACAGTCCTCAGGCATGGAGGAATCCAAGTTGAACAAGGCATTTGGAACTGGAAGCATTATCAGCTGGAAGTCCAGCTTAAAGTCAGTACCATTTTGGGCAAGGATGGTTTTGCGTCCTTAAAAGGAATATAGGAAGGATGAAATGGGTTGAGTACTGACAGAAAATTTGTACAAATAATGAATTGAAGGAAAACAATCAATGATTTGAAGAACTAAATGCTTAGCCAAATGACATCTAGCTAGAAGTTGCCAAAGCAGCTGAACAGCATTTAGGGAAAGATAACATACCAGCAGAGACAATCAGAGCTGGAGACACTATCTTATGGTAGATTCATGAAATCAGACTTGATGATACCCAAAATAAGGTTACCTGTAGAACTACACAAGTCACAGAGCAATTTCTTCAACCATCTGTCTGGGCAAATACTTTTCTTCCTGAGAGAGTCAAAGGACAGTGAGGTATTGACTAATTTCTACAAAGACACTTGGATGATGTAGTGAGTTCTGTTGCTAAGCCTCATTTTGGACTAATGCACAAAGGTCAAGAGGATAATCTTAAAGTGCTTTGTCAGCTTCAGAAAAACATGAGAATGGCACAGTGGGCTGCAGCCTGTTCTGAAGTCATGTCATGCACAGAAAGTATGTAAATATTTTCCATCAGGGAAGACAAAGAGGAAAGGCTGACAGTGAGCTAAGCAACTGGAACAGAAGTACAACTGGAGACAGATGAGGAAATGCCTAGGTATCAGGGTGGTCTACCTAGAGAGATCTCCAGGGCTCTGATTTCCATATGAATGTGCATGGTAGAGACCATAACCACCAGGAGAGAACTGAACTAAAGCAAGAAGCAACACCTCACATCGTTTCCACTATTTAGAAAGCTGAAGCACATTGAACATGGGCATCTTGAAGGACAGAACAAGAAAAATAGCACAGAGGGACTAAAAGCCATAGGGAGATGCAGGGCAGAGGAGAAATTTTCTTGGGCTATCAAACAATACCAACTGCTCCATGACGTGCATAGTTTTTATTCTCCAGTACCTGGTGGAGCTGTGAAGCCCCTAAAAAGAAGACACATGAATAGCAGTCTTTTAATTAAAGACACGGAAAAGTTATTCAGTTAGGGACCATACCTAAAATGATAAAGTCAGAAAAACTACTGGTTTAAGAGGGAGCTGGGGAGAGGAGGAGATGCCTGATGACACAACGAGGAAGAAATTCCAGCAGTTTGGACACATCTGCTAGAAGCAACATGTGGTCAAGCAAGCACTTGCAACCAGCTCATTGACCTTAGTTCAGTTCCTGGCACTGAAGTGAACCAAGGGCACTCTTGTGGGACTCCACATCCTCTGATCAGCTGTCCTCAGCTCTGTTACACTGTCACCCAGACTCCTCTGTGGCACGGAAAATATCAGGCCTTTGGTGCCAAGACCCGAGTTATCCTTTCAAATTTACTGTTGTAAAGATTTTTAAATAACATTTTGTAGCCTATCCAAAATGTAAACACACAGGTAAGTGACCAGGTACTTTAATGAAGATCAAAGAAATCAGTAAAATTTTAAAAAATATTAAAAAATTGTAGTCTAGCATCCTGTTCTAATTGATACAATCCTGTACAATTTTCATCTGCGTAGCTGCACTCTATGCTCCATCTTAAAATAATTCAGTCAGGTTGTGATACTTATTGACAGTATTAAAGGTCTCAATACTTGTGGAGGGTTCTTACTGGGAAATAGCAAGTACCTTTAAGTTACTTATAGGTTATTTAACTAAACTAAATCAAGTTTCACATATAACCAGTACTTATTAAAAAAAAAAAAAAGCTCCATTTAAAACATAAAAACAGTTTCTATAATCTCCAGTGCAGAAAGCCAAAGTAGGAGTGTTATGACATTTCTGCATAAAAAACTTGTTACTAAAAAAAAAAATATAGTTGGTGATGAAAAAAAGGGGGGGAAAAAAAAACTCAACCAAACCAGATTCTGAATTATTATTTGTACTTTTTAATCACCATATATTGCCAAAGCAGGCGAAGGCTGATTCACTGAGCAGTGTGCATAAAACACAGCTCATCAGTAGTGAAGAGAGATACCATTTATTTCTACATTAAAATTTATTCTGCTTGTTTTAAAAAAAAAAAAAAACAGGAAAAAAAAAAAGAGTGCATTGTAAGATTACACATCTAAGAAAACAACATTTAAGCTTGCTAGTCAATTGACACATCAGAAAGTAGCAGCCTTTCCAATTAAAACAACATTTCAACAACATAAGGAACTTCTGTGCTTTTTATTCAAATCCAAAGTTTAGGCAGGACTGAGAAATTTTACCTGTAAGTCTATTAGCATGCAACAGGCATGTATAAGTGCTTATAAAACTATATATTATAAATAATTGTAGACCAGCTTAATGCTTGGTTTAACTAGACACAGACATGTGGATCAATCTGTGTAAAGGCACAGCAGTAAAATACTTAAAGCTTCCCAGATTAGGGCCTCTTTCCGACTTTACCACAAATGCCCTAACTATACTTAATAGCTAATATTAATTCATATAAAGATAATTCAGGCAATTGGAGAAGTGCACAAGATGATCAAATCCCTCATTCTTCCTACAGCATTCTCCTTATTTAGAGCTATTCTTTGCGCAAGAAAATAGCTGTATTCAGCTGAGAATGCTGGACTAAGGGCAAGACCTCGAGCTACAGCACCATAGACCACATGGGTAAATGATCACAAGAAGAGAAGAAATAAGACACATTGAAAAAAAAGCCATTGAAATGAGCCTGTTGTTCACTCACCCATGAACAAGCCACAACAGGTATTACTGGCAGTGAAACACTATTTTTAAAGCAACTCCTGCTTTACAAATTCTTTGAAAATTGCAAATGCCTCTGCTCTCTGCTATGGTGGGCAGTTCTACGGCATGTTGCTCTTAATATTGATTTTGGTCCCTGGCAACTGCTTATGTAACTAACCAGTTCTGCAGCAACTGCAGATTCTACCATTGAATATATTATAATCAGGTTTTGTAAGTGTTTGAGCTTCAAACTCACTCAAGTATACATTAGTAAATCATTATCACTCCAGTCACCTTTGAAATCAAATGCAAATGTTCTGGTGAGTACGCCTGTGTTCACAGAACAGACCTACTGACAAAGAAGCTGCCGTCTGCCATACACACATGAGAACACGAGCTGAAATTACAGTAATTTCTATAATAGCTAAAATACAATTAATACATCTGATGTCCAAAGAATGCCATGAAACACTTTTTCCCCACTTACTTTCTGTCTGAAAAGTAATTTACAGTATTTCAAAGTGCTATCTAGAAACTGCACGCAGCAGCCAAGCACAGGAGAAAAAGCGAGCCAAACCCTGAACCATACCAGCCCACAGAGAAGGCTGTTTTTCTTTCTGCAAACTTGTGGAATGATGCCGGTATTCCAGGGCAGTATCTATCCATCACTTTTTAGTATGGATCAATAGCCTCGGCCTCCTCACTTGGGGCGGGGAGGGGGCAGAGAGGAGCTTTATCTTTGGAACATTTTCAACATGCTGAGAACTGGCACATGGGGAAAAAGATACAGGAGCGGGGTGGGGAAATGAAAGGTAAGTCTAGTCCAACAGGGGAACTCAAAACTCCTTATGGAAGAAGCTCTATTTGAGCCTCAGGAAGCAAAGAAGAAAAGCACGAGCATAGCTGCTCCCAGAGTGGCTATAGCTAAGTGATGAAGCAGCTCCCCTCTTCTTTACAGCCTTTGGCAAACAGCCCAATCCATTTCAGGCTCCTCAGGTAAACACCAGAAAGCTCCAAGAGAAGATCAATTTTATCCTGATCTATTTTATTCAAGTTTGCTGGGCAGAGTTTACTGCAGTATTTCTGTTTTACTTGTTCCTGGTGACAGTGTTTGCAATTATTTTTCTACCATTGCTAGTAGTCCTAGTGCCAAAATTTAGCAGTAGCTTTCTTGATTGGAACGGTAGGCAGCACAGACTTCCTATGGAGAAATTTGCAGATGCAGTGTCTAAGCCCCTCATTGTGCTTTTGGCAATGATGGTTAATTTTGTAAGAAAAATCATTATCACCTTAAAACAAAGCACCCCCAAGCTAGCCTTCACTGAAACACCCATGGCTTGTTGCGTTGACTTCTCAACATTTATGAATGCAATGACATCCAAGAGAATTTCAGACTAGGAAACTCCAAAGCAACACTTTCCTACTGCCTTCTACTGTTTTAAAGATGGCATGTACTGCCTAATGACATTTACATGCAGAAACGTATGCTATATACACACACACACAAGTGTATTTTTTCTCAATGTGTCTATTGATAATATGCAAAATGAGGATTTAAAGATTTGATGCCAGTAGTGCAGAGTTTTTATGAAGGGCTTTCATAAACTACAAAGTGGTAATTGAGGATCTTTTATCACTTCTGCTGGACAACAAGTCTCTACTGAGCAAAAATGCACTTACAAACCATTCTATCTTATCCAGGGTTTTAGCAGATGTGAACCAATGCATTCACTAAGTGACCTGGGAAAGGAGCAGAGATGGGGAAAAGCCTTCATTAAAAAGAAAACGTACTCTTTTATGGCTTTCTACACTAAAAAACTGGTATTAAAGCACGGCTCTAACAAGAAAAATTTTGAAAGATAATCACTCTGGTCTGCAGGAAATGGCATTTACATTTCATGCAAGAAACACAGTCTTAAAATCTCTCTGGTTTAAATGTCTGTCACCATGTGTCCATGCATCAACTTTACTCACAGGTGCCACTTAACTCATCAGGCAACTCAGACAATTCTGAGTAATTTTTATATTCCTTTTTCTGAAATTAAATTGTTAAGACTCTCAAACTAAGTTCTCAAGAGTCTCAAATTTCAGTGCTACTATTTTAAAAACTAATTTTTAAAAAATGCAGTTCCTGTTATTTTCCTGTTATAGTTTCAAAGTGTCATTTTTGATCTGGCACAGCCATTAATGTCCTATAAACATTCATTATTGTAGGAAAATATGTTTTTGAATATGTGACAAGCTTAAAAGGAACACAGGCTAAGACATAAGTACACATTATTATTTATTACTTGTAATACCATAGTGCCTATGAGGTCTAATCACAAACCAGGACTTCCTGGACAATTAGAATAAAAGGATTAATTTAAGGAAAGCATTGTGGAGCACCACCTTATAATATCATAGTGGAATCAATCTTTACAAAAGCTCTCCAACTCCAGAACCGGGGCTTGATAGAAACACCTGTTGGAAAAACTTTGAGTAAAATTCTCAGTCATAAAGATGAACAAAAGACAGTGACACCATTCAGAAAGTAAGGTTTCAAAAGGAGTCTCATTTGCAAGCATAAGGCTTTCCTTTCTAGAGGCCAGACAGCAAAGATAACTGAGACCATATTAATGAAAAACACCAATAAAGTTGAGATGCATCATCAGTGCAGAGGAAGATAGGAACTTCACATAGAAAGAACTAGCTGACTTGAGCAGCAGAAACTAAATGTACTTCAGGAGTACAAAAATAATACAAGGAACAATTGAAATTGTAGCTCTAAGCTGGGAGTTATCAGCTAGAAATGAACAGGGAGGCTGCAATCATAACAGATCATAGAATTATTATGAACCGCCAGCACGATGCAACCATGAAAAAGGCAAATAGGATCCTGGGTTGTACGCAGAGAAAAGCTCCCACAGAAAGACATGTGTATTAATGCTACTACAGTGAGGAGAGTTCACAGGAATACTGTCCATGATTCTGGTCATCCCAGTGCAAAATGGTTTATTTCAGCCTGGAGCAGATTGAAGGACGAGCTACCCTGACGACTTCCAGATTCTGTCTACTTTCCTTTTTTTGCAAAAGGAGGAGATTTCTTGGTTTATTTAGCCTAATAAAACAAGGGTTGTGAGGGGATATGATGTAGTCCGTAAATACAACCAGACAATTAACAATAAAGAGAGCTACAAGGCAATGTTGCCACAAGAACAAATGGGCATTAATTGTCCAGCAATAAATGCAGGCTGGAATTCTAAAGAATGTTCCTAATGAAAGAAATAATATTCTGCAAACAGCCTTCAGATCAAAGCAGTGGGAGGATGAAAACACTGCCTAGTCTTGGAATAGAAATTGGTATCTACATTAAATAGGATGAAATGAGATACACGCCTGCAAATCACAGAGGACCAAGCACAGTGACCTTCTCCTTTCCACTCCAGTGTTCCTATGTGATGTTTTCCCAGCCTATTTCTATCATGTACATTGGGGAATCTATAAGAAACAAGAAGGAACCTTGACTGTGAAAGTACATTAGATATTGAAATATCTTTTAAGTTATTTTCTTCTTAAAAGTAACCTTTAAAATACCATCTATAAATGTACAAGTATAGTGAAGTCACACCACTCTAAGATAGGAATAAGAGAAAAGGCTGGATAATTCTGAGTGGTGCAGTGACAAACAGTGGTTGTTCACTACTTCTTTTGATGGAAGAGCTGGAGGGCATCGTATGAAAATAGCCTGTTCAAAAAAAGAACAGCTCACCCAGTGCCTTTCCCTCACTGCCCCACCAAAGTCCCACAAAAAAGCCTGGCAACCAGAGAGCTGGTTCTTCACATGGCAGGTGGTCAGGCTGCTGTGGGATGTTGTAGATGCTAAGACTTTACAGGATTAAAAAGAGGGACAACAGAAAAGTTGCCATTCTATTAATATATTAAGACCTATTAAATACAAGAAACCTTTTCTAGACCAGAAGTCCCCAACTGCTAATTTTTGGAAGCTGAGAGTTGTCAGCAGTAGCTTCACTTAGGTGCTAGTCTCATTCTTACACTCCTCCCAAGGCCTTCACTCTTGCCACTGGTGCAGGCAGGACACTGGGTTAAGTACCTACTGCTTCGGTGCGGCACTGCTGTCTTGCATTACGTTCAGGCAGCAGAGCACAGTACAGGTTTATTTACCCCATATGAGAAGGGATTTCAGTTTGGTTTGAGGCTCAGGTGGCAGGAGGTCTCAGGTTCCCATTCTGCAGAGCACAGCATGCAAGTAAACTGCCTTCACAGAGCTCTGCAGAGGTACTATGGTTTTCACGTGCTTAACCTACACCTTACTCCTTCCCACAGGTTTTCTTCTGAAAATTAAAAGTCGTCTTCTGCTTTAAGAATTGGTACATTCCTTCCTATAAAACCAGCTTAAACCTTGCCCTAATTGCCTGTTGTGCCTTTATAGGATTCCAAGAAAAAAAGAAAAAAAAAGCTATACAGAATTGACTGAAGGGGAAAAAAGAAAGCCAGCAAAACCCAAGCAAACAACACAGACATGCAAAACTCACCACATTTCATCATTCCCACTTCGTAACATTTCCGTAGCCGGCATGCCTGGCAGCTTTTGCGCCTGTTTTTGTCTATCGTGCATTGATTGGTAGCTGGGCAGATGTAATCGTTATGTCCTGCAGCAGAGTAAGAAGAGAAAATTTAACATCTCCAACAGCCTCTCTTGGTCATTTTCCAAATCGGGACCTTCTTAATTTTAAGCATCTCAACTTTTTTGTATGCATATATCTAAGCTCCATGAATTTAACTGAGGCAAAAATACATATTTATCCTATACTGAAAACATCAATCTGTGGCCTCAAAAAGTAACCAGACAACATAGACCAGCTTTTACTGATGACTGTCAGATAACCAAGCACCTTCTAATACCAACTCATTTTTGAAAATGGAACATATGCTCTTATGGAAATTTGCTCCCAACCTCCAACTTCTTACTGTATATTGGGACTCTACAGATGGCAGATAGTAGAGGTTTTTTTTCCTCAGCAGAGTTGAAAACAGCAGTGCACACAGCTTCAGTCCTGCAAAGATTTAAGTAAACTACAGCTCTATTTACTGAACTCTCTGACGTGGTGAGTTCCAGGAATGAAGAAGTCTTCGGAGGATTGACCCTGGACCAAAGTTAATAAAAAAAAGCAGCCCAAGAGAGAAAGAAGGCCAGTATAAAGTAATGCATACTGTATAGCACAAAGAAAAGCACAAGCAGACGGTATAACTTTTAGATATTGTGGACAAGTGTTTCTCTTATTTTCATCAGTTTCCACTACAGTCTCTTCTGTTGTCTTCTCCTTCTTTCCCACCTCACCTCACCCCCACCCAAATCCCTTTACATTATTGTATTTTCATTAATTAATAATCTGGTCCAAAGGTTTATTACTTTAAACTGGACTTGAGTATGCTCTTGGTGTAAATACAGTCAAATCATCTCCTGCCAAACACTGGAAATCTCTCTTGCAGTAGTTACCAAAGGATGCAAAAAATATTCACTGATTTACATTTCTTACTGTCTTTTCTCTCAGGTTGTTTTTCAAGTTCTTTTTTTCAAACTTGAAGAATAGATCAGGCGAAGATACAGCTACTAGAGCTTTTTTTACTTGATGCAAGTCCAAGAGTTCATGTCCCCAAGAGTAATTATTTAACTGAACCATTGTGACTATTTCCTTGCAAAATTAAAATAATTTTAACCTTGAATTTTTGAACCGACAATTTTAAAAAGAAGAGATCAGGTTACAGTTTGTCCCATTTCCTACTGGCAGATATGACTGAAAAACAAATTACTGTTTATCACTCTTCACACAACATGGGGGAAAGGAGGAGGAAGCTCTCTGTTGCACTATAACCCAAGCACACAGGAGTATAAAGTGGTTTAAAACTCCTGTGGCCTTGGGATAATTTAGCTTGCAGGCAGATGTTCAGAGATGTAGGACAAATACACTACACTACAAACTTGAACAAGCAGAGGAGACCACACACAGTTGCTCAGTCATGCCATCTAATTTTAATTAGACATCAGCCCAACATTTTGGTCTATGGTAGGCCCTGAAGTTTTTTATTTTTTATAAGCAATATCCTTCGTAACAACAGTTGCAACTGAGTGCTTGATAGTGTTTTATGCCAAGAACTTACTTTTTTATTTGAATTACAAACAAACGTTACCTGACAGGGTACATTAAGGTGTACAAAAGGCCACAATAGGTAACTTGTTCACGGCCAAAGCACGTGTGAGCAACGCAGAGCAGGCAAATCATTTTCCTGACAGAAAACACTTTGAAATCAAATTCAGTCTCCATTTGTGACAAACTGGAGACAAAGTTCTCTTCAATTATTTTAGAAATCAAAAGAACTTGCACCAGTTTATAGAAACTATTTTCACCCATGCAGAACTTGCACAATACATTGAAAAAGGCAAACAAGTTTTGAATTAAATTTGGTTTTAATAGTGACACCAACTCTGCCATATTGATCCAAAAGAAAATATCTCAAGATTTCTAAAGGCTTTGTGTGCAGAAGAGGAAGGGAACACTACAGACTGAAAAATGACAGGATTTTCTGTGTTAGTATCTGCAGGTAGTATCCAATGTCAATCCAATTAAGTTTCTACCAAGAGGCCTCAGATGAGGCCAAAGAACATGATAACTAGAGCCAAGGTTAAAGAAATGAAGTGGTCCCAAGCTGCAATACGGTGCATAAGTCACTGCCTATAGGCTGTGATAACAAACATGGAGACCTACATTTACTTCATCCTGTGGCCAGTCAGCAAATTTGAAATACCAAATATTTAAGAATTGAAACACTGAAGTGGAAACATTAGACAGAGAGATCTGGCAGAGTAAGAAATACTGCAATGTAGGCTCTGGGGGGTGGAGGGCTGAGAAATAACAATAATCAGGTTTGTACCTAACGCTTGCTACACATATTTTTATATCCTACATACTGTGTAGATATTATATGCTATGACTCAACAGCTCCAGGCAATAAACTCTTGTCAAGAATAGTTCCTGGCAAGCAAAGTCTCCAGACAATTACCTACTCTAACTCTGTCTATTACAACAAATTCACAATTACTACATCTACTTTGGGACACAAACTGCAATCAGATTCACAAGTCTGCAGTGCCAACCCACCGAGGCCTTTGCTGCAGGGCCTTCCCGTGCTATGTATTCCACCTATTCTCTAAAGAAATCAATTATTCACTTTGTAATGTTTCCAGATCTTGATAACATAAGAGCCAAAAGATAGTCAAATCACGTGTTGTCTTTGTTTTCAGCATGCAGCACCATACACCAGGATTTTAGATCAACTCATTACTAGATCAACTGCTGCAGCCCCTGATCATATGAAACAACTTATTTGAGCAAAATTATCAAAAGCTGATACTCCTACCTTGAATACTTCTTTTAAAGAATGCTTTGCAGCCTTCACATGACCAGACCCCATAGTGGTATCCTGAAGCATAGTCACTGCAGACTGCACAGAAGTGGGCATCCCTTTTTGAGCCAGGATTATTCGCAATTGGGCTTGTACAGTCATTGCCATTAGTTTTTCTTTTTAACATTTCTCTGATAGAAAAGAAAAACATCTGTTATAAAAGAGGAAAAAATTAATCTACATTGCAAAGAGTTTCATTATTTTCCATTGTCTTCCATTCTCTCTGTATAGTGTCTTCTTATCACTGAACACAGGATAGTGTGAAATACTGTTAAGCCTTTTTTCTGATAAGCCTATTTAAAGCATATAGTCTGATCCCGGAGCTTTCAATGATGACAGACTGAAGTTTTAAAATACTCAAAGGCATAAAACTGGACTGCTGATGTGTCATTCCAATGACCTCTGGGAAAATCATATGGAATGCTGATGGATCTTGAAGAATTCTTGGAAATGTACAAGTCTATTTGTGAACCAAGTGGACTTTGTGAACCAAGTGGACTTCGCCTTTGGGAAGCTTTGCATGGAAAATGCGAGCTCAGACAGCTCAGACTGACATGATAAACACTATCACGGACAGAACTGCAGTTGTTTCCTACTGTTAGCAAGGCAAAATTCTAGATGGAGCAACACACATCTAGTCTCAAGTATTTCATCTTTTAAATGAGGCTCTATTTATTCAGTGAGATGCTGGAGACAAATGTCTTCAGATGTGAATCTCAGCCTATAAGATCAACTCACAATATTAGACAAAATTTTCTGTTCAAGGTGACGACTCACGTTGATCTCCTAGTGCTAAATAAAAGGAAGTCTGAATACAAGAAGAATGGAGAAACACAATGAATAAAATACCTTCGTACATTAAAAAAATTATTGCTCTATATAAATTAATAAGATATATGCATTCCTGAAGCGCAACAAATAGTTCCAACTTACTGGAGCTATTCTTAGTGACTGGATTAAAATTAGAACAGGATAAAAACATGAAATAACAGCCAATTCCTGACACCAAGATCCTGTAAACAAACAGCAAGAGGAACTTAGATTATCAGTAAAGTGGCTTTTAGGTATAGGAAGCACATCCACTGTGTGCTTTTTCTCTGGACCTCATTTTCTTGGTGGTTTTAGCATGCCTTACCTTCATGGTCAATACAATTTCTAGATAGAGAGAAAATAGCGTCATGTGCAAACTCTCAGCAGCAGTTTAACAAAAGGAAAGCTGTATAGTCAACTTATAGGTATAAACTTAAGCACAGAGGCAGAAGTTAGAAACTGCAGAATTTTCCTCATCCCACCTTCCAGCAGGATTAGGGAGGAGAAGAAATATCAGTTGGGATAGGACAGCAGGCAGCATGGTTTATGGCTTCTGAAGAACAAGGGTACGTTGCCAGGGCAGAAGAAACCTGTGCACCAACAAGAGCAAGTTTAAACAGAACAGCACAGACATGCTGAAAGTGCTGTCAAAGAGGCTTTAACTAACATATTAAAAGTAGACTTTGTGCTGGTTTCATGACAGGAGGTAAGGACAAACACACCCACATGCCAACTGAAAATCATCAAGTTTATAAGTATTTGAGGAGAATGTACTCCAATTTCCTAGTAGAAAATTTGGACAGGAAAAAAGGTGGTTCTTTGAGCAAATTCCAAAACAGAAAAATTACAGGTATTTGTTGTACAATTAAGTTACTGCAAGCTTTTAAAAAATGTTAATTCATTCAGATATTGCAGGGCATAAGAGTGTTTAGATGTTTAACAAGCCTGGTCTTTGATTACACACACACCCCCCCCCATTAACGGATTGCTGAATCACTAAGTTATTTCCCCTTTTGCCACGCTGGGAAGACCAGTGTGGGGGAACTCTCCCTTAGAATAAAGGCACTGGATCACACATGCCTAATATGCTGCTAATGCAAGGAGGAAAAGGCATTGCTATTCCTTCCTGTTTCCCTGTATTTGGAAGAAAAAGTAATTTGGCGTTTCACATTAGTAGAACAGGTATATTTATAAGCTCTACTTGGGAATCATGATCCAGTTGTGAGAGTCAGAAGAGAATCAAAATCAGCTAGAGAGCATCTCAGTGACTGATTGATATGCTGTAGAGAGCGATGTTTATTGCCCTCGTTAAAGCACCAAGATGTTATGGATGAAAATAAAGAAAAAGCACACACCATAACATCTCGCTGAGGAGTGTTGTTTTTAACCTTCCAGTCATGACAAGTGTTTTTTAAAACACTTTTTCTTTCCCTGCTTAAAAGTTTAACAACCGTCACCCTGCACACATGCAAGCTGCGTGACTTCCACAGACTGTGGCAAACAGCTTGCACACAGAGCAACAATCTGGAACGCATTCCTCCTGCGGGCCGAACGGGCGGCAAATCTGCTCGTCTGCAATAGCTGCAGCAGCGCAGCAGGAGGTTCAAACCCAATCGTTTTGTTACTGTTGTCTTTAAGGGCAACAGAACTAGGAAATAATCGAGAGCTTTAAGGTACACGGTCCTTACCCTGAGAACCTCGCGATCAGACAGCGTATCCACACAAAGAGCAAACCGGAGTGGGTAGCCCCACACGTGGTTGGAGACCACCTCCCAAGCGCTCTCGGGACTGGTGCACTCCAGCATGCTCAGCAGATGAATGAGCTGCCAGGTCCTCCAGAAGAGCTGGCAGTAGCTGGCTGTACGCCCACAAAGCTCCTGCACCGAAGGATGCAGGAAAATGGGGGATGTACCCTGGCTGCTACTGAGGAACCGCACAGACAAAGATTTATTGCTTTACACCTCCTAATACTCCTCTCTTTTTTATGATCATCGTTTCTATATAGAGATATTATGTTTCCATAAAAAGAATTAAGATTTTTTTTTTGAAAGTAACAAGTCAGCGATTTCCTACTAGTCACCAACAGTGACGAGATGATTACCCTAAAGGAGATAGAATTAGCAAGACTATCTAGGTTATTCAGTATCTACCGTGTCTCCTAATTACCTCTAGCTTTGCCACAGCAAGTGTTTGATGCATATGCCACACCTGGAAAACTTGAACCTATATTCAACTTTTTATTAAAAATGAAGAAGGGTGGCAAGGATTTGACCTAGCAAGTACCAAGATTTGCTCATGGCATTTGTTGTCTGTTAGGTTTTTTTAAAACCTAAACTATTGTACATTATAAAAAGAAAGAGAGGAAAAAAAAACCTGAGAAAATTTTTTAAAAATCCATTAAGCCAAAAATTAACAGTCCAGATTTTATAATATCTTATAACTCTTCCCTCCCTCCCACAGGCCACTGGCTCATTCAGTGCCTGGAGATAATTCAATCCGAATCAAGCCTAAGCTGTAGGATGAAGAAGGCTCTTCCTTTCCCTCCCAGAATGTGTGCAAGATGATGGACAAAAATCAGCTGAAGAATACTTTTCAATCTTTATCTTCCTCCTTTTCTAGAGACTCCCTCCACTATAACTTCTGGAATTGCTAATACCACACAACTGCCAATATTTATATTTCCAAAGAACAGGTTCTGCTATGCTCCAAACATTGATTAATATGCTGAAAATCATGTCATAGGTATCTCAAAATTAGGGGACATATTTTTGCTTAATCTCTGTAAACTATTCCATCATAAAATGGAGATGCCAACCCATCACCTCAAAGAGAATTCAAGGTACATTTAAGTGCTCTGCAGAATGAGCACAATAAAAAAAGCATAGGAGAATAATGCAAATAATTATGGCTTCAGAGCAGAGTTTAAGCAATATATAAATATGATATTAGTGCACAGTGAACAAGACAAAGTTACTAAATAATTAAAATAAACCTTTTGTTTCTTTAATTAAAATCCTCTTATTTAGGGAATGAAGACAAAAATAAATTTCAGACTACTTTTAAATATAATATAATTATACTGTCACATTCCTTTACTCTTCATGTCATTTTAATATAAATTGAGTGATCCTGCACCAACAAAATTTAAGATACTATTTCTATTGTCTTCACTAGGTATACAGGACCTATAATGCAAATAAATGTAGCAGAGTCTTTATCATCAAATTATTGCCATTTCGTACAAAGAAATGGAACTCTAAAGATTCACATCTATTTTTACATGGAATACAATTAATTTTTGTTGAACTATTTGGTGCAAAGTAACACTACAGTGCATAACATTTGCATTTAGCAACGTTAAATAAATTTCTTCTGTATTCATATAATGAACCTACTTGTGAGGAAAGGGAATGCCAAGAGTTCAGGGTCCTTATTTTAAGCTGATCTACAAGGAGATCCAAATTACACAGTGATCAGCTTTAGCAAAGTGCACCACATTAGTTTAGCTAATGTTAACGGAATTTACACCCAGGGAAAATAAACTCCTCTCACGGTGAGACTCTTGCTTTATTTTGAAAGGTAAAATAAACTGTGGAACAGGCCGAAATATATAGTAATGCTTTCTTACTCATCTTTCAAACAAAATGCCTTTTCTCAAACTACAATGCTGTTTAAAATTACTTACACTTTACAGCATTAGTCTCTCCCTTCCCCCAGAGCTATTCCTTTAAGTTTCAGTTCCAAGAACTCCTCCTTCAAGGTATAATCGACAAATCTGTAGTATCACAGTCATTGTTCCCATGGCAATAAATATAATGTTCATGACATTAATTTAAGACCTCACCAAAGGATAAAGCAAAAGGAAATACAGGGCTTTTTTTCTTTACAGCCTTATTTGAGGACAGATATCCACAATAACGGACTTACAGCTCTTGCTTTTTGTGTTTCCATGTCACATGTGTTTCCATGTCAAAAAAAAATTAATTTTTTTTTTCTTTTTTACAACTTCTATACACAAAGTGGGGGTTACAATGTATCATACTGAGACAAATGAACCCCTGAGAAGGTCCAGCTACCAAGAAACACAGCAGTTACTTGCTGCTGAACAATAAAGATCATCCATAAATTTAGACTCCAGATTTCATTTCTTCTTTTTAAGTTAGGTCATCATCAGCTACAAGAGCAACAGTTTGTATGAATCTATACAAATGGCAGAAGATTTATTTACTTAAACTCCAGTGTGGCAGGTTTGGCTTCCCTTCTGTCTCTGTAGAGAGCATGCTGCAGACATCAGATGGGGTGCTCTTGCTCTTGGGTTATTCCAGCTGCTGTCCCATCATCTGGACAGCTTCAAACGCTAACCTACAGCAGCCTTCCCAGGGCTGCCAAAGTTTTGAAACATTAACTAAAGTGGGAAGAGTTTGGATGTTAGCCCTATTCACATTAGACCTGCTTGGGGAATTCTGTATGTACGTGCTGCCCAAACGGCCTCTCCCAATCCACACACCTACACTTAAAGTAGATTTGCACTCCAGAACTGCCTGCTACTCTCTGCTGACTCCAAATAGAGACTAGTCAGGTGGCCAGGCTGAAGATCTGTGCAGCCTACAAGTCTGAAGTAGATGTAAATCTCACGCCTTAGCCCTGGGCAGACAACGTAAGGCCCAGCCATTGCAGAAGGAAAGTGGGTAGTCTCAAAAATAGCACAAATCAATTTATTAACAATTGAACTAAAACTGTTGCCAGGACGCACTATTTTCATACTGACAATGACTCCTGAAGTTAAATAAGGAGCCCTATAAATAAACATACAGCTGCTAAAACAGGAACAGCACATGCAACACCCTATGCTTTTATCCATCCAACAGCTGTTGTGCCTATGAATGGAGTCATTTCATCTGCTGCAGATCTACACACTGCTTATGGTTTGTAATAAGAGTAAACATGCAGAATGGGAACATGTTTTTGCAAATACAGCTGAAAATTTAGCCCATGAATCTGCTGTTCACAACGCCTTCATAAAGTCAGTTGAGAACAGCAACAAGAAACAATGTCAGACTTTTCAGTAGCAGCACCTTTTTGAAGATGATGCATGCTGCTATGCGACTGTTAATACTTGTGCTGGTTTTGACGGGGATAGAGTAAATTTACTTCACAGTAGCTAGTATGAGGCTATGTTTTGGATTTATGCTGGAAACAGTGTTGGTAACACAGGGATGTTTTCATTACTGCTGAGCAGTGCTTACACGGAGTCAAGGCCTTTTCTGCTCCTCACCCCACCCCACAGCGAGTGGGCTGGGGGTGCACAAGAAGTTGGGAGGGGACACGGCTGGGACAGCTGACCCCAGCTGGCCAAAGGGCTATTCCATACCATATGGCATCATGCTCAGCAATAAAAAGCTGCAGGAAGAAGAAGGAAGGAGGGGATGTTCAGAGTGATGGCGTTTGTCTGCCCAAGTAACCATTATGGTGATGGAGCCCTGCTTTCCTGGAGATGGCTGAACACCTGCCTGCCCATGGGAAGGAGCAAAGGAATTCCTTGCTTTGCTTTGTTTGCGTGCGCAGCTTTTGCTTTCCCTATTAACCTGTCTTTATCTTAACCCACGAGTTTTCTCACTTTTACCCTTCCGATTCTCTCCCCCATCCCACCTGGGGGAGTGAGCGAGTGGCTGGGTGGGGCTGAGTTGCTGGCTGGGGTTAAACCACGACAATACTAAAACCGAAAAACAAAGAAAACATTTCCCTTGAATTCTAAGTTAATGAAAAGCCTTCACAACTATTAGATGCAGTTAAAAAAAAGATCCAGATAAAATGGAATTCAAACAACATCGTAAGAAAAGGAAAAAAGAATGAACCTTTACTTCTTTCACTCAAAGGACTTAATTTGCCAGAGCAAAATTAATTTTTATTACACAAAGTAGTACCTAGCAGTCTTGAACTTTTGTTTATACACAGTAAACAGTTCCCACATTGAAGGCATTTGTAGTGCTTTGTGTTGGTGTATAATTCTCTAAGGAGCTATTGAAAAAGAAATCCTATTTCAGAAGTTACATTTTAAAAAACCCACAAAACCTAGGACTGATTTGGTGTTTGGTGGAGGTTTTTTGGTTTTGTTTTGTTTTTCAGAGACACCAACACATAGAAGTCAGATGTAAAAAGAAAAGACTTAAAAGAACTAAAGAAACTGTAAATAATTTTCAGGAAAGTTTTAAAGAAATGAGTACTACTGACCTGGCCACAGGTAGCACTGGCTCCATCGGTCTTGCTTCGCACCATGGACTCTTTGGCTGCTCTGCATACAGAAGCGATGACTGACAGTGCAAGGTCAGAGGGGAGAGATGGCCAGGAGCAGACCATAACACGTTGGGGCTTGATGTTTGCCTCACAGATGCACTCTCTGAATCACCAAAATTGCTGGCAATGTTGTAATTCATCATAGCAGGACTGCAGAATGCCATTGCAGAATATTCATGTCTGTTTTCCATGTAAGATGAGGGAATATAGACTGGACTGTGTTCTGCTGTCAACGTGGACTGATTACAGCTGTAGGGAACCGGAGAGACGATACCAGCGGGTGAAGTTTTAATTTCTGTTTTATTGCATCCAATATCCTGAAGTGGCAGCAACTGAGAAAAGTCCTTGTGAGAAGATGCACACAGGGACATTTTGAAGCAAGACTGAAGGTTGTTGTTTAAATATTCATCCTAAGATGGTAAGGTATAAAAAAAGTTGAATTAAAAAGTAAGAAAGTTCTGTATTCTTTTCTATAAAAGAAAAGAGGAATCAGTAAAACAGAAAATATAAAAGTATCCTGTTAAAACAGATTACATACCAAATGCACTTAAACAGTCAATGTACAAATTTACCACCTTTAAGAAAAAGAAAGCTTTCTAGAACTTCCTTAAAAATAAAGGCTAAGACACACGTTGAGTTTAGACTCCCTTAAAAAATAACAACAAAACCAAAATAATAAATCACTTGAAGTCTGAAACAAAGATGCCGGTGCCAACTTGGATCTTAACAAAAGTAACTCGTTACAACCAGGGTAAAACTGCTCAATGTCAGAGGCAAAATTACCCTATGGTCCACAACTATGGAGTGAGTGCCCTGAGAAATCAATTCTCTTTATAAAAACTCACCATCTCCTGCTCCCGCTGTAAGTGTACTACTTCAGCCTTCCCTTTATCAACACAAACGTGCGACAGCAGATATTTTGAGCGCACGCAAACACACACACACATACATCTCCTTTACCTTCCAAAACCAGAACACTGCACGTCCCTCTCCACAGAGGAGGAAGACATGTAAGGGATGTCAGTAAGCAATGCAGCTTCATCACTGAGAGGTCCCTGGATACGGCACCTCTGAGCAGAGCCATTATAAAAGTGGAAGTCACAATATGCAGATATTTCCAAAGCTGACAAGTCAGAACTTGAGCGATTTCATAAGGTCCGGAAGTTTTATAATTTCCTGCCTCTCTCCATCCCCCCATCCCAACTATCCTTCATCCTTCCTCCCATCTGAATCAACTACCAAAACAGAGAACTTAATTTGCCCACAGTAAATATTCTTTGTCAGATTTAGACAAAGCCAAATTATTTAAGAGAGAAAAAATTTAGAAAAGGAAAAAAAAAGCCCACCAAAACCATCCTTCTAATACATAACCCCTGCCCTGGAAGCATTACTTTTACAGTAGCATTTAAAAATATTTCTTTTTTATTTTTCACTATGGGTTTCATCTGCAATTCTTTCCAGCTTTGAAGACAGACATGCAGCCCTCTTACAGCTTGCAATCCAAAACAATTCTGTTTCCAAAATAGCAAGTTGCAGCCCCCAGAACTGATATTGTAGTGTACTTTTACAGATGGTAATAAGATCTTAACATGAAAAATCACGGGATAATTAAAAAGTCACCCACAGCTTTGCTATTCCAGAAGTGGCCAAAGTGTTGATGCTAAATATTCTTACCTTTTTTCACCTCACGTGACCATAAAGCAATATGAGGAAGATTCAAACACAGGTTTGCCGAATTACCAGCAACCTCCCTGTCCCAAAAATTCTCAGCCAGATGGCATTTCCAGTATGCCATCTTGGGGTATTGACACATTTTTCTCCTCTAGGGCCAGGACTGAGGGTAGAAGCATTAACAAAAAATATAAGTAGTCTTTTTGAATAAAATGGATAGTTTAGGGTCCATCCTTCCTTCTCACTTTGCACTCTGTTGATGAAACTGGAGATATCTGTAGAAATAACCAGGAACTCATTTAAATAATCTCAGGCACTTCAGACCCAGCTGCTGTTTTTTCCTTTCTGGGAAACAGGAAAATGAGATATCTCAGCAGCTGTTTATGTCCAGCAGTTGTTGCACTGGAACTCCGATGCAGCCAAAGCAGGAGAACCTGACCTCATTCCTCACACAATCTACACGCTTCCTTTGCCCCAGCCAGATGCTTCAGTCTCCTCTAAGAGAAACCAACCATCATTCAATTTTCACTGCAAAAAGCACTGAAAATCCCAAATGTGCTTTCACTCCCATATTATGGAATGGGTCACCGAAATAATTTTTAAGCAGCAAATGATGGAACTAAGAAATTATCTCAAGACTATTTTCAGTGGTTACTATGAATGGGCCCAGTGAGCACACTGAATTCAAAATGCATTTAAAGCTTCTGCGTAGGTAGAACTGTACACCATTTGCGATCTCAGAGGCTGCACGTATTCAAGGTGTGCGTGGACACTCTGCAGGAGCATCTGGGATGTCCAGCAAGAGCTGACTGCACTAACCATGTCTCTCTGCCCGCCTGCAAAGTGCAGGGTAGCCCCAAACCCTTCTGAGAGAAGGACCTGAGAGGTGTTACAACAACAGCTCTGCTATCGTCAGCTAGAGACAGTCTGCTATGATACTTTGATAGGTTTTGCAGCAGGCAACTGGTTGTGTAGTTTCCCTCAGATATTTGGAAAACATATGCATGTACACTGTAGAAGCAGAGAGAACACAGAGCTGGTACTACACAATTTTATGAACTGAAATCCAATGAGCTTGAAGTCATGTTTTTATGGAGAGGTAATCCACTAGAGTGGTATGCAGGATAACTGCCTATTTAGCAGAAGGACATATTGTCTCCAAAGGGCAACACACAGTATCTAGAAACACACGCAGAAGTTACAAGAAGCAAGAGTGAAGTTTGTTTTAGAGAGAAGAGTCCATGCAAGCATGAAAAGTCAGTACAGCCTTCCTCAAAAACAGACTGCTCATGACTTATTTACAAGAGAATGGACTCTGGGTTCCAGGAGGTTGAAGAAAACTGTACTCATGGTCTTCAGCAGAGTGCAATATAGTGAAAATTAACAGCATTGGCTTAAGATAATTAACTCGGGTCGTAGAAATAGTTTAGCCGCAGTAGACAATGGATCTACATGAGATCACGTTGTTCACGTTTCCTTATACCTAGAGAATTTCGAACGGGAAGCCCAGAGCCTCACAAATAAAGTGAAGCTGCTGAAATTATCCAGTATTGCTCAGAAGGTCCTAAAAACTGACTGCTGGACTGTGGAGTTCTAAGGACTCTGAAGTTAAAGAAGGACTGCAGATTCAGGGAACCAGATCTTAAGATTTAAGACAAAACAAACTCCATTAACACCAATACCTCAAAAGAAAGCACAACCACATTTAAGTCAAGGATTAGAATAAGTAGTGCAACAGGCTAATAAATTTGTTCCATCCTGGTATAATGACCTCATATCTTAAGCACCATTCATTAAACAGAAATGAACTCCTGCATAAAGTGAACTCCCATTCCAACATCTCCTTCTTCTCTGAAGAAAGATTTTAAAAGCAAGATTTGATTTTCAAGTACATTATTTAGGTCTAATCCATCAGCACTGCACCAGATCTGTACCAGATACAGAAACAAACCAGGTATCTGTTATTTTTATACTACACTCTTCTGGGAGACTGAAGATGTTTCAGTCCACTTAAGTCAGTGTAGCTTAGCAAGATACTCAACAACTGAAATGCCATTATTAAGTAAATAGCCATTTTGTCTGATTCCTTGAGTAACACTTACCATTCACAAACCTAAGTCACTAAGGACAGGATTCACATCTGGTATAAGAGAAAATAGTTCCATTTGCTCCAGTACACAGAGGATGACACCACCATCCATGAGGATGTAGGAAGAAAAATGTGATGTTATCAATGTTCTCCACAAAAAAAATTAGGTTTCTGATCTTTAAGCAGCTCTACATATTGAACTCAATGTATCTTGAGAGTCACGATGCAAGACACATCAGATCAGGCACAAGAACTGGTTTAGATGTCATAGTCAAACAGACACATGGGTAAATAATTAAGCCATCTGACCTATTTGAACAAACTCAAAAGCCAGTTATTGCACATTACCTATACCATGTATCTTTTTAAAAGCCTTGTATGAAATAAATAATTTTTTTTTAGTTTTGGAAAGGGGAAAAAACAGGTAGGGAGGGCAGGCTGCCATGTTTTAGAGCGTGCTTGGAAACATAATACAATAGCTTTTCCTAGAAAAACACAACAGTCTGCAAAAAGCAATAGAGTGATGGATGTTCGCAGGCACCATTCCATCAACATACACTACAACATGCTTAGAATTTTACAGGCAAGTCATATATTTTGAGCAAAGACTTTTTTGCAATAGAGAATTAAGATGACCTTTTTCTCTGCTAGGCTTAAATTAAAGTGCAATCATTCTTCCTTTCGTTTTAATAGAGGTGATTCAGCAAGCATGCATTCCATTACCCCACAGCCTAAGCCCCTCAGTCATCTTGCAAAGCGTTCTATTAATATTCTGCTAAGTTAAACTTTACATAACCCACCGCAACAATGAACTGAATCATTTTCTCAAAAACTGATCATTAAAGGAAAGTAATTCCCGATGCATAAAATGGCACTTGTGCTTCAAGTTTTGTGAAAAACTTATTACTCATTAAACACAGCAGTGCCAGATACTGCCAACAGAAGGCATATAAGTAAACAAGTTTATTATTACCTGAGAAGGACTAAATGCAACAAGTAGGGGACAGATAGGGAAGCAAAATGAAAATAAAGCTATCATTCCAGACATCAGATGTTGTACTCATTCCTGCAAAATTAATAGCCTGTTCTCAATGAGATCAAGACCTCCTCTGAAGAAAATACTGCAGATTAAAAGCATAGGGGCAAGAATACTTTGAAACACTTAAGCAAAATGAGCACTCTCTTTGGCCTATCTTAGCCTTTGTGTTACTGAGGATGCTGACAACTTCTAGGTTATTCTAAACATTCATAAATATATTTCAGGGCTCAATGCATTACATACATGGAGGCACCAAGGGAACTGGGTTTGCTCCACCAGAGGAACACAAGACTGCAGGAGGGTATAACTCCAGTCTTCTACTCCCTAAAGTGGAGTTACAAAGACGACAAAGCCAGGCTCTTTTCAGAAAAAGTGCACAAGCCAGGACAAGAGATTACAGTCACAAGTCAGTGCAAGGGAAATTCCAGTCAGACATATGAAAAAATTCTCCACAGTGAGAATTAAGTACAGGAACAGGATACCCAGAAAGGCTGTGAAATCTCCATCTTTAGAGATATAAAAAAAACTTGACTGAAAAAGGCCCTAAGCAACCTGACCTCACTTCAAGCAGGATGATGGATTAATTGCCCTCCAGATGACCCTTCCCACCAGAATTTTTTTATGACTACGTTCCTCCACTACTGGAGGCATTCATAGCAGAGGAAATTCCATTTTACCTGTGCTAGAAAGAGTGAAGCATATCAAAGGATCATTAATTACCGTGGACACTGGCCACCTTGTCAGTTTTGTTCAAGAAGGTAAGAGCTGTGGGTCCTGTCCAAAGACAACCAGCATTTAACACTTCATGGTACATGAAAACAGCTGTCTTGCATAGACTGCAATGGGATTAGTTCACTAGAAGAAGGTATGCGTACAACTGGAAAAGATTTTCAGATCTCAATTCAAACTAGAGTCAAGACTGACTGCAGTAGTTTTTAGCCTTTCAATCTGTAGACCCCTAAAATGTTATCAGACCTCAGAATGGATTTAAGTTTTCAATGATTTGCATTTCTTAGGTATGTTTCGTAGACTTAGGGATCCAGAGACCAGAAATGGAAAGCCACTTTCCTGCTCAAGAATACAAACTGAGAGACTTGAGCTCCTTTACTGTCCATGTCATTACTTCAAAGTACAGTGTGGACACTCAATACATATTTCACCAAAAAGAATACTTGAATTTCAGTGTGAAAATTTTAGCATGTTCCATTAGAAATGAAACACCTATTAAAACTGCTACACAAGTAGCAATTACAAAGATCTATCCGAGGATTTTGTAATCACACTTCAATCCACAGCAGTATCCTGGCAGAAGCCAGTACACAGGATATCACCTGTGCCCAGTAAGAACTTTATCATTAAAAGAAAACATCTCTCTGATGCAAGGAAGGGCAGGGAAGAGCGGTACAGGATGGCCTACACCTGGGACTCAGATATTCATGTAGCTGTGATAGATATTCATGTAGCTGTGATGTGCATCTGTATCCAGCATCTCTGAGGCACACTTGGGTCTCTCTGCACACGCTAATTAATTAAGCTAATTCTTAAGAAGTTAATTCTGAGAAGTTAATTCTTGGTTTGATGATCAGAACATAGCTCTGTGCCAGCAGCAGGGAATACACCAGTTCCTTGGGTCCAGGAGGAATTAATTCCTTCAACCACCATTTCTCCCTTAATGACAGTGAAGAACAAGTGTATAGGAGCCTTCCTCCACCTCATTACTTCCTAGTCATTACAAAAGCCTTTATTAGGGGACATCTTTAACTCATGAGGCTCTGCTGAGAAACAGAGCACCATGCTCAATCATCTGCCTTCAAAAAGGGCAAATACGTATGGAGAAACAGCCTCATTTTGCCTAGTAGGACTTATACACAGCTTGGCGGGTTACTGAATAACTATCTCTTAGTTATTGGCACGCTGTAGACATGAGCTGGCATGGGGGCTGAGATTCTTTGACTCAAGTCAAGTTCTTTCTGTTTACTCTTATAACAATTCACATCTCCCGTATTAGAAATAAATAAATTGGGGATTGAAAATACCACTGCATTTATTCCCTGTTCCCACAGCAGCTCCCCCATGCAAGTCTGTGAGGATATACAGCAGGCACACATGGAGCAGTGCCAGCAGCAACGCACTCATGCCAGACAGAAATTTAAGAGAGAAAAGGGAAGGGGAAAAAAGTCAATATGTGAAAAAAAAAAAAACCCAAGTAAATCAGGCAATAGGAATAGAGCAGGAATTGAAACTTCCTATTCTCTCAGGAAGAGAGACTCTCTGTCTTGCTTTCTGAGGAAAGCAAAGATGAGAGATTTTCCCTGGCAGCAGCTGTCCATCACTAGGCATAAAAACCTGTGATGAGATTAAGAGCCCTTTGGCCAATGGACAATAGAGTAAGGTCATAACTGCCCCTGAAACCTAGAGCCCCTGGCAATCTATAGGCAACAAGATTAGACTGGTGGGTAGACAAACAGGACATATCCCCAAATGACATGAACTCATTTATTTCTGCAGCACATGCTATACCACCCGAGGATCTGACCTGCCATTGCTCCAAAACATGGGGTGGGAGTTTCTGTTTGGCATGTATGTCAGTGAATGTGGGATTTAGTTTGTCCTGGCTAAGCAGACATGATGCATTGGCTGTTCCCTTGAGCCATGCCTCCGGCTCCTCAAATGACCTCTTGCTTCATGAGGCTGAGAGGGAACGGTGATAACCAGAGTTGTCTTTGCATAAGAAAACCTTCCTTGCAAACTTGCTGTCAGGGAATCATTTTTTCAGCTCTAAGTGACCTGAAAAGTGCACAAAAAGCAGCAGACCTTTTCCTGTCAGACCAATGTGCAATATCCCTTATTCCACCTTCTCCTCCCCTAAATAAAATCATCTTATTTACTGTGTTTTTTCCACACAGCCTCTTTACTATGCAAATTATTTATGCTGTAGGACTAGCTGACTATAACGAAAGAGACTGTTTCACCAGTGGTCTTAGTAAGCAACAAGCCGAAAGCCTCTTCAACTAACAGCCCTTGTCAGCATTGTTTTCAAGACAGCCTATTGTGTCTGTCCAAGAAAAACGTGCCACACGCCAGATGCCTTTTCCGTCGCTGCCACTCAGGCAGCAACCAAAACTGTGGAGCTGAACCGTGCTGTGGGAGACACCGAGCGACTGGCTTCATTTGTGTGACTATGACAGCAAGGACCGTCCAGTTTGCATCTTGCTCTACTCAGTACCCAAACAACACACTTTATAAATACGTGGCTGCCTTACCTAATAGGTGGTTGCCTTACCTTTCACTGCACAAAGCAAACTTTTGTCTTTTTTGTCATAAAACTTGAATAAACAACCTTTTCTATAATTGGATAGAAATGAAATCTATGTATGAATATGTATGAAATGCAGTACAATTTTAGTTGCTTTTCTGGGCTTGGCTATAATTCAGTTTGTTTCCTTATTGGAATTTATGTAAAACACTATTTCATTTGTATTCATTTTGCTGTACGTCTTCACATTAACAGAAAATTTAAGACTAAATATTTTTGCCCCTGCAATTTTATTCTAACTTATTTTAAAAAAATTTTTTTGCAAAGCAGTTATTTGATACCCGATTTTGATGACTTAAAAGACTTGTACCTGCCTGACAAATTAGTAATTATGCTGTAACTTTTCCCTCATCATCAGTAATTCTCTGAAATAACACAGAAACCAAGGTATTGCTTATTCTTGCCTTTCAAGCTATGAAACACTGTTACAATAATGCATGAAATCCCAGATCAGATTTGTTTAACATCATCCACAGGTAACAAAAGTTTGTGTATACGTTTTAGTCCTTTAAACAAAAAAAGCTGTTCTAGATTTGTCTCATCATTAACCTGGACATGAAAAACTGCCTTTTACTGTGGGTAAAATCCTGTCTCAACTGAGTTAGTCAGAATTTTGTTGTTGATTCACACAGGTGGACATTTGTCTAAAATATTGATCAAGAGAAAACCTGAATGTCCTTCTAGTCTTACTAAAATGAAATCAGAGAAATGATTCTGGGATTTCTGTTCTCTGACCTTCATATTTCCTGTCTCTGGAGGAACGGACCAGCAAACTCTTCTATGTGAATATTTCTTGCTGCTAGCAAAAGCACGTTGCAGATAACTGAAGAAGAGCACAATAACATAGTGGATATAAAATCTATTCAGCCCTCTGGATCACTATCCCTTTTCACTGTAAGTTCTTTTCTACTTTACCTTCACATCAATATTCAAGAACCAGAACTAAAACTAAGTGTATTTAAAGAGATCATGTACTAACATGGTTTTATAGTGGTTTTAATTAATACATTTTAATCCGTTCTTTATCAGAATATCATCATAGAGAGTTACAGTGGCTAACTCTTATTGAAGGCAATTCTGCAAGTGCAACATTTTAAGACCATCTCTAAAACTATGGGTATTTTCTTACTGTGATATTTTAAATTTATCAGGTTACCAACAAACACATTCACTGGGATATAAAATCATTTTTGTGATTCCACTTTCTCCAGCAATACTTGAAGCTCAGTTAACTGGTTGTCATAATTTACAGCACTTCAGAGATCAACTGTAAAGAAGATTTAGTCCACTCCTTCAGGTCTAAGATTTTTACTGTTATTTCTGCTTTGAAAGTCTGAGGAAGCTGAACGGTTCACTCACACACACACACAGAGTTACCAGTCTGGGAATGGAGACACTACAGCTGTCTTCCTCTAACACTGTGTTACAGTCACTGTGTCTGCAAAATGTAAGTTACATCTTATTTAAAAAGATAAAGGAAAGTTAAGAAAGGAAAGCAAAAAGGAGGATAGCGACAGAGGGGTGATTCTATGTTTAAACTTTGTTCACAAACATAAAAAGGAATTTTGATAAAGTTTTGAAATAGCAAATAAAAGGTCTAAAGCTTTAAATTAGAAATACAAAATGTATTTGTCACTTCAGTTAAGGCACCACACTTCAGTCTTAGATTTCTCCCCCTCTTGGGGGGAGATGAACAAGGAATTTCAAGGATACGGATGAGGAAACAGATTGCTGGCAATACTCAGCACATCGGAATCAAATGCTGAATGACTTTATGTTCAAAAGCGGTTTCTCATGCAACTCATAACCATATCAAAACTTTCTCTGCACACAAATGGTAATTGTGCATCATTCTCCATATGACAAGGCTGAACCCTTTCCCAAAAAGAAATAGCACATTTACCAGCCATTCCAAGGTCTAAATTGCATAATTTGCTGTTTATCCCATCCTCTCTCCAGATTGAAATTTATTTTCTCTAATAAAACCTCACTTATAAAACCTCCAAGATAAAAAGACCAGATCATTCTTGTCATTGCTAGCCAAAAGTCTTTACTAGCGTTCAGGCAGAGGTTCTGATAGGTTTGATGAAGATTTATGCATGTGCTGTCCAATCTTTAGTTATTGTTAAATACATCTTTCAGCATTTCCAAAAGCAAATGTAAGAAACTGGCTTGTATCTTCTTGTCTAATTAGGAAGATCCTTTTCAAAACTGAAGTCTCATTAAAAGAATGTAAACCTATATCACCGACTCTAATATGGGAAAACTACTTAGGAAGACACAGCAACTGTAAGAACAAAAACTGAGATATTTATCAATATGAGACCTAGAATTTGAAAAGCCTGATCCACAGTCCAGTCAAGTCAATGAGGAAACTTCCAATAACTCCAATTTGCTTTGGATCAGGTCCTAAAAAATACTATGATGCTAAAAAGTGGCTTTTACTTTTTATTAGCATATTCATTTGTGCAGTTTTCCATAAACCTAAAAAAATCCAAACCCCTAAGTTATGTTCAAAAATACTCCTTCTGCTTTTAGTGCAGCAATGCTATTCTAATTAGATTCTTAAGCCGAAGTCCTGAAATATAGCAAACTTCCAAAATTTTCTCTGAATCCTCAAAGGATTTTTAAAACAAAGCTGTTGAAAGATCATTTTATCTGCATAAACTGTTAGACTTTAAGAACAAATGTGCACTGGAACTAAAACAAAAACTCTCGATAATTTAACTATCCCATTTCACTTATAGAGGTTATTGTTCACAAATCCAGTGGCTATCAATTGCAGAGCTTTGGCAACATTTAAAATAATAAATATTTCATTCAATATAGCACGTACCTGATTGACACTGAATAGAGTTTCTGCTCTTTATAAATGTTCTGACAGCATTACATGTCAGCAAGGTTTTCACATAGCAATTCTGGATTTGTTTTCCTTCTTTCCTTTATCTCTTGATTCTAAAGCAGCTGTGCCCACCACCACTTAGTCATCAGATTTCAAATATGAATCTTTTCAAAGCAATGTGATGCCAGCTCATCAGTGCAAGATTACACAGATACTATCAGTGTTTCCTTTCCCTGTGAAGGCAAGACCTAAACAGAAGTTCCTCCTCCTCCTTTCTGACATAACAAGCTTCTGAATTTGTCGTTCACTGCAGTTAAAGCTCTTACATGATTGAATCATTTTATAAGCCAAGCATTCTCATATTTAGCACAGAAATATGAATGATTAACTAACCAGCAATTCTGGAAGCAAATACTGAGATTTAAAAAACCTAAATCAAACTTTTTATATCTTTGTCACAGGAAAACCTGAAATATAATTAACATTTGCTCTGAACCAGCATGTACTCATCTTAGACATTCTGGGCAACATAATTAATAAACTACTTTGGCATTGTTTTTAAACACCAGATGCATAAACACAGATGAGGAGGGATTTTTTTTTTTAATGTAACTACTTTCTTTTTCAAACAAAGCAAATTAACTAGAAGTCATTTAAGGTGATATCTTTATTTTACTGAGTTAATATTTATTAAAAAAAAATTGAAGACATACAGCAAGGTCCAATTCTCAATTATACATTGGGATTGCTTTCAAAATGCTTGATTAGTTGCACAGCATTAACTTCATTTACTCTAGGGAAGCTGACATGCTTGTAGATTTGCTTGGATAAAGCCTGATGTTACTCTTTCTTGCATTTTAAACCTCAAAATACCTCCAAGTCTACACAACCTTCTGAAATCTCTTGTCTGAATTAGGAGACTTGACTCTTGTCAAGCCATGCTGCTGAAATAGTCCTGCCCCCTTTGCTATCAACAGCTCCTCTGCAAGCACAGCCGGGACCAAACCTAGGTAGTATTACTATCCACTCAGTCAGCCATTCCCATAACTACTTCATGCTAATGCAATTTTTCTCAGCATCAGATTTGCCTTTCTACCTTTTTTCTATGTTCTTTTCCTTGAGCCTCCCCATCTCCTCTCATTACTATTTTGCAGGTCCAAAACCAGATGCTTCTAATCTGAAATTCCTTTTCACAGAATCACAGAATCATATAGGTTGGAAAAGACCTTTAAGATCATCAAGTCCAACCGTTAACCTAACACTACCAAGACCACCACTACACCATGTCCCTAAGCACCTCATCCAAACGTCCTTTAAATACTTCCAGGGATGGCGACTCAACCACTTCCCTGGGCAGCCTGTTCCAATGCTTGACAACCCTTTCAGTGAAGTAAAATTTCCTAATATCCAGTCTAAACCTCCCCTGGCTCAACTTGAGGCCATTTCTTCTTGTCCTATCACTTGTTACCTGGGAGAAGAGACCGACCCCCACCTTGCTACAACCTCCTTTCAGGTAGTTGTAGAGAGGAATAAGGTCTCCCCTCAGCCTCCTTTTCTCCAGGCTAAACAACCCCAGCTCCCTCAGCCGCTCCTCATAAGACTTCTGCTCCAGACCCTTCACCAGCTTCGTTGCCCTTCTCTGGACACGCTCCAGCACCTCAATGTCTCTCTTGTAGTGGGGGGCCCAAAACCGAACACAGTATTCAAGGTGCGGCCTCACCAGTGCTGAGTACAGGGGCACGATCACTTCCCTAGTCCTGCTGGCCACGCTATTTTTGATACAAGCCAGGATGCCATTGGCTTTCTTGGCCACCTGGGCACACTGCTGGCTCATATTCAGGCGGCTGTCAACCAACACTCCCAGGTCCTTCTCTGCCTGGCAGCTTTCCAGCCACTCTTCCCCAAGCCTGTAGCGTTGCATGGGGTTGCTGTGACCCAAGTGCAGGACCCAGCACTTAGCCTTGTTGAACCCCATACAACTGACCTCGGCCCATCAATCCAGCCTGTCCAGGTCCCTCTGCAGAGCCTTCCTACCCTCAAGCAGATCAACACTGTCGCACAACTTGGTGTCATCTGCAAACTTACTGAGGGTGCACTCGATCCCTTCGTCCAGATCATTGATAAAGATATTAAACAGAACTGGCCCCAACACAGAGCCCTGGGGAACATCACTTGTAACTGGCCACCAACTGGAGTAAACTCCATTCACCACCACTCTTTGGGCCCGGTCATCCAGCCAGTTCTTAACCCAGTGAAGAGTACACCCGTCCAAGCCATGAGCATCCAGTTTCTCCAGGAGAATGCTGTGGGAAACTGTGTCAAAGACTTTACTGAAGTCTAGGTAGACAACATCCACAGCCTTTCCCCCATCCACTATGCGGGTCACCTTGTTGTAGGAGATCAGGCTGGTCAAGCAGGACCTGCCTCTTTTGTTTTGACAGAAAGCCTTTTGCAAGCTACAGGGGATTCAAATCCCTACTGCCAGCACTTTTTGATGATTTAGAGCCAGACCTGTGTCTATCCAATCCCATTTGTGCCTGTAGTAACCCTTAACGCTGTTTAAGGGCAAGACCATGTTCTCTACCATCCTCAATACTAACAGGATAGGAACAGAAGGGTTTACTGCTAAATACTACAGAAGTGCACCTTAGCTGTTCGCACATATAAGGGCTGCTTTCCCCTCACATCCTGACATAGCCCCTAAACCATCTCTACCAGGCCCTGGTCCCGCGAGTCCCTTTACTCTAAATACCTGACCCTTGCCAAACCTCCCCTCTATTTTTAGCAACTGTCCTCCTGCCCCTTTCACAAGACAGCAGCAGAGACTCTACTGGTGAAGGGCCCCTTATTTTCCACAAATGAATGGCAAAAGCTTTCAAAGCCAGGAATGACAGAGTGGACGCTACCCATAGCCGTCAGCAGAAGTTAGACTTGTGAGGACATCAGTGGGGTCAAGAGATCCTTATATATAGAATAATACATGTGCATCTCTGCAGAAGTGTCCACAAAACGCAGATGTAAGAGGGGAAAGGGAAACAAGGACTATGGATACCAAATAAGCATTAGGAGCAGCATTAAGACGTTACCTGTGAATTGTATCTTTCCTCTCCATTCAGATCTTCTCTCAGTTAGGAGCCACAGCTATTTTGGGTAATATAAGCAAAACCCTTCAGTCAAGGTAAATTAAGATTTTATTAAGGATTTTATGTGTTAGATAAGCAGATGGAATAAAGAGTAACTAGATAAACAATCAGGAACAGGTTGGCAGTAGACAAAGAAAAATAAGTCAAGTTCTCTTCTCTCTCTTTTATATATATAAAGTACATTAAAGTTTCCTAAAACAATATAAAATGAGAAGGCCTTTAATTAATGCATTTTCCTCATAGCTTTTTTTGGGGGGTGAGCGTCAAGACAGGAGTTTCCATGAATAGAAAGGGATGATTAGACTCTGAGCTACAGCAGTTTGTAACTGGAGCTGCACCTTTCTGGCAGACATGTGGAGCAGCAACGAGAAGCCTTGAGACAGTACGCAAGACAAAAATAATCCAAATAAGATGTAGCTCAGGATGCTACAGTCCCCTGTGTGTACAAGTGTACGAAGCAGAATACATTAATGCCAATAGATTCAAAAAGCAGTTCCCTTAAACAAAGGTGTTGTAGTGAATAAAATGGGTAAACTTACCTACTTGACAACCCAGGCCCATCATTGATGAATGGATAAATTCTGTATTGTCCCACATACGAACGGTCACTTACATCAATATCACCTAAAATTATTCAAGGTTGAGCAGCTCCCGGGGCCACAGGATTCCCCATGCCAACTGTATGGTGTATACTGTCTGTATACCCCCCCAAGTAAAGCACCAAGTTTTCTTCTCAGCATTCCCACTATATTTAGCACCCCAGGTCCCACAGTCATGACTTGGCTTTCTAGCAAATTCACACTATATAAGCAATTTGAAGAGTGATTTGACTGGAGGATTCACCTAACAAAGAACCTTTTTACCACCTCCCACAAGTTTTAAAGGTGTTATAGTAAAAGGATCATACTGAAGGAAGAGTGCAGAAAAAAGGACCAGAACAGAACTGCAGACGGAATCTTTTTGGACAGTGTTCATCAGTGGTTACATGTTCTTGCATGCCTATTATTAAATTGCTGTGGCAATCTCCTTAAGAACACCCGCTGATAGCTGTAAAAAAAAGCTACACAGTTTCATCACAGTATCTCACATATCCATAAAAAGAAGTAAACTTTAAGGAAAGGAAGGATGCAATATTAAATTTGCAGAAATAAATACCACAATTATGCCTAAAAGAATTTGAAGGAAACTACCCATCCCTATATTATCTGGGCAAAGGTATATTCTCCTCATCACCTGTGAGTATCCAGTGGGTGAATACCTTTGCTACCACAGTTTCCACCCCAGCACTTCATGCCCTAACTATTGCCAAAAGAAATGAAAAATCAGTATCACAAGGGAAGGCTTATTTCCACTCCATCCAGAAAAGCTTCTGTGAAAAATTACCAGCTTTAAATACACCCACCTGGTTCACAGCACCTCCAAATCTCATAAAGTTTGCAGCCCCAATACTAGACCCTCTCCTTGAGGGTCCTAGCTTCAAGCTGAGCAGGGACATGTGACATGTCTGGATGCTGCAATACATTCAGGTGGCATCCAATGCTAGCTGCAGGTTCTGAAGGTCCACTCTGTTGAAGCTCAGCTGTAGTGATAAGCAGCTCTGCCATTGCACTAGGGAGAGACCCATAAACATATGAAGTCCCCACTGCTAAGGATTCATTCTTGCTTGCATTCCAAGGAATCCCTTTATCCAGGTCTCTTATCTAGTAGGCTGGAATTAAAGAAAACCATTTCTAATAGGTTCATCCTTTAGAGAGAAAAAAAAAAGGCATCTAAAGTTTTAAGTGTTAAATATTAAATTATTACAACATACATCAGTATTCAAGATTGCTGTTTCTTGATTATTCTCTTTTCAATTAGTTGCAGTCTTGGCAGCAGACAACTGAGGTCAAAGGCTGAAAGTCACTAGCTGAGCATGTGGAACTTGTGTTTCTTGATTCTGTGCAAGAGAGAATCCTCTCTTTCTCCAATTTACCCCATCCAATAAAGATTCAGAGGTGGTTTTGAATTTAACTTGGTTTTTAAAAGTAGGAAACCTGGGTTTCCAGATACTCAACATGGATCCAAAACTTTTATATAAATCATACATGAAAAAACAAGCAGTCTTCCTATCACATATGCAAGTATAGGATATTACTAAATAGGAGTTTTATCTGCTGGGTCCAAAAGATTTCTCCTACTGCCACAGCTCAAACCCCCTTCTGCCGTCATTGAAGTCTTTCCAGATACAGCTCCCAGCCATGATTCATGGTCTTGCAGCATATTCCTGTATCTTCCCTTGGATGCCTGGGCCTTGAATACACTGCTATAGTAGAACATGTCTAGTAGGACTCATAAGTTCTGCAGTAGCAATTAAGTTATTATAAATAAATATTAATTTTCTTCTGAGATCTTAGCTTACTTGCCATGAAGGGGGCAACCCTGCTTCCCCAAAACCAAAAATAGACCTTGTTTCTCCAGCCTTTCTGCTTCCAGAGAAGTTGGCCTCTAGAGATGACAGAAACAAAGTCCTTTCCATAGCATGAGCCCTTTCTTGCCCATACACAGCCATGGTCAGGTTACAGGGCAGGATTTTGCTTATTGTTGTCCAGGAGATAAATGTCCATTTCCCTCTTCTCCTTTTCACTTACTTCCTATGCTCACCAGGCCCCCAACCTGCTACTTTTTCCCCAAAGGAATTCCTTCCTATCCATTGCAGGACTAAAGGCAATAGATTCATTTCCCATCTACCCTACAGTTACACTAGCCAAAACTCTCTTTTGAGGAGGGTCTTAGCAATTCCTCTTCATTTAATCTAGTTACATTTAGTCTACTAGACAAGTTCAGAAAAAAAAAGACATATAATCCTTATAGTGTAGAGGCCCTTGGAAAAGGCTGCTTTCCATAAAGCCACAAAGAATCAGCAGAGAGAATTAACTACCTTACATATATATATACTGGACAGGTGATACAAAATGTGAACCATGCAATTACAGAAGATGACAACTGCTTTGAAGGACGTGAGTGATGTCATACACTTGTTCATTAGATCTACTCAACCTGAGCTTACAAATTATTGCTGCCTCCTTTTTTGCTATGATTTTACAAGAAAGTAGGCAACGGGAGGGGGAAGAATAGTTGGGCAAGACAGAGAAGGCCTGCTAGCTCAAAGCAATCGCTAACAAAGTGGCTTTGGTACAGGGATGAAATGTAATTGGTCACACCCACTGCTCTTCAATAGTTTTTCAACAGACATCAAGAACAGCTGTCCTTAATTTAGAGTCTCTCTTACAATACAACTAATATACTCAAGCAAACTGAAATATATTTTCTTTCCTCAGCAGACAACCTGAATCATCTAACTAGCAAAGCAAAGTTCAAGATGCAGAAGGTTCTGCCAGTGGAAGAACAAGAGAAAAGAGAGAGTTACAAAGCCACCTGAAGTGGCTGAAAGATTCCCACAGTATTTACAACAATTGAAGCAACTGAGCTTTATTCTTTGATCAATGCAGACACTTAAAAACAACTTGCCCTTTAAGGAGTCTGTTTAAAAAGAAATCAAACCATCACAAACACGACAGTGGTAAAAACTCCTGTTTCTCCTTTCAGTGTCACCACAAAGAAGTAGATACAAAAAAATGGTGACTCTTCCCACATATCTTTTTAATTCACAGTTTTCTGAATCAGACCTCATTTTGCAGCAAGTTGTAGTTCAACTTCCCCTTCAAAAATAATCAGTGTTCAATGGCAGCAGCTACTGTCTGAGGTCAGATTGGGTCATCTCCTCTTGTCTGACAGCTCGCTGCCATCACCAGTAGCAGTGTCTCTCCCTCGCCTTCTCAGGACCATATGGTCCCTCCCTGTCCCTTCTGCTGGCTCTGGAGCTCACCTGACCCAGGAGAAGTCACTTCAGCTTGGGAACTTCACAGAAAGCTATCCCAGGAAAAGGAGAGGGAGGGAGAAAGGGAGGGTTTTTTTTTTCCCTCTCTCTTTTTTCATCTCACTGCTGGGCTAGTAAGATGAATCTACACCTCAAGAGGCCAGACAAATGGCAAACTAAGAGAAAGGCATGGCTGCACAAGCAGGAGTGGGGGAGGAAAGACTGCTCCTTTGCCTGACTGCAAAACGTGAGATCAGATCAGTTCCTTTCTTCCTGCAAGGAGGACTTCTATCTATAGCTGAGGCACTGACTGGATAAAATAAGAGGATAAAATTAGATTCAAGTCAGGCCACACGTCCTGTATGCACCCCTCTTCCCCCATCATCCCAAACTGTGGAGGAGTCAGCCGCCTGCCCAAACTCATTAAGAACCATCGAGTATCCCTCTTCCCCTTGCTCCCCAAGCAAACCCTCCTTTGCCACCCAGGGAAGTAAAGCTACAAATAAGATCCAGCAAGAAACCAGGATGATGGGCAGCTGGAGCCAGCATGAGGTGTCACAAAAACAACATTACGGTATTCATTGCAGGGGGGTTGGACTAGATGACCTTTAAAGGTCCCCTCCAACCCAAACTATTCTATGATTCTATGGTTTTATGATTCTATTCTTTGGCACTTGGAAGGCCCTGTTGCCACACTGTGCTGGTGGGTTGTTCTCCCACAGCACACTCCTGTACTCACTTCACTTCAGTTTCACCCTACACCAGCCTTCTCCCACTTCTCAAACCACATTCCTTTCCTACCTTTCTAGCCAGCTGATCCATGGCTGACATCCACCCTCCCAAAAGAAGTGCCTTCCTCCTTCTATCCCATTGCCCCATAGCACAGAGATGGGATCCAGATTAAAATTTACATGGTGGGAAAAAAATCAAAATTAATAAACAAAAAAAGCCATCACTTTCTCAAGGAAACCAACAAATAGAAGAATTCTAACCTAAAACAGTTTTCTATAATAAATGCAATAATAAAATGTAAATATCATATTCACTGGAGTCATGAAATAACAGCATTTTATGTACATTTCTGTTTTACTGAGAAGCTTTAGAGCTGAGGTGCTCTGATGCAGAGACAGAACATTTTGGAAGGGGTTAAATTCCTACAGTGGGGACAGGACTTCTGCACTCTTCCAGGAAAGCAGCTCCAGATTTTCAACCAGGATACTTCTTGAGGGGCGGAGGACCTAGTATATTCCAAGACTAATCAGGTTTAGCTCTTCATCCAGAATCACTAGGAATTTAGGCAACATCTTAAATGAAAATAGGCTTTAAATGTAACGGAAGATTAAAGAAAATCTGAATCTGCTGCCAATGTATTAGCACAGAACATGTTGCTTTCACCTATTAGCTTGCTAAAGCAAATGTAATGCGGGAAAGGGAAGTACAAGAGTCTGATTTGCTTGAACTGTTGAAAAAATAAACCTTCAAGGGAAAAAAAAGCTATAATCTCAAGTCTGGCTATCCAGTTGAGGGGATCAACACAGATAATCAGGTGGGTGACTGGCTGTGGTTTCACACTTGCTCTGTTGAACTCTGCCCTGTCTGTTGCCTGGCTTCTCAAAGCTGGAAGGATTGGACTTAGATTCCCTACTACAGGGGAGATAGCAATGGGGAAAGAGAATAGCAGCAGATAAGCAACTGGACCACTCCATTTTAAAAAATCGGCTAGTGCTACATAATACATTGGGAGAACAAAATCCAATCTTCGGAGTCATTTGTCTTAACTGTTTTATCCTTTTTTCCCCAAAGTAGCCTGTTTCTTATGCTTTAGCACATTAACTCAATAAGGTATGAGGCCAGACAGTCAAGGGAACTGCATCTTTCAGCACTCCTCCCATATTCATTTCTGGAGCACAGTTCAGGGAGAGGAGGACTATGTCACTCGCTACAGCATTAGGAAGTTAAATACAGAAGATACACAGCACCTAAGCAAAGACTGTCCTGGTGAGCTCAGTTGCAAGACTTCCAAATTACCACGCAAATACTGTTTTTAATCTAAGTGTTCATTAAACAATTTTGTTGCAAGTGTTTATGGCCAACCTCTGTTCTAAGCCCGTGCTTTTATACTATGTGGGGTCTGCAGTCATTTCTCTATGTTTACTTGCAGAATACATATAAAACACTGTTTCCCCAATCAGGGCAGCAATCAATAAGAAGTTCATAGAATCATAGAATCATGGAATGGTTTGGGTTGGAAGGGACCTTAAAGATCATCTAGTTCCAACCCCCCTGCCATGGGCAGGGACACCTTCCACTAGACCAGGTTGCTCAAAGCCCCATCCAACCTGGCCTTGCACACTTCCAGGAATGGGGCATCCACAACTTCTCGGGGCAACCTGTTCCAGTGCCTTGCCACCCTCAGAGTGAAGAATTTCTTCCTTATATCTGATCTAAATCTGCCTTCTTTCAGTTTAAAGCCACTACCCCTTGCCCTATCACTACATGCCCTTGTAAAAAGTCCCTCTCCAGCTTTCTTGTAGGCCCCCTTCAGATACTGGAAGGCTGCTATAAGGTCCGCCTGGAGCCTTCTCTTCTCCAGGCTGCACAACCCCAACTCTCTCAGCCTGTCTTCATAGGAGAGGTGCTCCAGCCCTCTGATGATTTTTGTGGCCCTCCTCTGGACTTGCTCCAACAGCTCCATGTCCTTCTTATGTTGAGGACTCCAGAGCTGAACACATTACTCCAGGTGGGGTCTCACCAGAGCAGAGTAGAGGGGGAGAATCACCTCCCTCGACCTGCTGGCCACGCTGCTTTTGATGCATCCCAGGATTCGGTTGGCTTTCTGGGCTGCAGGCGCACATTGCCGGGTCATGTTGAGCTTCTCATCAACCAACACCCTCAAGTCCTTCTCCTCAGGGCTGCTCTCAATTCATTCTCCACCCAACCTGTATTTGTGCTTGGGATTGCCCCAACCCATGTGCAGGACCTTGCACTTGGCCTTGTTGAACTTCATGAGGTTCGCACGGGCCCACCTCTCAAGCCTGTCAAGGTCCCTCTGGATGGCATCCCTTCCCTCCAGCATGTTGACTGCACCACACAGCTTGGTGTCGTTGGCAAACTTGCTGAGGGTGCACTCAGTCCCACTGTCCATGTCCCTGACAAAGATGTTAAATAGCGCCAGTCCCAATACCGACCCCTAAGGAATGCAACTTGTCATTGGTTTCCATTTGGACATGGAGCTGTTGACCGTAACTCTTTGAGTGCGACCACCCAGCCAATTCCTTATCCATTGAGTGGTCCATTCATCAAATCCATGTCTCTCCAATTTAGAGACAAGGATGTCATGTGGGACAGTGTCAAATGCTTTGCACGGATCCAGGTAGATGACGTCAGTTGCTCTTCCCTTATCCACCAATGCTGCAACCCTGTCATAGAAGGCCACCAAATTTGTCAGGCACGATTTGCCCTAAGTGAAGCCATGTTGGCTGTCACCAATCACCTCCGTATTTTCCATGTGCATTAGCATAGTTTCCAGGAGGATCTGCTCCGTGATCTTGCCAGGCACAGAGGTGAGACTGACTGGCCTGTAGTCCCCCAAGTCTTCCTTTTTTCGCTTTTTAAAAACGGGGGTTATGTTTCCCCTTTTCCAGTCACTGGGAATTTCACCAGTCTGCCACGACTTCTCAAATACGATGGACAGTGGCTTAGCAACTTCATCTGCCAGTTCCCTCAGGACCCATGGATGCATCTTATCAGGTCCCGTGGCCTTGTGCACCTTCAGGTTCCTTAGATGGTCTTGAACCTGATCTTCTCCTACAGTGGGCAGTTCTTCATTCTCCCAGTCCCTGTCTTTGGATTCTGTGACTTGGGCAGTGTGGCTTGAGCACTTGCCCATGAAGAATGAGGCAAAAAAGTCGTTGAGGACCTCAGCCTTCTCCATATCCCTGGTAACCAGGTATCTCCCATTTCCTCCTGGAGAGGCCCCACATTTTCCTTAGTCTTCCTTTTATCACCGATGTACCTATAGAAGCTTTTCTTGTTGCCCTTGATGTGCCCATCAAGATTTAATTCTATCAGGGCTTTAGTTTTCCTAACCTGATCCCTGGCTGCTTGGACAAGTTCTCTGCATTCCTCCCAGGCTACCTGTCCTTGCTTCCATGATCTGTAGGCTTCCTTTCTGTGTCTGAGTTTGTCCAGGATCTCCTTGTTCATCCATGCAGGCCTCCTGGTGTTTTTGCCTGACTTCCTCTTTGTTGAGATGCATTGCTCCTGACCTTGGAGGAGGTGATCCTTGAATATTAACCAGCTTTCTTGGGCCCCTCTTCCCTCCATGGCTTTATCCCATTGTACTCTACCAAGCAGATCCCTGAAGAGGCCGAAGTCTGCTCTCCTGAAGTCCAGGGTTAGTGAGCTTGCTGTGTGCCCTCCTCACTGCCCTAAGGATCTTGAACTCCACCATTTCATGGACGCTGCAGCCAAGGCTGCCCTTGAGCTTCGCATTCCCTCCAGCCCCTCCTTGCTGGTAAGAACAACGTCCAGCATCGCACCTCTCCTCGTTGGGTCCTCTGTCACTTGGAGAAGGAAGTTATCATCAATGCATTCCAGGAACCTCCCGGATTGCTTATGCCCTGCTGTGTTGTTCTTCCAACAGATATCACGGTGGTTGAAATCCCCCATGAGGACCAGGGCTTGTGAATGTGAGGCTGCTCCTATCTGTCTACAGAGGGCCTCATCTGCTCAGTCTTCCTGGTCGCATGGCCTGTAGCAGACCCCCACTATAATGTCACCTGTCCCTGCCCTCCCTTTAATCCTGACCCATAGGCTCTCGGTCGGCTTCTCATCCATCCCCAGGCGGAGCTCCATGCACTCCAGCTGGTCATTGACATAGAAGGCGACACCCCCTCCTCATCTCCCCTGCCTGTCCTTGCTAAAGAGCCTGTATCCTTCCATTCCCACACTCCAGTCGTAGGAGCCATCCCACCACGTCTCCATGATGCCAATAAGATCATGGCCCGGCAGGCGTGCGTGTGTCTCTAACTCCTCTTGTTTATTTCCCATGCTACATGCATTTGCATAGAGGCATTTAAGTTGGGCCCCCGATGAAGCTGACTTACTGACTGGAGTGGCTGGAATTCCTTTGTGCTGCTCTTCAGGTGCTCTCCTGCTGACCTGTGATCCTTCTCCAGGCTCTGGGCATCTATTGTTGGCACTGGCATCAAACTGGTAGGAGTGGGATGGATTGAGGTTCCCCTCCCTCAGCAACTTTAGTTTAAAGCCCTCTTCACCAGCTTGGCAAGCCTATGACCAAAGATGCTCTTCCCCTTCTCTGACAGATGGACCCCATCAGCCCCCGGTAGACCAGGTTTCTCAAAGCAAGTCCCATGGTCTAAGTACAGGAGTTCTTTTTACTCTTCCTGAAATATTCTGCACAAAAAGCTCCAAGCAATTTCTGTTTTTCTCTCAAGCTCATACTAGAAGCACTTCTCTTTTTAGTTGCCTCTTTCCTTGCTTACTTTTAAACACACCCACCCACAAGCAGATCAAAACCTCCCAGCTTGTACTTGCATTCCGAGTGGTCTCAGAAGTAGCTTCCCATGTTCCAATTATTGTTAAACAAAAGGGGAACATCATTGTTCCCACTTTCAACAGGAATGGAAAGCAACTAGCACAGCCATCAGCTTCAAGGAGATTTTTACCCAGCCTTGAAGGCTGTGAAAAGCAAGAAGCAACAATGGTTAGTTTTCAAAGGGCAGCTTCCATCTAAAAGTCCAATAATGCAGAATGCACTTGAAAGGATCAGGGCCTGGACACATAAAATCAGCACCCAAAATTGAGAGAAACTTGACATTTTAACCTTAATCTCTTTCTGTCAGTTTCCTCATCTACAAGATGAAGGACAGAGCTCTGAGAGATCCTCACACGAAACCAGGAGGCAGGAAGAAAGATGGGAAGGGACATTCACAAAATCCACAGGACTGTGAAAACTGAAAACAGCAGAGACACTTCTGCTGCACTAGTTCTGAATGTAATAAAGAGGGTGTTAGAGACTAGCAACAGTGGCTCTAGTTGAGTGCAAACAGCATTCTTACTCATCTCTTAAAGCTATTTTATTTGAATAGCCAAAAAATTCACGAACATTAGAGACATTTCACCAACTAATTTCCTATTTTGTCAATCTCTGCCTGGGCAGCATTATGCAGAGATGTAGTATTAGTGATGGTAGGAATTAGGAAGGAATAGAACAGGCATCTCAATAGAGACCCATGCCTGAACACATTTAACACATAAAATAATGACTCTATTCAATTATTCCATGCAGATGAAACCTTTGTAACGTGCAAACTAAAGACATTTGCCTAGTTCGTCTCTTTTGAGAGATTCAGAGAAAAAAGTCAGAAGTGTGTATATATGAAGACAGTAAAAAGAAACAAGACATGAAGTTGCATCCAGTCTAGGGCTAACAGGGAAATTGCCAAGAAGACAATACCAGAGTCCACTGCCTGAAGAAGAAAGAAAAACATCAGAAATGGATTAGGGGGAGAAATATAGGGGTAAAATGCACAGATATTCACCAGGTTGCATTTTTTTTTGTGATTCTGTGCATGAACTAGAGAACAAAACTGTCTTTACTTCTCCTGTCTCCCCCTTCCCTACCTGAAGTATCCTTAAATTTATTCCAAAGTCTCTAGTTATATATATGGATTTTAAATTGTTTCTGGAAAAAATTCCATCTAGTGGGCACTAAGCACACTTAAAAGAGCCCCACAACCTTTAATTGTCCAAACAGATTTAGAATTTAGCATATGGTTGCAGCTTGTTTTATATTAGAAAAGCCCTTTGGGCTTCTGCACAGCCCACCCCACTTCCGTACTCCACTGACAAAGAATGATTTCATGCAATTGCAGTCCCACTAGAGAAGGGCACACCACCAATTAGATGACAGCTTCAACCAGTTCTCACAAGGGTGGTCCATGTGAGATGAGAGCAAAGGAAAAATTTATCTTCCCAGGAAGAAGCAAAAGGCATGCAAGGATCTGCTTTTCATGATCTTTCCCCTCGGTTTCTCATCACATCTCTCACAGGATGACACTAGAGGGGCACCATCTAGCAAAGCTGAACTCGGATCAATATTTACAAGTGCTCATTAGTTTTTTTGAGAAGTTAAACTTGAACTCACTAGGTCCTTTAACTATTGGAAGTGCATATGCTCAAAATGGCTAAACAGAGCTCCTAGGAGCTGTAAAGTTTTCACAATGACAGCATTTAGGAAAATTGAAGTAGATTTATAGAGAAGGAGGCTGGAGGGAAACTATTCTCTCTTATACTCTGCAGCACATGTTTCATGTTATAGAACTGAAGAGCAGCTGCAGCTACCTGTGTATCTCTGAGTGACAGTGACCCATCTCCTGGGATCACAAATAAAATCTAGTAGTCTGTGTCCTGTTGCATCTTTACCATGCTGATTTCTATTTCAAGCAAACAGTATCTGCTGGAAGATCATGGTGTTTAGCCAGTTGCTGAGATGCAAATATGAGAGTACTTTATTCCATCTCTGTTTTGCCTCTGTGCTCACTACTGAAACTTCAGCAGGTGCAAGAACCAGGAGATCTTTCTTTGGCACTTGCTGAATTGCTGTTGTTGCTGGGTAATGCACTGGTCACAAATCTGAACAAGAATCCACACCAGGGCTAGCATGCCTCAAGGAGGCTCTCACAGGCCAAGGCAGCAGATCTTTCCTATGAATGCTTTGAAAGACACGAGCCTATCTTTGGTAGCCACCCCTCAAGGCTGATGACTATTGTAGAAGTACCAGGAAGAATTGACTGCATACTGCTGGTTAATCTGCTCCCCTCCAAATGCTAAACTAGATTTTTTTTTAAGTGTGTTCAGCACTGAAAGAAGAGCCTGTAATTCTGAAGCAGACAGATTTCTATACAATGTATTTGCAACGTTCAAATTATTTCTGCCAATGCCTTTTGCAGTCTTGGAAGAAAGAGAAAGCCAGCACAATGAAGGATGCTTTTGTGTAATTTACATAGTTAGTTTCTGGTTGATATTTAAACTATTTCTTGCACATGCATTGTATATTCTGCATCGCTGATCAGCAAATTGCATTCAGCATCTAACTTGTTAAATGGTTTCCTCTGTCAGGAGAATGTTCCCACTGTAATAGTGATATTTTATCCTGTCAAAAAAATGATTAGGCTAAAACATCTTAGTAAATACCATAAACTACCCAATAACATCAAAAATTGAAGATGTACAAAGGCTATTCAATTACTCAGGAAACTTCTAAATTTTCAGGTAACAGAACTCATTTTCTGCTTGAATGAGTAATCAAGGAAATATCATTTTCTTTTATATTGATCATGGTATAAGGCACAGCCTAAGGACAGGAGCATAAAATGGTCTATTACATTTTCTTTATTAGTCTTAGAAAATCATTTTCAAAACTATTTCACTGATTTTTTTCTGGGAAAGGAACCTCCTTTCTAGATATTTTTATGCCCTGTCTCCAAATTCTTATCTGTGTGAAACTGTCGCTGGTGGAATGGCATGGTCTCTCTGAGAAGTCCTGTCCTTGCTGCAGTCAGTGGATATCTTGCCATTAAATTCACCAGGGCCAGGATCTCTGCTTCCATATGGGATTAAACTGCAGGAAAATTACCATCCAGAATAATCCCAAGACTTCATTGACTAGGCTTTACTTGCATTTTGTGCCAAAATAACCAAAGAAGAGCAACCACAAACAGCATATTCAAGTTCCCAGCATCTAAATGTCCTGATGGACTCAGCTAACCTGATGGTTAGCTGAGCTCACTGAAACAAGTGAGGCTTTATATCACCATAAGAGGTTCTGATTTGAAGGCTGCTTGTAGACTACTTCTGTGCCTCAGGGAAACTAGAACCACCCCTGGGCTGCTAGAGGGCTGCTAAGAGCAGCCCCAGCAGTGCCAACTATCTTCTTTCCCTTCACTGCACCCACTTGCCAAGATCCGCTCGTGTCACAAGGCGAGTACCTCAAGTGTGGAGCACTGTTATGCCAAACTCCACTCTCATTAGTGAAACAGCCTTGATTAAACATGACTTCCAGAGCTGGGATACACTACTAACATATATAATCAGAAACATATCAGCTTGAAAGTGATCCAAAGGTAGCAAAAATATTTTTCGCCAGAAGTCACAATTCAGAGCTTTGGAGAAACAGACTGTTTTGCCATGATGTAGCATGCAGTAAGACTGGACTTGCTTACTATTTCCTGAGTTGCATTTTTGGGAAGAAAAAATACATGTATTAGACCTACATGTAATAGATCTAATTATTGCCTGACTCCAACTTGCACTCATTTTGATTTTAACTTCGTTTTAGTTCCTTCCAATTTCCCATACTGTGAAAGGTGGATTAGGCTACTAGGACAATTTATACAGTCTTAACTGGAAAAGCACACTGTAAATACTTTCCATGTTCTGGAATATGAGATGTTTAATCTAGATACACGTTTGTTTAAATTACTTTTTAAACTGTGAGTGTTTGCTTGCCGCCTATAAATAATCCTAAAATATTCCACATAGTTTCTAATCCCTAGGTTTCTCTCATGAAAAGCCTAAGGCATGTTCCTTAATACAAATGCATTTCGAGTGGATAAGATAATAGCTGTCAATAATAAGTGAGAATCTGCCCATAGTCTAATACTTCCTGGGTTTTCTTCTTACTTCAAATTTCTTTGAAGTTCTTTGGTACATTTACAACTACAGTAACTGGATGTTTTTCATCCAGCAGGTCATGTTCCCAGAAGTATCATGAAGAGCAGTGAGGTAGAGATAAGAAAGATACTGAACATTTTATTTCTTATAATGAGAAAGAAAATATTGCTCCTGAACACTGACAACACCTTTGCATCTCTTACAATCATCATTATCCAGCTGCACCTGAAGATGCACCCAACTTAACAATAAGGCTGCTTGAAGCATAAAATTAAACATACACATGTATACACATATATATATACATATGTATGTGTTTTTTTACTTCCTTCTACATATAGTTCAATATATAATTCTAAGTATAGTTTTGCAAGAACAAAACAAAAGACATCCGCCCAGATGTTTCTCAGAGTTTTTGGATCGGCAACTGGTCACTTGTGATAATTTCTTCTTCTTCTCAGTGTGTTCAGACACGATGGAATGGGAGTCATGAAAATGTGTAGATAAATAGGCAAGAGGAGGAGGGCTTTTTTCTGAATACTGCTTGCTTTTTTTAACATTCAGCCTCCCAAAGGAAGGATGGCAGTTTAAGAACTCAATTAGGGGACCAAATGCAATAAGCAAATAAGTAAAAGGAGTGTACTTCAAAATAAATCTCTGAATCTACATCTAGATGAGATTAGCATTGCAATTCTAGAAGTGCTATCAAGCAACCAACCATCCCTCTCACATTTTGTACTTTAAATGGCTTAAAGAAAATAAATATTCTGATTTTGTAATATGCTTTGAATTAGATATTTTTTAATTTGTCATACATGGAAGGAATGAAAATATTAATGAATGCATTACATTAAGCTGGGCTACTGCACTAAAGTCTACCAGGAACTGCTAGAAGTCCAAAGGCTATCCATTCATTAAATTCAAAGCATGAGAAAAATACATGTAGTTCTTCACCATGATGGAAGAACATGTAGTTCTTCACTACATGATGGAAAACTTAGATATGACAGAAAGCTTACCAAGCATATGTTCTCTCAGGAAATTTGACATTCACTTGCTTGTACTACCCTGGATCAAAATAATCCAATCACAAAAATACACAAGAAAACTAACAAATAGTTCCTATACTATGATTTATGTTAAGCACCATTGCAGATATCAAAGGCATATATTCTTGAGACCTCAGAAATGCCTAATTTGGTCCAAATATTTGAGCCAGAGACCACAGAACTCAAAGTAGCATGGAGTGTACCTAAAATATGTCCCAAAGATGGGCGTGCAGCAGAATTGGAGGATTTCTGCAAGAAAACTGGTCAGTGAAGGATAGTGTCAGAAAGTTAATTGGAATGTAATTAGAATTCAGAGTTCCTGATGTTAATTCCTCTCTTTAGGGCTTACACATATTCTTCACCAGCTTTAAACAATGAGAACATATGGGATGAAGTTAACCTCTTTAAGAGATTTTAAGAGATTTTTTTCCAGCTTGGCAGCTGTTCTTCTGGAATACATTCTTTTTCTTCCTCTGTAAGGTATTCAGAGTCAATAGCAACAGGAATATCTTTGCCTCACTGACTCCCTGGCAATTTTAAAGAAAGCTGGTAGACTTTGAGAAGACATTAATGTGGACCATAATATCACTGGTGGTGGTACCTGCAGTTCGAGGTCTCTCTCAAAAATTAGATCTGGGCAGTCAGACAGAAGGAAAAGTTTAGCAAAAAAAGGTGGCACAATTACTTCATTTCCTGGGTTTTGTGTTCCCTTCTCTGTGTTTTATCCCCTAGAACATTTCCTCTGACCAGATCCACAACTACACCTATTTATTTTATTGTATCTTTTCTGTAGGTTTACTTTCTTGACCATGCTCACAAGATATTTTTAACTCCCCTATATGTTGTGAGAAGGATGAATGTTAGAAAGATGTCATAGCAATGGGTGTCGGTATAGAAAAATCGTAAGACTGAACTGGGGCAGAACAGTGAGAATAAGAGAGTTAAGATAAACAAACATAATTTATAGAGACATTCTAATAATCCTGCTCATAAGGTGTACCTATTTCCTGAACCTTTGGTCAGTCTTCATCTGTCCATGTCTGTTCATTCCATAGGAAAAGAACCTGTTTTCTCTTTAGCTTAAAATGTCCACAATATTTTGAACATCTGCAGTCTTGATATAAATAAATGGAAAGGCAAGGGGAAAGAGAGCTACTCTGTGTATGGCAAATAAGAGCAAAGCCAGACATAGAATTCAGTCTCATACTTTGATCACTTGAAACTAGTACCCATATCATCCCAATTTTGATTTAACTGAACATATTTCCTGACATCCAGGTTGCTCTGACGCTAAAAAAACCCAATGGTTTGAAAGTTCTAATTCATTCTTTAAGTAACTTCAACAGTTACTCTGCTATCTAATGTTTACATTTGATATAACCAATGCATTTATATTAAAGCATATTATCTTCATAACATATTCTGTGAAGCCAGCAAGCTGTAGTGAACCAGTGAATGTGGTTACTTTCACAGCAATGTGCTAATAATAGTAGTGGTATGAAAGCAATGAGACTGTTACTAGAATGATTTTTAAGATAAAAGATCGAGATTCTTTTTAATTACACCTCTAAAATTGTTCTTTGTTCATTTTTTAAAATTCTGGATAAACCAACTCCTGATTGCCTTTTAAAGGAACAATACAGTTCTTGTGACTCCTCTCTTACAAACAGTACTTTTCTTCTGCAATGTATTGTATCTCTCTTTGTGACAAAAATCATTCTTTCAGGTTGCTGAAGAAGTCTCTTAAAAAGTCCTTAAGCTACCATCATATGAACAGAGAGTCAACTTGTATTAGCTAGAGCACCCAAAAACTGTTTAATAAGCTTTTAAAGAGTCTCTTAAGAGACCTTAATGATTTGCTTTAATAGCAATACAGAGAAAAAAAAGTACCTGGCTCTTTTTTTTTTCCTCGTGTTGCTATTTCTTCAAGTGCTCTTTTGGCTGAGTGCAGCTCATTAGTGACTGCTTCCAGCATATGCTGTCTTCGTCTTTCTCTATTTCATAGTCTGTGGAGACTTGTTCTGTTTTCAAAATGACCACCTTTCCAGGTACTTCTTTTTCTTTAGTCTTCTAAAATCCTTCCAAAATATTTAGGGTTCTGCTGTGATTTTTCTTCTGCAAAATATATTTCATAAAGACAGGAAATAAATCAGAAATTGCATTCAAACATTCAAATTGTGAACAAGGAGCTAAATTGCCCAAACTAGTGGCTTTGTCAGACACATCTTTGGTGTAATTAATCCAATAAGCAGTTTAAAGTGGAAAGAATAAGATGGGGCAAATCTTCAAATGATTATCTAAATTTTGAGAAATATGTAGGTGCTAGAAGAAACAGACATGTACCTACCAATTTGCCTGAAGCACCTATAGTCAAATGGAGACATCTTGTTCCAGCTGATACAGATTTGGGTTAAAATGTTAAAACTGCATCAGCTGATCGCTTTTGCTTGCTGCTGTAACTTGGGTAACATTGCACTCAGCCATCTGACTTGAAATGAGCTGTCTAAAATTGTCTGCCTTGGTGCTACTGTGTTAGCAATCTGCAGCAATGTCCTCTACCTGGTCAGTAAAATAGGATTGCTGTACTTAATGTTCAGATTGTAAATTGAGCCTGTAGCTGTTGATTTGGCATCTTCCTTTCACTGAGCTATTCCTGAAGTTTCTCAGCATCATTGAGGTTCTGAGAAACTTTCAGCATTCAAACAAACTTGATGCCCTTCATCTTTCTCAGGCTGCTTAAATCTCCTCTTGTATTTGCTTATCTGCTGTTCTGCACATTTATTTCCCCACTTTGGAAGGCTTACCCATATTACGAGAATTAATTTTATACAGCACATGCTATGAAAAACTTAAATTCCTCCTGTTAACATTTAACATCTCTTCCCTAAAACAAAGACAACCTGATGAAGAGGTTTGAATGAAAGGGCAGGATGACACAGTTGCTTCTCAACATACATATATTACTATTCCAAAGTGCTTTCATGCATTTGTTAATTTACTGTTTTAGCAACAGTTAATGGCTTATATGATGTTTGGGAAGTAAACTAGAATTGTTTCGAAGGACTGAAAATGCCCTAGTGCTCTAGCAATCTCTGAAGGAGAAAAGCAGTCTGTTCCTCTTGTAAAACAGTAGGAAGATCCAACTCTCCTCCATGATGAGGCTCATCAGGAAAAATATTGCCAAAGACCTGTGTGAGATTCATGTGTGATGTGCTCCCTCTCTACTCTCAGATAGGATTACCAAAACCAGAGTCTTTTTTCAACTCTACTGATCAGATTTTTCATCTGAACTTTGCTTCAAGAAAACTTGCCTTAATATACGGAACATATTGTTGCCTGTACTTTGCGACCCAATATTGTATCTGAAGTACTTGCAGATTAAAGTTACAGATTTCTGTACCCTGTAGGAAGGGTTTGTAGTTGAAAGGGGAATATATTTTTGTATTTTTAACTTTAACTAATGAGTATTCATTAGATTCATAATCCAGATCTCAATGTATTATGTTTCTGCTCATCCAGTTCCTACATGGATTCCCTTGGAATCACAGAAACGGAGACAAGACTACGGCAGCCTGGTAATATTGATTCACCACCCTAAGATAGGAGGGATCAATTGGACTGCATTTTGCATGTGAAATGGAAAATTTACACTGACTTTCCCTGTAGGTTAGATGTGCAATTTGTACTGACAGAGATAGTCTGGTCTTGTTCATTGAGCTGCTCCACTTTTTCCAAGAGCACAATAAGAATTGAGATCTCTGTTAAACTAAACTCCTTTATCTTCAGTGTCCACCACCTTTCTTCCATGTGTGTTGTACAGAAAACATGACAATAAACAGCATTAAATTAATTTTACCATTGTTCTAGGCAAGATTACTACGAAATCAGCTAATAGTCTCTTTTAGAAATCTGCTTAGCATTTTCCTTCCTTTTTGAATCCCCTTGTCTTTAAGGCATATTATCTCAAATAGATTTTATGCAAAGACACTGATGGTGTCTACTGTATCTATAAGAAATGCCATCAAAGCTTTAACCCCAAAGCACCACACTAGACATGGATGGAAATACCTTTATTCCATTTGATTATTCAGTTAAATTGAGTTAAGAGATGTACCTAGGCATAAAGAATATAATTAGATATTCCTTTATATTCTGCACAGCAGCAAAGGGAACAGAGAAGATGGATGCAGGCAGAAGGACCCTGAAATCAACAGAAGTACCATGTGTATTTACTCCCTATCTTCTCATAGACCCATGTGTAACACCCTGGAAGATATGGATGTATGTAATTGGATGAAGCATCAGAGAAAGTAATAAGCAAGAGAAATGAGAAGAGTCATGAACAATACTCAAAAAAAAGCACTAAGGGGAAAAATGTAGTGAAAGGAAAGTGTAGCAGAGTTCCCAGTTCATTCGCTCATTGGCCTCTTCTTTTGCCTTGTCAAAATCTGCCACTTCTCCCTGGAAGTGTTGAGTGTTTTAAAACCCCTATGAAATATGAGAGTCGTCAGTGCCTTAAGAGCTGGTCCCCTCCTGCTTTATACCTAGTGCCGCTGCCTCATCAAGGCTAAATACAGTGTAAATTAGTCAGTGGGATGTCAGAGCTGCTATTGCCAGATTTAGACAGTGGTTTTAACAAGGTCCACTATTCTTTCTTTTGAATCTTCTTCTCTCTGTATGCAAACCTTCCTCCTCAAGCTTTCTTTTCCGAGTGTTTCAAATTTTTGAAGTACACCTCTGGCTTTACAAGTCATCCTCAGAGCCTTGTGGCAGGGATCTCACTGCTATTCTAGACAACGGGTTAGTGACGGAATTTTTTTAGAATAACTGAATAGTTTAGGTCATCTGGTCCAACTCCACTGCTCAAAGCAGGGTCCTCTGTCGTTACATTAGGTTTCTCAGGGCAGTCAAATTCTGCGTATCTCCAAGGACTGAGGTTCCAGAACCCCTCTGGGCTGCTTGTACCAGTGCTGGTTCAGTCTCGTGGTAAAGAATTTTTCTCCTTATGTCTGATTAGAATTTTCCTTGCTGCAATTTTTTTCTGTTGCTTCTTGTCCTTTCATTGTTCACATGAATGGAGAGTCTGGCTGTGTTTTACAGTGGGTGTTTATAGAGGTATTTGAATTAGATTAATTAGATCATCCTTTTCTCTTCTTCAGGCTGAAAAAAACCTGCTCAGTCTGCTTCTCCTTCTGTGTCATTTGCTCCATCCCTCTAATCATCTTGGTGGCCATTTGCTGGGCTCAATGCAGGGTGGCTAGAGGGCTGCTACAATTCATCAGTTCTCTCCGGTACTGGACACAGTGGTTCCTTCATAGCATCTCTCTTTCAGGCTGTTCACTCTACGAGCATTTACAGACTATCATCTCCCTTGTAAAAAAATCCATGCAGGAAGAGTGGAGGGCAGCAAGAGCTATCATGGAAGCTTTTTGCCACCACAGATAATGTTTCAACAGGGTAGTGCAGAGGATGCCCATGTATGCCTGCATCCAGTTTTTGCTTGCAAAACTAGACAGCTCAATGACCAAAGGATTGTTAATACTTGCCAGTTAACTAATCATTCCCCACTTAAGACCATATTTCATCAGACAATTTGGTAGCCATTTGCTTCCAGACTCTCAATTAACAGCAAAGTGAGAATGCTGCCCTGCAAAAACACCAGATAAAAGCGCTGTGCTCTGCCTTTATTAATCTGCATTTGCAGTGTGGGGAAGTGAATATCCAGAGTACTCCTATATTGCTCCAGAAGTCAAAGAGTTCAGGAATAGTGGACTGCAGTAGCCAGGGAAATCAATTACCCATTTTGTTACTTATTCTGCCTCCTGTCAAAACAGTCATCATTATATCAAATAGTACACCTGTACTGTAGAGATATTCAAGATAGCTTTACTAAGTGCAAGTTGCAGGAGCATCTAACTGTGACAGCTTGGTGTTTCACATGGCCTTCATTTCTCTACCAAGAAGTTTTTACCCCTCTGATGCCATGGCTAGTTGGCTTCCAGTAGGTATATACGAAGCTGCCATCTGCAATGCAGACAAACACTGAGGAAAATAAAACCGTTCATAATGTTTCAGCCTTGATGTCCAATATTAAACAGTATTGCCAGTATCTTCCTGGTTGCCAGCAACTTACATTATGAATTCTGAAGATTGCATCATTATTTTTAATTGACAGCAGATGCTATGTTAATTTGTGTAGGAGTGCATTTTATTTTAAAATTTCACAGAAAACTGGCCATGAGTTTGTTTTTAAATTGAAATTTTTGAGAACAAGAGTAAATGCAATAGATTAAATGGCAAAAATATTGCTAAATGTCTTATTAGCTCTAGTATAGCTTAGTCAAAATTATATTACATAATTACTCATCTGCTTCTTTTATAATACAGTGGGGAAGAGGAGGAAAAGAACTCAAAAAAATCATTGAGAAAAATGTTATTTAAGTACTTTTAGGAACAATATAATTAACAAAGAGATCTTTTCACAATCTGATAGAACTAAGATAAAATCAATGACATTTCACCAACTGTGAACTTTATTACTCTAGTCACAAAGTAAAATATTTTTTTAAAAGACATTTGTTATTTAAAGCAAAGTGATTCCATTACATGCTTATGTCTATCCCTCCCCTTACATAAGGAATATGTTATTTGAGAGCAAGCATAGTATCTGTATGGATCCTATGATCACATTGCACAAACAGTTTTTAGTCCAAAAACTACAAGGAAAGGGAATAAAATATTTTTTGAGGACATTACAGGAAAGCAACAGAAGGGGAAAGACTGATGGTGGGAAGGGAAAGAAAGGAAATTTCCTGACTTCTAGGAATAAGGAAGAAGACAGAATGGTGTCCTGTGAAAGCGCAACATGAGGAAATTCAGAAGATCATGTGTGGGACCACAAAGAAACATGTATTATTACTTGAGTTTGTGGTGTATCTTGCTACTACACCGGCCATAGCAATTACCATTCTTTCTCTGGGAAGCAGGCCCACTGCATGTGTGGTATAAGGCTGGGAAAAGGAGTAAGCATCCTTCCAGCCAGAAAACCTGTAGCGCCCTGGGAACTAGGCTAGAGTAAGGGCTAAGGAAATTTTCACCCCTCCACTTCCTCACCCCCCAGGAATGAGTGCCTCTGAGACTGGTCTTTGCCATCAGGACGAAGCAGCTTGCTTGTTCAGCAAATTTAGGGAAGAGTTATGAGGACTGCAAGGACTACCCATACGAATGGTGTGCATGGCAGGAGGGCCTGCCAAGAAGTGGTGGTGTAGCTGTGTGGGACAGCAGGCTTGTGTGACATGCTCCTACCAAAACACAGTGTGCATATCAGAGGCAAGGAACGGAATGGACACAGCTGGCTTGAACTATTTGGCTCTGTGAACCCATAGCCAGGTTTGGGATCAGTTATGGAAGAGAGTAGAAAGGGATTCTATAGTTCTCTAGTTTGAGCTCCTTCCAGTGCAGATCCAAAAAATATTTGTGCTCAGAAAAACACTCTCACTTCTCTGTCTGCTGGAATTATATACCAATGAAAAGAGAACATCTTTAAAACAAGACCCCTTCCCATAATACAGCTAACTTACACAAAAATAGTTGGTAGAGGCTATAAATATCTGGAAATTTTGTATTAACACTTTGCTATAAATTGCATTCATTTGGGGTTTTGTGTTATTTCTAAAATAGTGATAGTGGAAATATATGTCCAAATAACACTGATTCATTGTAATAATTTTAGCAAGAGTTTTCAGGAAAAATTCATCCATCTTACTTTTTCTTCATAATCTGTGAAGTTTCACTATAGATTAATTTAGCCCATTGTCACTCTGGGTTATTCCAAAAACTAACAGGGCAGACATCTGGAGACTAAGCATTTTTCAACACAGTCATATATCATGCAGGATATATTGCTTTCAGATTTATCAGAAAGTCTGAAAAGCAGCAAGGATGTCTGCCACATCTATGCAAAGTCATTATGTTCAATCCGAATCCCACATGTGGAGAAAGAACAAATAACAGAACTGCTGTAGCAGGTATAAGGGAAGCCTGAAAAGGAAGAAAGCTTCACTGAAGTAAAGCTCACATATTCTACTCAAACCCTCCCTTTAGATTTTCTCAAAAGCACAGGGCTAAAAAGCCCAAATGCTTGTGGATTTTCATGATGCTGAAGTGAAGCAGAAAGCAGAAAGACTTTTTTAAGAAAAACGCATGTGGTTCTGTATTCCATATTTTGCCAACTGATATAACTGCAGCACTTCAAATCTTTCTATTGGAAATAACTTATACTGCAGAATTGCAGAAAAGTGATGTACCCAGTGTTAAAATGGAAGATACAAAATTCTATGTTTGAGGACTTACTATAAATCCTAAAGGAAATGGCAATTTAAATTAGACAGATCCATCTTGCACATTTCTGGAATCTTCATTGCCACAGATTTATTATATCATTTTTGGGCTGTTTTTGTCTCAATCGGTCATGCAGCTGTTGCTCAGGAGTGCAGCCAACCGAGGTAGGCTCTGGGTAGTTTTAGTCTTGTCCTTGGAGGCAAACAGAGTTTTAACTTAGTACTTTTTTTTCCTCTTTATGTGGAAGTTTGTGGAATTAGACCTTGGCAAATATTTTGCCTATCTCTAGGAAAATATTATTGTTCCTTTCAGTATTTTGAATGGTCAGTACAGCCTCATCTCTGTCAACAGCACCAAATTACACCAAGGCATTACTTCTCAGGCTATGAAGATGGTCACAAACAACTAACACCACCTTCACTCAGAAAAACGGCAATCATTTTCTCCTGCCTATTAAATAGTGAATGTTACTGCTGTTTTCTAAGAGAAAGATTGTGATTTCCTTGCATTTTTTGGTTAAATCTTTTTATGACTTCTAAATACACCAGTATTCCCGTAATGCAGTTTTCATAGGAAGGTACTCCCTTTCCTTGCAAGTTGCATATCTCCAAAAAGGATAAAAGTCTTATATTTCGCTGTCTTTTGCTTTTTTTGTTTTATAGGACAAAACCAGAATGTTTTGCTCATGCCCGAGGCAAGGATGGCACCTGTACTTTGCGCTCTTTAATGCGGAATTAGTTTCAGGACCCCCCTGCATCATCCAGTACCCCCATAACTTTTTAACCAGGAAGTATCTGGGCACTAAAGCCCAGCAACAAGGGAAAGTGACCTACCGTTGAACTTGAGAACAACAAGTACTATGCCCTAGATAAGTACTTCCTTTAGCATCAACAGGTAGCCATTTGAGGTACCATAAATTAATGCTATTCTTCTCACAAGGTAAAAAGGGCATCTTGCTTTCCTTTTTTGCTAAATAACATAGCTCTTCACAATGATGCTAGCCAACCAACAGTTATCAGGAGAGGTAAATAAGAAGAATTTCCTACCTTTTCTTGGTATCACTTGTTGTTCAATGAAGCCAGCTGCTGCCACTTGTTCCCTTTACTGTATTTCTCAAAGTAAAGTCACTTTAGCTTCCCTACTAATTTTAAATTTAATTTCCTGAGCAGTCAATGCCTTTTCAAGCGTGCAGTGCTGGTCTTCCCCAGCCAATGTTCTTCCAAGGTATTGTGAATCATACAGTTAAAAAAGGCAGATGCTCAAAGAAAGTGCTACATTTTGCTATCCTACTTATGGCTCAAGTCAGAGAATGAAAGTAATATTGAACAGTATATAATGCAATATGGGAACACCAGTGTCATTCAACAACAAACACCTTTCATTATTTACACAAACCTTTAATGTACTTGCGGATATACCAAGTGAATGGCAAGTCAACAAAGGAGTTATTTTGCTGCACCTCTGAGATGCCATTGATTACCCTGACCTGGAGCAGCTGGCGAGGATGTTGCTTCTAGGGACATTTCACCAGTTGGAAATTGCTGCACAGGAATATGCTGGTTACACTGAGGAATCCAAGTACATAACGCTTCAAAGAGAGCACCAGGTCTCCCTAGAACCTTTTCTTTCAGCACAAAAATATGTACCATGGATGCTCTGCCAGCACTGCTCTATCACTATCTTTTTTAGCTAGAGTTCACATCAGGCAGAAATGAAGAGAGACAAGTTGCTCCAAATTTATAGAGGAGATACTACTGGTTTATCTTAGAGGAGCTGTTGATTCTCATCACATCCACCAAGGTCTTGGTCCCAGACACAGCATGTCTGCTGATACACTGCATGTACAAAGATCTGGTGTGCTAGCCCACAGCTAAACCCACTTGTGCACTTTCAGTAAGTACTGGTCTCAGGTGGGAATTGGTACTAATAGTTGAGAGATTATTAGGAGCACCTTTTTACATTTCCATTCAGCTGTTACCGACTATGGATATGTTTATTGTGCTTCAGTACAAAGCTGGAGCATGAGACTTTACATTCACCTGTGACTTTACCTAAACGCCACTCACAGTTGGGTATCACAACTTACGTCCTTGATAGCTAAGCCACTAGACTTCATAATCACACAGCAGGGAGTGTGTGCTCAGTCTTTGCCACCCTGAAGGACTATTATTTCAGCTGAAAGTCAATTACATCCAATGACAGAAATATGCTCCATGCGTTGCCGGAGTTTCTGAGCTGGGCACAAAAGGTCCCTCACCATCTCCTATGAAATGAGTGCTGGTGGATCTGACCAGAGACAACAACAAATGCAAGTGTCCCCTCTGGAAACAGTTTTATAACAGCCAAAAGATTCTTTCCTTGGCAGCATGGGGGAATGAAAACAGTATCATGGTAAGTCACTGCAATGATTTCCCTCATAATCTCTTCAAATAAAGAGGGAGTTGAATACCCTCACCTCTATTAGTAGAAAAGCCAGCAGACCCTCTTGCCATTAAAGTCATTGTTGTAGTTTAATGCAGGCCGGCAACTAAGCACCACCCAGGCACTCGCTCACTCCCCCAGGTGGGATGGGGGAGAGAATCAGAAGGGTAAAAGTGAGAAAACTCGTGGGCTGAGATAAAGACAGTTTAATAGGGAAAGCAAAAGTTGTGCATGCAAGCAAAGCAAAGCAAGGAATTCCTTCACTCCTTCCCATGGGCAGGCAGGTGTTCAGCCATCTCCAGGAAAGCAGGGCTCCATCACCCGTAACGGTGACTTGGGCAGACAAACGCCATCACTCCAAACGTCCCCTCCTTCCTTCTTCTTCCTGCAGCTTTATATGCTGAGCATGATGCCATATGGTATGGAATAGCCCTTTGGCCAGTTGGGGTCAGCTGTCCCAGCCGTGTCCCCTCCCAACTTCTTGTGCACCCCCAGCCTACTCACTGTGGGGTGGGGTGAGGAGCAGAAAAGGCCTTGACTGTGTGTAAGCACTGCTCAGCAGCAACTAAAACATCCCTGTGTTATCAACACTGTTTCCAGCACAAATCCAGAACACAGCCCCATACTAGCTACTATGAAGAAAATTAACTCCACCCAGGCCAAAACCAGCACAGTCATATCAGAGGATAACCTGTCTCTGGCCTCTTAGCTTCCTCTCAAAGCTGTTTCCGCTCTTCTTTCTCTCCCTCAATAGAAACATCCAGAATAAAATATTAATGAGCACTCTTCAGAACAAAATTGGCTGAAAATGGTATCTAGGGACAAGCAAATACGAAGAAAGTTAAGAATGCACATATCTCTTGGATATTTCTTGGCTTCTCAGGGGTAGGAAAGCTGGTTTAAGTTAGGAAAATGTTTCAAGGAATAGTTACTTTTGTTTATAACAAGCTGCAGCATAGCCTATATGTGAGGGCTAGAATATCTTTCCAGCTAGATTTTCACAAAGACAATGAATGCTCTTATATATTGGACACAGGACTATATATGACAGTCCATAATAGTTATTTTTGATTAAAATATTTGAAAATGCTTGTTAAGACATAGCTCTAGTGTAGTGTCAAGATTTTGACATTGTTGTTCAAATTGCATCTCCTCAGAGGAAGCAGTAATTTACATTGTTCACATACTGTTCCCACATACTAGTGAGAGGCAACTCATTGATATTTTGGTAGCATCATACTTCTTAAATGCACATGATAGCAATCAATACCAAAAAATATGAGGTGTCAATACTCTGATGGTATTTGAAAGAGTATTATGGAGTTAAGCCGGCAATGTGCGCTCACAGCCCAGAAGGCCAACCGTATCCTGGGCTGCGTCAAAAGCAGCGTGGCCAGCAGGTTGAGGGAGGTGGTTCTGCCCCTCTACTCTGCTCTAGTGAGACCTCACCTGCAGTACAGCGTCCAGCTCTGGAGCCCTCAGCACAGGAAGGACATGGACCTGTTGGAGCAGGTCCAGAGGAGGGCCACAAAAATTATCAGAGGGGTGGAACACCTCTCCTATGAGGGCAGGCTGAGAGAGTTGGGGTTGTTCAGCCTGGAGAAGGGAAGGCTCCAGGGAAACCTTAGTGCAGCCTTTCAGTTCTTAAAGGTGGGTTATAAGAAAGAGGGGGACAGACTTTTTAGCAGGGCCTGTTGCAATAGGACAAGGGGTAATGGTTTTAAACTAAAAGAGGGCAGATTCAGACTAGATATAAGGAAGACATTTTTTATGAGGAGGGTGGTGAAACACTGGCACAGGTTGCCCAGAGAGGTGGTAGATGTGCCATCCCTGGAAACATTCAAGGTCAGGTTGGACGGGGCTCTGAGCAACCTGACCTAGTTGAAGATGTCCCTGCTCATTGCAGGGGGGTTGGACTAGATGACCTTTAAAGGTCCCTTCCAACCCAAACTATTCTATGATTCTATGATTCTTGTATACTGCCTGTGCTGCCTCCCATGGCTTAGCCTGACTCTATTCAGTACTACTCCATCATACTGTCTCTTTCCATGTCCTGCTGTTCAGAGGATGCCAGCATTATTTGTGTTGACCCACCACTCCAGGAGTAGGGAAGGGGACAAGAGAGGCTGTGATGAGGTAAAGAATTCTGTACCACAAGGAGAATGGGGGAGTCCCAGTGCGCCCAGTCCTACCTCATGGTACAACCTCCAATGCAGCATGAAGTCCCCAGGAAGAGTCCCAGACTCCTACTGAAAGAGACTCTCCAACCCACCATCATCTACTCTGAAACCACACTGAAACCTGCCTAGTGTCACTGTGACACTGTCTATCATGAAAGAATAAAAATTTCACCCATTGTAATTACTACTCATGACACTCAAGCCAGTAATCCCAGGAAAAGCCTGGATGATTCACGTCTTGTAACTCCAGGAGTAACAATACTCCAACTCCCATCACCCTGCACATCCCTTAGCCACTCTATGCAGTCCCATAACATATGCACTGTGGCTAAGTGATGCCTGAACTCTCTCCTAACTCCTGGCAGAGATCAGTGTTTGAGAGGCATTTGGACAATGCCCTTAATAACATGCTTTAACTGTTGGTCAGCCCTGAAGTGGTCAGGCAGTTGGACTACATGATCGTTGTAGGTCCCTTCCAACTGAAATATTCTATTCTATTCTATTCTATTCTATTCTATTCTATTCTATTCTATTCTATTCTATTCTATTCTATTCTATTCATCATGGGTGTGCTGCATCCAGACAGGCTATCATGGTTCCTTTTCATTTAGACCATCACGTGTCATACTGTTACAGTCAAATTGTTAACAACTGTAATAGCTGTAAAACTGACACTTTTGAAAAGGATTTGGAATTCTACTTCAGACACTTTTTCAATTCTTTCACTTAGTTCTCCCTACTGAGTGTATAAATACTGATATTTGACTGTAACTCTTCTGTGGTTACAGAGGCAGCAATTTCTTTCAGCTACTTGACATGAGCTTTCAAGGACTGAATGCGAGATGACTGCCAAGAATGGTCTTTTTTTGTAGATTCCTAATTTTGACTTCATTCCTTGCAAAGATGACTCTTTGGTTACCAGCTGGCTTTAGAGAAGCCACACCACAGAAACAAAATGATAGAAAAGGAGAAGTACCTGCACTTGCAAGAGACAGAATTACAGAATGGTTGATGCTGGAAGGGACCTCTGGAGATCATCTAATCCAGCCTCCGTGCTCAAAGTAAGGTCAGCTAGGGTAGGTTGCTCAGAGCCATGTCCAGTTGGGTTTTGAGTATCTCCACGGATGGTGACTCCACAACCTCTCTGAGCAACGTCTTCCAGTGTTTGACCACCTTCACAGTAAAAAAGGTTTTTCTTATGTTTAAGTGGAATTTTCTTTATTTCAGTTTGTGCCCATTGCCTCTTGTCTTTTCACTGGGCACCACTGAGAAGAGTCTGGCTCTGTCTTTACGCCCTCCTATCAGGTATTTATATACATTGATAAGATCCCCCTGAGCCTTTTCTTGACAATGCTGAACAATCCCAGTTCTCTCAGCCTTTCCTCATATGGCAGATGCTCCAGTCCCTTCAGTGGACTCACTCCAGTACGTCCATATCTCTCCTGTGCTAGGGTGCCCAGCACTGGCCCAGCACTCCAGATGTTGCCTCACCAGTGCTGAGGAGAGGGGAAGGATCACCTTCCTTGACCTGCTGGCGGCAGTCCTCCTAAGGCAGCCCAGACTGCTGTTGGCCTTCTTTGTTGCAGGAGCACATTTCTGGCTCATGGCCAGCAAGTCCACTAGGACTTGCAAAGCTTTTCCTGCAAAGCTGCTTTCCAGCCAGTTGGCCCTCAGATTGTACTAGTGCATGGGGTTTTTCCTCACCAGGTGCGGGACTTTGCATTGTCCTTTGTTGAATTTCATGAGGTTGCCCATTTCTCCAGTCTGTTGAGGTCCCTCTGAATGGCGGCAGAACCACCTCCCAGTTTTTAACATCTGCAAATTTGCTGAGGGTGCACTCTGTCCCATCATCCAGGTCATTAACGAAGATGTTACACAGTACTGGGCCTAGTATTGACCCTTGGAATACACCAGTAATCACTGGTCCAGCTGGACTTTGTGTTGTTGTTCACAACTTTTGAGACCAGAAGTTCAGTCCTCAATCCACTTTGCAGTCTATTTATCTAACCTGTATTTCATCAGTTTGTCTATGAGGATGTTATGGGAGACAGTATCAAAAGCCTTGCTAAAGTCCAAATAAACAACATGCCCCTTATTCACCGAGCTTGTCATTTCATCATAGAAGGCAATCAGGTTGGTCAGCCCTTTACTGTTGATATACCTGTAGAAGTCCTTCTTGTTGCCTTTCACTTCCCCAGCCAGATCAAATTCCAGGTGGGCTTTGGCTTTCCTAACAGCATTTCTGTACACTTGACAGTGTCTCTGTATTCCTCCCCGGTCACCTGTCCCTGCTTCCACATCTTTATGCATCCTTTTCGTGTTTAAGTTTACTTAGGAGCTCCTTGTTCCTCCGTGCTGGCCTCCTGCCACCTTTGCTTGATTCCCTGCACATGTGGATGGACTATTTTTGGCGGTCTTTGAAAATCAGCCAGCTCTCCTGGGCCCTTCTTCTTTCCAGCATCATATGCTATGGGAGTCTTCCAAGCAAATCCCCTGAATAGGCCAAAATCTGCTTTCCTGAAGTCCAGGGCTATGATCCTGCTATTTGCCTTGTTCCCTTCTCACAGAATGCTGAGCTCCACCATCTTATGGTCAACTTCACACAATATCTGTAATCTGGAAAGAAATGGCAGCTCAGGAATTAAAAACTTCTGGTGAATATTGCTATGCTTTGTGTGATGCTAACTGAAAGAACAGCAGCAAAATTACACCCTAATTATATATGACAGCTACAAAACTCACTACCTTTTAAAATAACTTCTACAGTGGCTAAAGTAAAGTGGTCTGAAAGAACTTGCAGACAAAACTGAGATGTTCAGTGTCCCTCCAGCATTACAGCATTATTAAAGTGCAGTACTCCCCAAATCCATAAATGTAAGTAGAAACTGCAAAATTGTTAATCAATTGTTAATCAATTGTTTAGTCCTCTACATAATCATTGCCCAGGTTCTGGCTCAAGCTAAAGAATTTGTTTGGAATGAAGTTTGTTTAGCTTGCTCACAGCTATGTCCTCCTTTTGGTGTGAGGAGTCCACAGGAGACATGTCACATTCAAAGCAGAAAAGCAGGATCCTCTGATAAAACTTCTCATCATGTTGATCTCAAAGGTGGAAAGGGTGCACAGAGTAGGAATGATCTCCATCATGAGGTACCATATCCTTCTTGCTCTTCTCTCCTCTGACCTCTGCCCCTTGCCAAGCTCTTTTCTACTGAAACTGAGGACTTTGTCCCTGGGTTTATATCTTGCAAACCTGTGCTTTGCTTAACTAGAATCCCCAGGTGCCAATAAGCAGAATAAAGTACTTAATTCTTGCAGTGGCAGTATAATTTCTTGATGGGGCCATTAGTGTTTGCTGTGGGATCTGCCTGGCAGTTAAGATAAGGAATAGGCTGTGAACTATTTCCTATGTCCTTCTTTTGCAAAAATCTCCCTGCATTAAAATGTAATGGTCTTCAATGTCATGCTGACAGCTCCCTCACTCTCACACACATACATGTATGTTCTAATTGCTTGTAAATACGAAAAATACTGCAATAGGAAAATTGAGGTAGCTGTTTGGTGGCCATTAAGGTCTTCAACTCTAACGTTTTGTCCTAATCTGCTTAGTTCAAATTTCTTATTAAGCGGCCTAGTATATAACACCATCCTTGAGAACTAGCAGGCAAGGAATATGAGCAATATTTGATTTTACTTGACATACTAAAAGTACATTTGCTTTGTGATCAACAAAAGGTCAGGAACATTTTGTTATTGCAAGAAATTGCATCAATTACAAGCTGTCCAACCTCTCCGTGCAAAAGTAACATGCACACAAGTTACTTGCAGCCTCCAGGCTTTGTTCCTTGTTTTCTTGTGCGTTTTTCCTTTGGGGAAAAAAGTTGCCTTTAGATAGGCTCAGCACAATTAACTAAATACTGTTGAACATGGCATGCAACAGCTTATTGAAGGAAGAGCTTAAGAAAACAGATTGCACAATTAAGTCCGTGTATCCAGATACGGGAGAAAGGGTTTTATACCTTCACACAAAACCTAAACTTAGATTAGTGATTGCCAGGAGTAGTCATATCAAGGAAGGATCACTCTATACATAAGCCTTTCCTTATACTTTTCCCTGGACATCCATTATTGACCAGTATTAGAAACGAGACATTGTCCTAAGTAGAACTTTGTTCTAAACTATGCATTAATTCATCGATGTTATGAATCATAAACTATGTTTTTTAATACACTTTCTAGATGAAGGAATGGTCTGCATTTCTTAGGAGAAAGAGTCAATTTGTGGAAGAAGTAGGAAGCTGTCATACTTAGTCCAGGGCTGCCCAGATCTGCAATTTTGCAAATATTCCGAGATTTTGCAGTTCGTAAACAAAGCTGAAATCAGATGAGTTTTGATGGTTTGATGCACTACCTGTACCTGTAGTTGCAGTACCTGTACCTGTAGTTGCAGTCACTGAGGTTCTGCCTGCACCTTAGGGTTATGTTTTTCTCTGCCCATGACTGAAATAATAGATTTTTTTTAAATGACTGCACAAATTGGCACACCTCTATTTTACATGAAAAACATCTGAATGACAGCTTCCCCAGAAGTATAATACTCCATGATGCTCGTTATGTTCCTTTCCAGATTTTACAGTATTGCCCAACTAAGTAGGAATTCGTGCCTGAATTTTCCATTGCAAAACACTTCTGGTCCAAGAAAATATTTAGGCAAATCACACAGAAAACTAAGACTGTTCTTTGTAACTCACTCCAAATAAATATATGACTCAGCAACACATAAAAAGATGTATTGCTAGCACATATTAAAATTAGATGCAATGGAATACCATTAAGGAAAGGATGCGATATAAGGCAAATAAGTGCTTATCAGGCAGTTTCGCAGGCACAGAATAATACAATAATGTGGTTATACTTAGTTTCTCTTTTTCAAGCCTCATGTTGTTAGCTGCTTGAGAGGTGCAGTTTTCCAAAGCAAAATTTACTTCTTACTAAACATTGTAGCTTTAAATTGAAAATTACCTTTAAAAATCTTTTTTGTTAAAAAATAACAGTAATATTAGCTGTAAGGAGTTCCTGTAAGTATATTAAGGGATTTTAAAACACCATAAAACCTTCCTCTTCTCCTGACACTATGCTGACTGGTCCTAATGCTTGTATATGCGATATCTGCAGTTTCCTGCGTCTGTGCAACCAACAAGAACTCCAATGACGTGATTTCTAGCTGCTGCTCCTGTTCTCATGGAAACAGGTGTCAGAAGAAGGTACTTTAAACTAATCACAGTTTCATTTAAAAAAATTCCTTTGAGAAACCATCATTAGGTATAGGCATGAGTGTCCCCCCTCTTCTTTTCTCTAAATATGATCTTTGGTAGATGTTTTCCCTACCATCAATTATTTGCTATTCTCTTGGTGCAATCATTGAAGTGAAAGCTAACGAGTTTCAATCTGTGCATGTTTTCAGTGCTTGGTACAGTCTCCAGGTAACAAAGTACCAGTTCTTATCATATCTATTTTATAACTGATGTAGTATGAATCTGCTAGCACTACTGCAATTATTTTGAAATTTTAATCTATTTTAGCACATTACTGAATCCAAAATCCAATCAGTCACTCCCTGTTATTTGCTGGCTGCTTTTTTGGATAAAGTTGACCAGTGTCATACCGTAACAGAGTAGCTTTCATCATTTACTAAGTATGCTAAAGTCATTACTATTTTTGTATCAGGTCTGGCTGAGTCACACCAGCCTTAGCCAGTCTGGTAACATCTTTCAGGAAGCACTTGCCAGGGGAAAGGCAAGCAGCTGCAAATGATCCATGATCTTTTTTGCCTGAAAAGCAATATTGGTGCCTCAGCTTACAAAAGCTCTCAGTTTCAAAAACAAATCTGCTACTCTGTGGGATCTTTTAAAATAAGCTCATCTAACAGAGGAGCCAACTAGCTAACCAGAAAGAAAACCAGTGAAATTCTGACACAAGCAATGATACACAAATTTCATCTGGGAGACTGGGGGTTTGAAATTGTCCCTCTGATCTTAATGTAGCTACGTACCCATCAAGAGCATGACTAGATTGCAGAAGAGCCAAAATAAGGTGAAATGAAACATCTGACTGTCTAAGTAGGCAGGTGCAATACATGTAACAGGAGCAAGCAATCATGGCTTAGCGTCAGAAACAAGACGTGTGTTACTGGAAACGCAGGAGATCTAAAACAGGGAGGACACAAGCAACTTTTTTCAAAGGTAGAATTCTTATTTGCCAGAAGAACTAACCAGGTTTTCATGCAGACACCATTATCTCCCTACCTGCTACCACAATACCTGTCAGATCACACAGTTCCACCTGACAAAATGTTAGGATTTTAAGACCCACAGGAAAATGGCAGAGACCTAGCTGTGATGAAGACTACTAACTAAACAAGAAACCATCACATCTTGTTGATTACAGGCTCTAGACTCATCTTTCAGATATAAATCTTTGGTGATACCAAAGATCGTGATACCCTTACACTGAGCAGCACCTTCCTAAACAACCTGGACAGTCAGAAGAGAGAAGTACTACTGGGCTAACTGGGGTACCATAGTATAAAAGATAACAGAAATCATATAAGTTTTCAGCCAAAATTCAAACTGGGCTGTTTATCAAATTTGGACAGAAAATGCTGCCAGCATAAGAAAAGTGTTTTGTTTTTTTTTCCTCAAGCTTGAGCCAGTCCATCATGCAAACGTATAGCAAGTGAGCAACAAACAATCTGTCATACCAAGAGGTAAACCAGTTAATATCTTGCGCAGACAAACTTCTCCAGATCCTGAAGGAAGGGTGCAATTAAAATAAACTGCCTTCTGTAAAAGGACTAAGTGCTCCTCTTTCAAAAAGCATACGAGTTTGTTGAACTGTGCTGTTCAGGTTAAAAGCAAGTGGAAGCATTAAGCAAGTTATCTTTTGGGTGTAAATGAGGAAACAATTCCTGCCATTCATGCTGCAGCCATGGAAAGGCTGCAATGCAGGCTGTAGTCATTTAAAAACCCTTGTTATGCCATGACAAAAATCCAGATGAGCCATGACTAATAACCAGAGTTTTCACTACCATGACTAGAACTAAACTTACAGAAGTCCCAACTGATGATATTTTTTTTCCCTACTTCACCATGTCTCTGAAGGGTCTATAATCCACAACGTAGCATAACAATATTTATTTTGCATATCTCAGTATGAAGGCAGTATGTTTTCACCTGCAGGGCTGACTATTCATTCCATGCCGCATTGGTGGCTGTTCTCCAGTGAATGCAGGCCCCTGCCCCATGGCTGCCCCTGAGGGAAGGAGAGGCTGCTGTCAGTGCACTAAGCCTTAACGGCCCTGACCAGACCCATCCGGGACTTCAGTGCCTGCCTGAGCTATGTTATGTGCAAATCTGTCTCCAGTCCTGTCTCAGGCCCTGCCTCCTGGATGGGCCTCGGAGCTATGCCATAGGATGCTGGTCTCCTGGATGGACCCCGTGGATGTACATTGTAGCTTGTCTCCAGCCTATCTTTATCCCTGTCTCCTAGATGGACTTTGGGCCCCTGTAGTAGCCCTGTCTATGGCCCTGTCTCCATTTGCTTGTGACTCCCTGTTTGGACCCTGGATGTGGTTCATTGCTTGCCTGGTCTGGGACTGTTGATGGACTCTGTTACCACCATCCAGCTCTGCCCACCATGTTCAGACAGGACATGGCCATCCATCAGTGAGGGCATTGCCCAGGCTGGGGTCACCCTTGGCTCCTGGCTTGCCTTCCCTTAGGGAGCAACCAGCCCTTGCGGCTCCCTGACAATTATTTTGCAACCCCAAAAAGTTTAAGCTAGTCTTGACTTTCCTTCTCCCTTTATCCTGCCCATAAGAAAACAGAAGAGGATGAATAAAACTATAGTATTTTGTTTCCTCTGTTAATAATAACAGGGGCAATACATATGAGATCACCTTACAACAGAGGCTCTTGCCTTCAGATAAAGTATGTACCCTGTTTTTTAGACCAGGCACAAACCAAGGGATCATAGGGACTGAACTAATTTGTAGCCAGTAGAACTGTGGCTGAAACCTAAAAGATTAGAAAGACAAAAAGAAAGCTTTTGTCTTCAGCCAGACAAGCAGGAACTCAGTAGCACACAGGCATGTGCGATTATTTCACTAGCTGTATGAGCTTTAGTTGCCTGCATAAAAAAGAGCTCTTTTTTAACAAATGAGATAAATACACTTAGCTTTTGCAAAATAAAGCCATAAGACTAGCCTAACGCTACAAGCAGCCTTACACCATCTTTTCTTGTTCAGTGTCCAGAAAAGATGTATGGCATGTTTCTCTTCTCTGTTACAAGAGCTCCCCTTAGTGTCAAATGTGTGAATAACAGCTTTAGCTGCACAATTTATTTGCGGTCTACGTTGGGTCCAGTCTTCCAGATTCTGGCACGTAAAAGCCATATGGTCACTAAACTCAGTGTACAGTGGAGCACATTTACCACATGCTGGAGTGAAAATGCTGTACCGAAATACTCAGATGGAAATGTGTGTAACCTGTTCCAGTTTTACTACTGTAGGCGGAGTTCTGAGGAGAAAACCAAAGGCAAACCACTTAGCAAGAAAAACCACTCTACTATCAGTTCTCAGTCTACTGGTCTCATACCAGGCACTGGGAAACTGTTTTGTCTTTTAACATTTTCGATTTTATCAGATTTATTCCAGGAATGGTTTTTCTACTAGGACGAATGGTTTTCCTACTAGGACAAATGGCAGAATATACAGCTAGCTCCACAAAGTTCTTGTTCAAGTTAATGAAAACTGTAAATATTCATGACAGGCTTGAGTGGTGGTCGGTACTTAATTCATAGGCTGTTGAATTCAGCCTAACATACTTCCCATTTTTTTGAATGATACAGAGGCTCTCCAACAAAGCTGCAGGATATCTAGAGTCTTCCAAGAGAGACTTCTGACTATATTACCACTTGCAGGACATGGCACTGCCAAAAAATTTCTTGAAAAACCAATGGTTTGCAGGGAAGAGACTGATCTAGGAGAACTCATATTGCTTTTTGATAAATAACTGGTGCCCTGCAACTATAATTGAGAGCATGGAAAGGCCTTGGACAAAATGCTGTCTGGCCTAGCCAGCTCCGCTTCTGATGCTCAGGGGAGCATATGCTTCACTGGGAACATTGTCACTGTCTGAATGGGTTCAGCACGTGCTGGTCACTGCTGCTTGTCATGAGAGGGTGGGGAAAAAGGCTCAGTTCATATCCATTGCTCCCTCAGAACTGGAAGCGACAGCACTGCTTTTTACCAAGAGAGTCCTTCAAGATTATTTAAATACAGCTGTTGGGGTTTTGTGGGAAGGCACTGAGTGAGCTTGTGACATTCATTACATGCAGCTTAAAATGTCCCTTCTGCTCTGTGCAGATTTGCATCTTGTGCTCACCTCCACCGTTACTGGATCTGCCATACCTGGTGCAGAGTCAGGGCCGTATTCAGAAAGTCTAAAGACACATCTGAAATGATTACTTTTGGCTGGCCCCTTGGCTTTCAGAGGGCTCAGCCCATAGGGAACAGCAGGTCTATGGACATAGCTGACAGATAACCCCATCTAGACCCCACAGAGTAATATTAAAGAAGTTCTGTGTGAAATTCATATTTCTACAGCACTGACGAAAGAAGCACTGATTCCTAGTCTTGCTGTGTGAGGAGCATTTACTTTGGACTTCTGCTATAGCCAAAATGTTTCTCACTACTTAAGAAATGTTGACTAACTCTTCTTCAGAGCTAATTAACATGAAGCACAGAAATTCTGGGCGTATCCAGAACACTTTGTAAAAGTTAAAAAAAATCCTGAGCAACTTATCTTCCTCCAATTCTTTATTTGCCTTGGCTGGCTGCTACTGTTACTGTTTGTTTGCTTTTTTGCCACAGGGTCAAGCACCTACATTGTGACGTTTGTATCATTGTACCACAGATATTGCATCACCTGTGATAACAGAAGTCACTGACATAGTCATAGAACAGATGGCAAGATTCCCACTGACTTTGGTGGGCTGGGATTTCACGTAGTGTGTACCATCACAACACCACAGCGGGAACAGCACTACACCAGGACCCTATGTGGGGTGCCATACCACCCTGGCACCTGAAACCAAATGAGGGACTTTTTAGCCTGCTATCTTGGGCAGACCCAGTTTGAATGGGTCTGCCCAAGTATGGATTTTGGTATGGGTACTCCTCTTCATATCATTCAACTCTCTATTTGTTCGCTTCTTAATCCTGCCATAAAGAAGTATTTGAGATCTACTAATTCTAGGGTATGGGACACAATTTTGTGACTTCAGCACTGTAATGAGTAGTGTTTTACATGCGTATCTTCAGGAAAATCCCTCTTCCTCCCATCAGAAATGTTAGCTCTCACTGGGCACTTAACGTGAGTGTACAAAGTCTTCAGTAAATTCTAGATTAAAAAGTAATCGGACTGGGTTGATTTTAGCCTCTTTCTTTGCTGATAGCAACCTTGCTGTAACAAAGCCCACGAAAGAAAACAAAAGAATGCTCTCAACTTCTTAAAATACAGTGCTGAAAAGTATGAAGTTTTACAAGAAGCAACTGATAGAAACTTTTCCACAAGTTATGTTGTCCTTTTTATGTACTAATAAACTGCTCATTCATCTCTGTAAGGCTGACTCAGAAAGGCTTTCCTCTGCTTAAGGACTTACAAGCTTCAGGTATCTTTTTGCCTTGATGACATTCAGGGCACCTACTGAATTTAAGTATTTAAGAGTTTGAGAAAATTGCCTGTGGCTGAAAAAGCACAGCAGTTACTCTCAGTTGATAGGCAAAGCTCTTGGTTTATAAAACAAGTTATGGTTCTTTCTATGGTTACTGGTCCAAGCATACATCCAAGTAGTGCCACGAAGAAAAGCTTTCTAGAAATACTGTCCTGTGGTGGTATTACCAACTGTTCTGCTTTGGCTCACTGCTTCCTAAATATGAGGTGGGCCTCAGGAAGGACATGTGCAAGCGTTAAAGATGGACAGAGCACAGAGTGCACAGTCCAGCATAAGGAAGTGGTTCAAGGAGGCAATAGCTGAGACAAGGGTGAAAAAGCAACAATAATAAGGGAGCTGTGAGGGTGGCTGAACACTGGAATATGTTACCCAGGGAGGTTATGGACTCCTCACCCTTGGAGATCTCCAAAGCCCAACTGGACACGGTCCTGGGCAAACTGATCTAGCTGACCCTGCTTGAGTAGAGCAGTTGGACCAGATGTTCTCAAGAGGTCCCTTCCAGCCTCAACTATTGGCACAACAGCAGAGAGAACAACTGGACCCAGAGGCCAGGGCTGAGAAGGCGGCATTAGCAAAGCCTGCTAAAATAAGGTCAGGAACCACTGTTAAAAAGAGATTATGGCAGAAATGTCTCAGATGTTCTCAATCGATGCTTCTGGGAATAGACTGCTTCTGAAGGGACCATCAACGCAATCAAATTCCTCATGTGTAACAGCCGACTCTGCACAAGAAGTGCTAAAAGCTCCAGAGTTCACCCTGTCTTCCTTAGAAAGTATCAGGGAGGCATGGACACTTAACTATGCCCACATTTTCTAATTTCTTCACAAATGAAGGCACTCCCCTTCAGACTTTACCAATTGCATAGCTATAGGGAGCACTGTAGAAACAGGATACTGGTTCATGTTCATATGTTTGTCCTTCCACCCTGGAGTATTCTGACTGATTAATGAAGGGGCATGCAGTAGGTAGCTGGGAGATCTGTTCCCATGAAAACCTGGAAAGCACTCCAGCTAACAAGGCTTTGAACACCTTAAATTTTAGATTAAAGAAAGGCCAGTGCCAAAGGTGGCATTTATTAGAGCAAATTGTCCTCACATCTTCCATCAACCCAGAGTACACTCATCACTGACTCATCGGAAGAGCATGTCCTCCTCATTAGTGTCACCTTTCGCAAGAACTAGCATAATGCAACCCAAACGCTGAGGAAAAATACCCTTTTTTCCCCTTGGTTCCATTTTTAAAGTGTCACTGCAGAAAGTGCTTTCCCTAAATGTCTCCCACCTTGTATGAACTTTCTTCTTTCTTCCCTCACCACAACTTCCTTGGCTTCAAAGATGCAACAAAGCTTGGACATCAAGAGTGGCCATTTGCCCCCAGCCTTTTTGTTCTTCTGATCCGAAAATGACTATAAAGAAATTTTAAATGTATTTGTTAGCCAGTTTTACACAATTCCCTGGAGCTCAAGCTGTGGAGGGCTGAAATAAGCTAGAGAGAAGTGCAAGCAACTGTGTACATGGACAGGGAGGAGGGGCCCCCATCCTAATGGCATGAACCCAGGGGCTTAACACTGGCTACTTTGAGAATCCTGATTCACCCATGAGAATACTGATTCACCCATGGGGATGTCAGCAGTTAGAGATTGCATACATTGATACATTGATTGCATATATTTGAGTGCATCCCGTTGCCCAAACATAGAAAGTTGGTGTCTCTCTACAGGAAATCTTGCTGCCATGGGTACAATAATGGACAGAGTAACACGAAGTACCTTTTCCCTGACTAGGTGTGATATGTCTGCAGTGATTAGCACAAGAGACCATGAGCTGGGAGGTTTGGTATGGACCGGCGTACTGCTGTTGACTCACTCTAAGTTGGCTCGTTCAGTTTTAAGCCCAAATTCATCCTGCAGTCAAGCTGCCTGGTTACGAGTTCAAGCTCAGAAGCACATGTTTATGTCATGGTGAGATCTGGGACAGTTAGAGGGAAAGCCTGAGCTCATCCAGATGCTCAGCACAGGCTCTGCCACATCTACCCCACGGTGCGGTTTGGCAGGACACCAGCTGCCCACCAGACTCCTCCATCCCCGGACTTCCCAGGGCCTTCAAGGGATGTCATATGGCCAATAGCAAGCAGACAAATTGGCCAGGCTCCTTCATAGAAGCCCTCTGTTTTAATATGATATAAATCTTCCTAGTCTGAGCTTGCATAATCTGTAAGAAGGGTACTGGTGGGAAACAGCCAGGACAAAAGCCAAGTTCCATATCCCAACTGTTTTTTTTTGCTCACGGAGCAGCGCTGGGGCAATTGAAAGTGGTAAATCACAGAGAGTAAAGGAAAGTGTGAGTGTATGTTTGTGTTTGTAAGCAATTTTAACAAATAACATGGATGTTCTTCCCCTTGTAACAATCCCACTTAAATAAGATATAATAAACATTACACTAAGCTACCAGCATCAGTTGTTACATTTAAAGCGTAATTGTGAAACGCTTCACACAGGGTGCAGTAAGGTGGGGAAGGAGTTGTAGCTGCTGAGATACAAGCTGAGGGCAACGCAGGTGTACACGCAGCTCCCCGTGCCCAGACTCATGCCTGCAACCACACAGACCCATGACCTCTGAGGATTCACACCCCTGTCACACCCTACAGCTTCCCCATGTGCAGCAAGATAATCTGTATTACCTACCACATGGTGGTTTCATTTCGGCAGCCACACCAAGAGCTGCCTCCCTGAGAGGCTGCCCTCAGAGCCTGGCGCACCTCCTTTCCTCTCAGTGGCGGCCATGACACCTGCCTGTCCACCTTGCCAGACCCCACTGTTTCACCTTCAGAAACTGTGTATCTTACTTCACTCCAGTTTTCCTGTAAGGTCTATCTGTGGAGAGATGTTGGTGTTAAACTAAAGAAAGATCTGGTTTGTACAACTGGATCATGAGCGCCTGTGTCAGGGTATTCCATTTCAGGCAAAGGCAAGTCCATTTACAAAATGGCGCCTGGAAGTGAAGGGGAAAGCTTCAGTCAGGTGGCCTTTGGCATCTAGCTAACGCCAACTGAAAGGACACAGCATGTGTAGAATTTGACAGCACCCAAAATATATCCTCTCCCGTGTAACTAGCACCTTAGATTATTGACAGATTTGTCAATTCAATTCCAGCATAGAGTCATTTTTGGTTTGGTTTTATGGTTCTTTAGTTGCGGCTGTGGGAAACACCCATGCCACACGAGAGAAGAGGCTGCTCCAAAGGGTGTGGAGACAGCCTTCCCCTACTCCTGGTAATCCAGCCCTGATGTACAGCAATAGCACAGTCACATACGACGAGTTTAAAAGGCTTAACTCCGTTATTCTTGCAAATAAAAAGTTCTCTGTATAAAATAAATTAAAATATTTCTGTTAATAAGGCCATTGACAGCATAATTTTTTACAAAATCTAAGGTCTTGGCCTAGATGAGGATGATGGTTTCTCTTTACAGAACAACAAATTTTTACCTTTTTTATTCTTAGAAATTCCATCAGTGTTGCTAATGTCAGTGATGACGAACAATGTCAGACCTGAAGAGAAATCCACTAGTAAAGGGATGCAGACATGCCTGACACACAAACATTTCTGAACCAAGAGACATAGACAAAACCTCACTGATTTCAACAGCACTTGGATCCAGCAAAGTGAGAATTGCTTGAAAGGAATTTGGGCCAAAAACATATTAAAAAGCCTTTTCCCAAACCAGAAAAACATTCCTACACAAACAACAAAACCACAACCACCCCTGTCCCATCTGACACATTCTGGGATACTCCTCTTCCTCCTGCAGAGCTGTGTACTCCACGGAAAGCAGGAGATGGGGCAGTACTGCAGCCACACCTGGGAAGGTGAAATGGGGCACAAACCACCCCATGGCAGGGTCACAGGCAACAGATGGGTGGAGCAGCAAAGGCTTCTTTCTTTCTCTCCATCCTCAAGGCCTGATCCTTTGAATTCAAAGCCATTATGGGTGCTCAGCATCACTGTGGATGCAGGCTGTGTGCAGCTCTCTGGTATGTTAACTTTTTCCAAGATTGAGCTAAAGAAAAAGAAATTTTCTTCAGAGTCCTAAGTCTCAGCATGCTTTGTCCTTCCTCACTGTACAGAAACACTACCTAGTAAGCATATTTCAAATTAAACTGCCATAAACTTGCCATTAATCTGAATATTTCAACCAGGAAATGTCCTCTCATAAGAAAGTGTTAATAAGCAAATTTGGGAACAGGCTCATTTTTATATGTCATCAAGCACTTTGTTTTACATCTGCTTTAAAAGGCACAGTGTCACCTGAAAGTATATCAAGAATCGACACTTAACTGATTTTCCACAGATTATTTCCTTCATACTCAGGGTTCTCCTAGTTCCAGGAGCAAGTCTGTGTGTATACATGCTGTCATTGATACATATATGTGTGGCACATGGAGTTCAGATTCTTTTGATCAACAACACCAGGTAATAGACCGAAACCATAAAGTGAGGTGAGGAACCCAAGCAAGCCATTGTTCCTTCTCTCTGCCTGTGTGTAAGCTGGTGCTATCTGAGCCCCTCTTCTCCCTGGGACAGGTGAAGACAGTGGAATACTGACAGTCGATCAATACAAATGCTACAGAACTGTTACACTCTTCTCTTTGAAAAAGAAATTCGCTCATTTATTTCCCTGTGTGTCACTGTATTTCCCAATCAGTGAGTACAATTTAAGGCAACTCTTCAGGCTTTAGAAATCACCCTTCATGTGAAGCTGTAACGCTTCTCTGTCATGAGCACTCATGCTTGCTGTGCCTGAGTGAAGGGCACCTTCCTGAGTGGAGGATGCCATGTGTGCTGTCTCTATATCAGACTTTTTTAAAGAAAATCCAAATTGCCAGGGAGTCCTGTGTGAAAATGTTCCTGCTTAAAATGTCAAGGCACCCCTCTTCAGATCCCAGGGCAGCTGGAAAAGCAGCTTCTCAGCATTCCTCTGAAAGCCACACGGGCTGCCTGGAGTACAAAAGCTCCATCATCCTGTAACTTGTAAAAATGAAAGGACATAAGAGGGACTGGGAATAAAAAACTGTCCACAAAGGGGGAAAAGTCTTTGCCCCATTCACCAGATCCTTTTGCAAAGCTCCAGGAATGCTACTGAATCCTCAAAGGAAAAGGGAAGGAAGACTCAGGCTGCAAATGTGTTTCTGTGGCAGCAGCTCATACCATACTGCTTATCTTGTCCTATACTGACATCTCACTACGTATGTCCAAAAGGTCAATGCCTACGCTAGTGTCAATGTTATACTGCAGGAAAGGCCTTGGGGCCAAACCTGTTGTCTGTCTCGTTGACTTGCTGCTGCAGTATCTTCTTTGCTGATCCTGTATGACTAGTATGGGGTCTCAATCTCCTTCAGAATCTGCCTGCTGGTCCTACGCTGCTATGGCGGGCACAAGAGACACCAATAACATCACAGCTCAGCATGGCTCCTCTTGGAAGGATTATTCATTTTCTTATCCAGGCTTCTAGGCCGTAAAGAGAAATCACAGGCCCAGCAGACTTTCCCCTACTGAGCTCACCATATTCCTGGTCCACACCAAGTCTACAGGCTCTTAATCTTCCCATGGCCCGGGCAAGTGTCAATCACTGTTTCTTCCCCAGGTCCAGTTTCTAAGCTCATGGTTTGCTCTGCAAAGCAGCAGGGCTCCAAAGCAAAACTACTCCATGTGCAACCACAGCAACTGCACCAGGGTGCACAGGCAAGAGATATCAAATTCTTTGCTTCCAAATGGTGGCTGGAGGGGACCAGAAGGGCCTTTAATGTGCTTTTTGCCAGCTACAGCTGACACAGGCCATAGCACAAAGCATTACACTGCTCTGCTGGATTATTTAAAGCTCTCGGAGATATCAGCAAAGGACAGGCCATTTCATAGCACAGACTTTCTAATCAGATCTCAAGCTGGTTTATAAATCGGAAAGCTCAGAGAGAGTTTACAGTAGCAGACATGAACAAGACTTGCTGTTCTTTTGAGAAATCTTTCTCCCAGAGATGTGCAGGCCATACACTAGAGCCCTGCAGACTTGTGAGGTTAATTTACTGCTTCTCTGATGCAGCTGAGCATGCGGGAACAGACACACTCCACAGCTTCAGGGCAAACATTAGCAATGTGTCTCTGAATCTGGTGCCTCCACCAGGTTCTGCCTCATTTATAAATGGAGCAGTTCTTGTTTTAAATACCAGACAAATCACACAGCTCTTAGGCAAAAGGAAAGGGCAGAAATGTGATTGCTCTGACTAGAAGCTGACAAACTTTTGGGATACAAAGGTTTGTAATATAAGGCATATAAACTGGGAAATACATGCACACGTATATAAGCGCATGTATAAATGAGTGTGGAACAAGCTTACAGTGAGCTTGCTTATGTTCATACTGTTCAGAGTGAAAAAGAATGAGATACTTGAATAGTCTGTGCATCACTACTTTTTAACTCCTTTCAAGCTATGCTCACAAGAAGCTGAAACTCAGCTCCAAATACTTAGATTAGGAGACCTTCAAGGAAAGTAAAATCTTTTTGTTTCATATATGTGTGTGCATGTGCTCGTATGAACAGCACATCGCACAAAGGTCTGCTTTTCCAGAGCAGTTGTTAGGCTTCTTCCTCCTTCAATTGACTGTTCCTTTCTAATTACAAACAACAGTCATCAAACATGGGCAATGGAGGATAAATATGGGGGTTTATTTTTAATGCTAAGAAATTAAAGTCTAATTATGAACAACCCCAACAGGGAGACAATGAAGCACAGTGGGCAAATATATCCATATTTCAGAGACAGAAAAAAATATGCACGTATCAAATAAGGGGAAAAATCATTCACTACAGCATGCGAAGGTACCTTATCAATAGTTTCCATTAAAACTAACCAACAGCTCACATGGCCAAGTGGTGTCATGCAAAAGGAGAAGCACACAAAGCTCCTGTGTGTTAAGAAAAATTGAGACATTCTATATATTATATATCATAAGGAAATGATCTGTGTCTCTCATGAACCTCTCAGAACAGGAGGCATGGGGCTTCAAACCATTCTGATTTTCCCTAACTTTACCCTATTTCTCCCCCACTTCCATTATCCTGTTTGTCTTAGAAATTCTTTCAGCTGTAAATAGTTGGAGACCAGGAATATCATCTGTTTGCCCTGTTCCTATAGTCTTCCTTACATATCTGCAGCTAACCACCATTAGAGCCATGACCCTGAGCTGGGACAACCTTACGTCTGATCTGGAGGCAATTACATAGAAAGAAGGATGCGTACTGGAATCAGGAATGCTCTAAGTAAAAGCACATTGAAGGTACAACTTCCTAAGCCTGCTTCATATTATGAACTGTGTGCACACATCAACATCTAACACCGCTCAGTGTTTCAAACTGGATAGTAAGACATGCAGAAAGACTGTATCACCCAAGTCTGAAGTGCAAAACTCCATTTACCTGTTTTTATCTCCAAATACCCCACTTGCTGGAATTACGGTCTGTGGGAAAGCTGATTTCATGCCAGCCTTGGACTTCCCTACCACAGACTTCACAGGATCTGTTCACCCTCAATCCTGTCTCTGCAGGACACTGCAAGAGCAGGACTTGCTTGGTTGAGAGAGCACCCTGTGAAGGTTCTTGCAGAGATGGCATATAAGTAGCTATGCAGTCTTGCTCTGCCAGGGATGTCCTTGCTTGGGCTGCGGGATCTGAGAGGCTGTGTGGATTAAACTGCAATGGAAAGATTGTCTTCTGGACATCCTCCTACCTGCAGCCCTGAAACTCACCCTTCTCCCTGCCTACCTCTGCCTGTGTCATTGTGTGCCACTCCCTATGCAGTTAGAAAGGTGGAACTGGTATAATGAGTATTTCTATAGAAAACATTGGAAATGTATTTTTCATAGTCTTCTAGTGAAATTTAGCAGTTGGAAAAAAGGGGGGCAAGTCCTATGTAGCCACAAGCCATTAACTAAAAATCATTAGCCAAAGAGAATTAGGAGGAGGTAGAAATGACAAGCTAGTTAATCCCAGCTCCATTGCTTATGTTTGTATTTTGCTTTAGGAAATGAATTAATCCTTCTTTCTCAGTTACCTTATCTGGAAAATGTGGTAATACACTACTCACAAGCAGGCTGGGATAGTGAATTAGGCTGTTTTTTATTGCAGGGAGTGCCACAACATGCTGTAGAAGCATTAGGAATGGTTATTATGTGAGGGAGAGGACTACTTAGAAAATGGTTTCTTTGCTCTGAATTATCTCTTAACATCAAAGAGTCAGGACAACCTGGGGCCCATATTTATCAAGCACTCTGGCACTGTTCTCAGTGGAATCAAGTGTGACACAAAATTCTTCAAACTGTTAACAAGACATCTTTCTTCTGCAGGATCCCTAAGAGGTCAACGAGAAGTGTTGGAAGATTTCTGTGCAAAGGTAAGGTGACGTAGCTAAAGGAAGTTAGCTAAAAGAGCAACAAGAAAAGCAGCCAATGGAAAATGCACTCAAGCACGTACAAATTTGTGTCACTGGCAAGTGGAAGTTCGGAGCTAGTCTGAGCTGGTTGTTGCTGTCTTTAGAGTGACAGATAAACTATGGTCAATACAAAAGCCCTGCACGGTAGGAAGTGAATGGCAAGCTTGAGACAGGGGTCAGAAAAGCACTTCAAAGGCCTGTTTGTTACTGCCACTCTGTTGGACACAACCAGCTTTACCTCCCTGCCAGAAAAACCTACGATGAAAGTACCCTTCACTTGCTTTATAGAAAATCAGTTCGTTGTAGTTAAAACTGCTCTTGGAAGTGATTTGATTAATCTGTCTGCCTTTGCACTGAAGTGGATGAGGAGCACTCCACGTCCCTGTTCTGCTAGCTCAGGCCTCGGACCAGGGACCCTGAGGAGAAGGCCAGAGAGAAAATACCGTCTTAACCCAGGACAGCTACTTTTGCAGTGACTGTCCAACAGCTGGCTGTATCACCAACTTGTTATTTCCGTGACATGTCTAAAACGGATGGGGCACGTGAGACATCTAAACAGATCAGGGGATAACTACACTCAGGAAACACTTTATGATGGAACAAATGTTAGCTCATGCTATCTAGTATTACATTAACACAGCTTAGCTCTAAGGGCTATTTCAAAGCATGTACATTGAGGTCAATCTCAAGCCTTATGTCAAAGTTCAGTCATCTTCTGATCAAAGAGAGAGTTGACCAATAGCATGTATTTAAATGTGTCACTGTTGCCCCATTACAAAGTTGTGTTCTCCATCATGGTAGATAAGGTACATTCTAGAGTAACGTCATTCATTTAACCAATCCTGCTTTGTTCAGAGGGGTATCCCTAAGCAGGAAAGGCTCCCCACAAGTGTTTGAAAAATCAAAGTCTAACACTGTTTTTCTGGTGTGCTCCTGCAAACAGGCTTTCTCCAAATCTCTTTTCTGACCAAGGTTTATGAAGCTAATCTTAAGTTTTCTGTTCCTCCTTTACTGGAGGCAACGTTCTATCCTAACTGTCCCACTTAATGGGTGAAGCAAAGCCTAATGCTCTTCTTTAGTTTGCTGATTTGGGGTCAGTTTCTCATAACAAATTGCAGCTTCTGGGGCCCTGTGCCATCAGAGGCATAGCTGTTAGCTCATCAATAACAATGAAAGTCTTTCTGACATGCACTTTGCAGCCTTCATGGCTTTTTTAAAGAACAAGCTCCATGACTTTTGACATGTTGGGTAAGAGGGGGTGGATGCAAAGGTAAACAATCAAACTGTGGGAGTTGCCAAATCAAACCCAGGGATGGCTGGCAGGGAGGTGAGTGAGGCAGAACAACTGTTCTGGGGCAACACTCAGAGCAGAGGTGTCTCTCTTACTCTCAGGCTTCAGCCTATCCTGAAGTAACCGGTTTTGTCCTTCTTCATCCTAACAGCCATTAGAAAATAAGTCTGCTTTGCTACAAAACAGACTACGCTCAGAGCTGTCTGTTCTTATCATGGCATTAGCTTTTTTCTCATTCTTTTGCATTAATATGGTCAAAAGAATTGTATTGCAAGCATAAAACATTGATTGTTGCTGTCAACTTTGAAAACATTTTCACAATGTTTGTCTCCTTTGCCACTGTGTTTCTCTGAGATTTCTTATACGTGAATAGTAGCTTTAACTTTTTTACTGCATTTCAGGGCTGGATTTGGCTCTGATATGAACTGAGCGGAAGGGTCTGTTCAGCCATTTCTCATCACATAATCCCTTTTCTATTCCCCTCCCATCCCATTCTCAGTATTTTGACTCAGGATGACAATTAAGAATGAATGTTAAAGAACACGTTCTTACATAAAGGCATGATACACACAACTTGAGTAACAATCTCAGTTTTAGTACCGAACTGCCACATGAGACGAGTCAGAAATACAAAAGAACTTCCTGCTGTGATAAAAGGAGGTTAGCTAGTCTGATTTTTCTGGCAAAAGCATTTAAAATTCATGAGTCTGTCCTTTCCCAAAAATGAGAATCTGGCTCAAAAAGAATTAAATAATAAAATAAGTTGTTTAGGGTTATTTTTATTTCCTATTTTTTAGACTCTACAATAAATTCAGGTAATTTTCAAAGTTTTATCTGTCACCATGAGACATCTATTTTTCAGGAGCTGGGACATTATGAAAAGCAGCAAGTGATGTTAACGCTCACACACACATGCAAATCATGCAAGTTAGTGACTCTGGGTAGGAATCTACAGCTCCTGATGGCAACAGCTTCTTCTGCTCACTCTGCAAATAAAGTCATCTGAACATTTTTAAAGAAGGTGGCTTTTTTCTTTTTCTTTTCCTGCCTGATATTTTTACACTATCATCCCGAGTGTCAAATATTTTTTGGCAAAAGCTGTTTCTGAGTTTATCCTGTCCTTAACTGAAGGAGTCTGTCTTCTGCATTTTTTTTAAAACACAGTTTGTTTTTTTCCCCCAAGAGTTCATTCAGGCCTCAGATAAAGGCAACAGAAGAAACAAACAAGGCACAGAATTTTAAGCAGCCTAGAAAAATCCCTTCTCTCAGTTAATTGAATAATCTCAGTTTTGATTGTATAATAATGCAACTGCCTGTTGGAACGTTCCAGGAAATACAAGGAATACATAATGAAAGAAGAGAAAAAGAAGTTCTTTCTAGCTTTTTTTATTTAGCATATAAAAGCCCCGAAATGTGAAGTTTTCCCTCTTTTCCAGGTCACTTCTAAAGAGAAATTTCTGACCTTTAATCCTACAATTACAACACGTTGTTAACTTAAGGTGGTTTAACCACTCAAGGGAAGAAGCCCCCCTCTCTGAACAGAAAAGAAAGCAGAAAAGATGTCACTTGTTAGGCTACAAAAGGAAACACAAAGAAAAGCATTATCCTCAGAGAAGTTTTGAACTGTGTATGGCTTATACTGCCCTCCTAGAACACCGGAGAAGCAACCCAAAGGCTTCTGAGCTTCTGAAACAGAAGGACCCATATATTTCTGTCCTCATAGTTTTGCGCCCTAGGCAGAAGCTGCGAGGCCTACACTTCTCCCTTCTCAAAATCTGACAGTTCCCAAAATCCCTTTGTGAACCAATTACATTATGGAGTAGCAGGACTGAATGCTTTCTCAGCAAACTCTTTGGAGCAGGCACTTTCTTCTTCCAAACCTCTGCATTCTATGTAAAGCGAATATCTATGTGAAAGCACTTCACACAGGCCTTTTAAGTCTCAAATTCTCAGCGGGAACACTGCTGTTGTAGCATCCAACCCCTGTTCTCCATAGCTTGTTAATTTGCAGTGGTGTTACCCTGTTTCTTTGCTGTGCTGCCACTACATATGGCAGTGTGGCTAGGTCCCAAAACAGTACGAGTGCTGTTTTGCTGCAGGCACAGGAACGTGCTAGTACTCCCCAACAGCAACCTAACGCTGCAGGTCCACCCCATCATCGATCCCAGTTTGCCAGTTCCCTGTCCCTGACCATTTTATCATTGGTTTATTGATTTGTGGACCTGTTCTCTAACCATGTGCTAGATATTAGCAGGAAGAACTGATGAGTTCCTTAACTTCTCTGGGTCATGGCGCTATCTTGCCTGAGCAAGTCTGGCATTTAACTGCTTTTAATGACATTTAACTGCTTTTCCCATCTCCAGTGCTGGCTGGAGCCTAATCACTTCTTCGCCATATGTGTGAGAAAACCACTGAAAGCTGACTTTCTCCACAAGGTCCTAAAATGTCTGCACTGGCTTGCAGAGTAAGGAAAAGCCTTGGTTATGTAAATAACAGTACACAGGGAGGACTGCATGGATCTGAGCAGCTGCCTGATAGGAAACTACACCTTCATCAGTCCTAACAGCTTACTTACTTCCAGTACATCCCTTGGAGGTGACCATTAGGAACCTGTTTCTCACTCTTGATGACTCCTATGAACTTGAGGCCACAATCCTGCCCTCTTCTCCACTACCCTTTTTCCACACTGCCTAGCCAGCAGTTTGGTGACTATGCTGGACAAATGTGCTGGAATCCTGAAGAATAAAAATTACTCTTAGCATAACCTCTGAGGAGGACCACAGTACTACCCCAGGACATGAAACACAGAGATTATTCTTATACTGATTTGCAATTTTCGTGAAGGTACAGCCAGAAATTCACTGTGCAGAGCCCACCACCACCAGACCGGCACTGCCAGCCCCTCCGGACCGGCGGGCTGCGTCCCACCGCCGCGCAACTCCTCAGCCCCCAGCTCCGGAGGCAGCTTTCGCCTTCCCCTCCCAGCGCCTGCAGCCGACCCCGCCGCCCAGGCCCCTTCTCCGCAGAGCAGCGCGCCAGGAAAGGCCGGGGCCGGGAGCGGCGCCTCTAAGGCGTTTTGGCGGCCATTTCGCTGCGCCGCTCAGCCCCGCTCCCCTCAGCGGCAGGATGGCCCACGGCGCCTCACGGTGGCGGGAAAGGAACGGAAAGGAAGGGGAGGGGACACGGCACGGCACCACCGCCCCCGCGGGGGGAGTCACAGCCGCCTCCCGGTGCCCCTCTCCTCCCTCCTCCGGGGCGGGGGCAGCGCTTGCGCTGTGGGGCCGACGGCCGCCGAAAGTTTGGGGCCACGTGGGGCGGGGAGTAGGGCAGTGGTGGGGGCAGCCTGTCCCGCACACGTCCCGGGAGTCCCGCCGTGCTCGGTCGCTGCCTCCCCGCCCTCGCCATGGCCCCCGCCGAGATCCTCAGCGGCAAGATAGTCTCCGCGTACGTACCCCGGGACCGCCCGCCCGCCCGCCCTTCCCGCCGTGCGCCCGGTGCTGCGCAGGGCGGGGGGTTCCTCGGGCGGGGAAAGTCTGTGGGGAGCTGCGCGGATTTTTACCCCGCGGGATAGCCGCGATCGGGAAGGAGACCGGTGCGGCTGGCGGGCTGGGGGTAGCCAGGGACCCAGCCCTGCTGGCCGGGGGAATGGGGCTGTGGTGACCTTTGCTCTGGTTCTGCCGGGGCGAAGCAGGTTTGAAGTCACCCTAAAGCTTCTTCACTACGTTGCATTCAAAGCTCACTTCTTCCTGGCTGGAACCGGTGGGGGTTATTAAATGGAGGTCGTATTAAAGATCTTCAGAAGAACCTGAAGTGCTGTCACGGCTACATTGCCCCCCAGAAACCCAGCCAGTGTCTCTGCTTGGTCCAGCATCAGCCCTGCAGAGCGGCTTGGGATGGCTCAGCATCTCTGTGCAGAGATAAGTGCCCAGGCAGGTGTGAAATGGCTAGCTGACTTACAGGTTTGTGTATTGAAGCGGTGCTGTTAAGGATGCTTTACGAGCAGGAGTTGGGAACCAGTGCTTTAGGTATGATCTCTGTGTTCATATTGTGTAGGCATCGGTCACTCCTTTCTAAAGCAAGATAAATTAATCCATGTATTGGATAATGTCAAGATGAATGTTCACAAGTGTCCTGCCAAAGGTATTTGAAAGATTTGGCAGAGCCTAAAGGAAAAGGCTTTCTTGTGCTTTTCAGCTTTTACTTAGCTGGCAAGCGCTGAGTATAGGTGACCCTGCATTGTGTCTTTTAGTTTGCTTATTTTTCCTACTGCTCCTAAACATACGTATCCAGTAAGAAAGCTAAATGAAATTCCCTAACCATAGGAAAATGCAGCGTTTAGCAAAGCGTAATGCTTCTGTTATATTCTGTGCAAACAGGGTTTGGTTAGGTAGGTTTGTTTGGTACCTCCTCTCTATAACCAGGGAATTTGGACAGAAAACGTAAATTTGAAATGATCTAAAGTAATCTCGGAAAAGTTGTTAGACCCAATCTTAGGTATTGCTGTGTACAACACATCTACACCTAACTGACAGTGGAGCGTTTCTGAAAAGTAGGCCTAATGTGTCTTGAATCTGAATCTCCATAATGAAAGGCTGCTTGCATATTTTTTTACCCAGTAATTTTGGGGCCAGTACTACTTGGGTATTGCAGTCTCTCAGTCTTGTGTGCTCCATTACACCTTACGCTTTTGGCAGTCTTGAAGCCAGCACGCTTTGCAATGCCTATGTGGGGTGCTGGTGGTACTTAGTGATTTGTCTGTTGCAGGTTTCCTTTTTCTGGCATAGAAAGTGCCCCTGAAGTGTAGTAGGTCCTTTCAAGCTACATGCTTTTGCAATTTTAGAGTGTCTAGAAATCTGGAAAGATGCTAGCTTGGGTACAATGAGTGTGTTTTGGAGGTATTCTGACCATTGACCTTAAAACTTCTAGCTTCCTTGGCAGTGCATATTGCATTACTTACTTTCTTTAAATTTATAGATATAGTGGTGGAAATTTTTTATTTCTGCTTGTTTTCTGTATTATAGTAGCAGCTGTTTTCAGAGATGAGGACCTTTGTGATGTGCAAATACCTGAGAAGAGGCATAAGCTTTTAATAGGCACATACAGGAGGAAGGATTGCTTAGTTTCCAGCACATCTCTAAGGTGTTTGGCTGAAGCCTGTCTTCCAAAGGCATCAAATCTTGACCTGAAGACAACACAAAATGGAAAAATAATTGCAGCTCTACAGCTATCCTCCTTCAGTTCCTTTATTTCTGCTGTATTTATGTCCAGTATAGCAAAACCATCGTGTGCTCCACAGGAATGGGCCTTACATAGTTCTGCTTTTTCCTAGTGGAGTACTTGAAGGAGGCATGAGGAGATGGGCTATCCACCCTGCAGATACCTGTCCCTCTTTTCCAGACCCTCTAGAGAAGTGCTGGTCCAGATTCTCATTGTCCAGAGTTCACCTCCAGGCCAAGAGTCTGGCGGCAGCAGCAGCGTGTGGTTTTTCTAGGAATTTTCAACTGAATTGCCTGTTGTAGAAAGGGTGTGTTTCTGACTTTACATCAACTACAAAATCTTTTCAGCTACTATCTTGTAGGGGGCGTTTTTTGTTACTTTATCCTCTAATCGAGAAAAATGTTTGTTTGTAAGTCAGTCAAATATTAACAAATGAGGTGATTCAATCAAGTAGAGTGCCAGCTGCGTAATTCTGGGTTTCTGTGTGTGTTTTAAATCAAAACTCATAAGTATTGTGAACTTTCTTCTCTTGCCACTTAGCACCCCTTCCCCAAAGAGAGGTGAAAAAAAATACCTAATTCAGAGTCATGCCAGTTATTTAAACAAAAATCAGGTAGATGTTGGCATTCTTATTTTTGTGAAGCATGTAAAAAGGATAAATACTTAGAGAGAGAGAGAGAGAGAGAGCAAGCTTCCTTGTCTCTATAAACAAGGAAAACTTGATGCGGAGATAAAGCTAGTTCACACCTAGAAAGTCTTGGAAGGCTCAGAAGAGGTACAAAGGAAAATAGACATTTTCAGTGGCTTTGAATATTACCTGTGAGGATAGTAAATGTGGTTATGTTGTTCACAGGAAGGAGAACATACAGGGCAGCAGACATTGTTTGTGTAGGATTTTGGCGTTTAAGTTAATGCTTCTCTGGCTAAGGCTGCTTCTTTCAGTAGAAACCTGGACAGTCTGTGAAAGACTTTAAATGTTGGATGGGTTATGCATCAATCTGAGCTGGCTAATTATCTCCGAGTGGCTTTCTTCTACTTCTCTGAGTGGCTGTTTAGTAATTCAGCCTTAGATTTTGCTGCAAGTTAAATTTCCCTCATTGGCAAATGAGTTGCAAAAGATGAGTTATTGTGTAACAGTACAGTAAACAACTAATAAGAGACAGAGAAACAGTGCTTTAAGTATGCAGAATATGGAGGGTTGGAGGGAATCAAAATACAGTATTCTGAACCTTTTTTTTTTATTATTACTAGTATTCCCTTAAAATAAAAATACTCTGTTTCTGTGTCTGAAATAGATACTCAGAGCAAAACATTGCAGTGGCTCTTCTTTACAGCTTATGTCTGCTGCAGTGAGCGGTGTGTTCAGTTGTTAACATCTGAAGTAGCCCAGGTTTGGAAACCCCTGGCTTGGCCTGAATTGATTGATAGCAGCAGGAATGGACCATCATTCCTGGTCTGGATGAGTGGCTGATGAGTTGTGATGGCAGGGAAGACTTAACACCCCTCCCAGCCCCTAGGGACGGGCCAGGTAGTGCTTTGGCTTTAAAATACCGTTAAAGTACTGGATATAGCGATGATCAGGCTCAACTTATAACAGGAGGTAACAGTGCAGTAAAGACAACTCTTCAGCTTTTTCAGACTGGGCCTCAAAAGTTTTTTGGAATTATTGAAACTCCAGCTAAATCTAGTCTGAACTGAAAAAATTCCTCAATCTGTGAGATCTCATTTACCAGATCCTACCTAGAATGTTTCAGGCATGCACTGAAGGATACCACACTGCAGATGTGCTAAGTTAAAGTGAACTCTGTGGTCCAGTACCGCTCAGTGCCACCAAGTAGCCCCAAATATGAGCAAGAACCCCTTGTGTTAGGTGCTGTACAGACACAGAATTTAAAAAATGGGACCCTGCTCCGAAGAGGGTATAAGCTAGGAGAAAACATTGGTGGAAAACAGGGCCACAGTGCTGTCATCTGTGCACATCAGCACCAGGTTACATGGAAAGAGAGAGTCCTAAGGGAAGGAACATGTAGAGGACTGCCATGTCCCCTTCGTGGAAGGAAGACAATCTTAATATCACTCTTTGTGAAGACAGACCATTGTAAATATGGCCTACAGTATTGTCTGAAGTGCTTGCAGCCCCACAAACATGGTTTGAGTCCTTATCTATTTCTGCTATGTTGTCCTCTGATTAAATCACCTGATAGCTGGCTGTTGTATGTGGTAGCCATTTTGGGATGCAGACCTGATTGGTGTGATTGACATTGCAGCACAGGAAGCTTGGTCATGCCAGTTCATGGTAGTGTAACTCATGTTTGGGGCAAACTCTTCTGTGTAAGTTTTAAAGACTCAGCTTTATGTGAAACTTAAACTCTGTTGTTCTGTTTGCAGCTGGCCACGTTTGAGAATTTCCTCAAATACTGTCTATCCCATCCTCTATGGATGATTGCTTCTTCAGCTCAGCCATTTTGTGGCCCTCATTGGACTAGTGTTCTGGACATGATGAAAAAGTCTATAAAAAAGCAAAAGCATCTTCATGTGTTTATCTGGCCTGAAGAGTGCTCAGACAAGTATTTGAGCTGACACAACCAAAAGAGTGATTAAAAACTGTGGGAGTGTGGAAGTGGTAGACAGAAGCAGGCAGTTCCCCTATGAGATAACGACAGTGTGCCAGGATCATGCCGTAGTAGGGCAGGAGACTTGTGAAGAGATTCCAGCTCTGTTCTGTAAACAGTGTTGTCCCTCAACTGGAGCCATCTGTTGAATTACCAGCAGCATTCAGATACACTTTCCCAAGGCAGTTTCCATCCCAGTGCCACTCTGTTGGAACAGCCAACCTGTGACTCCCCTCAGGAGAGGCTCCATTCTGTCTCTTCTTTGGGATGCCAGTAAGATGTTCTGTGGCACGCTTGCTTGCAGCCTCTTCACGGTATTTGAAGATAAAGCAGTTGCCCTGCTAGCTAGGACGTGGTGTCATGGAGGTTTGCAGTGTGGAGAGACAAGCTTCCCCTTCTCCAGTTTTGTTTCTTTTTTTCTCATGGGGGCAACAGAAAGTGAGCAGTGGCAGTGCTGCAGGCTCTGAGGAGGAATGGCTACAGGGACAACAGCCCTGGCCAAGATAGTGCAGGACCTGGGGAGGACCATCAGCCTTATACAGCCATTTCTGGAGGGCTGCCTCAAGAGCCTTCTGATGCATGTTTCTGCAACTTTTGGGAAATCTGTGATACAGGCAGTGAGGCCAAACCCCCCTCTTTGGGGACAAGCCTGTTCTAGAGCATCGTTGTCTCTGAAGGAGGTATTTGCCAGGTCATACATTTGGCAGTATTCACATAGACCGAGGGCCCTATTACCCAGAGAAGGGACAGAAACACAGCCTGGGGTCATCTTCAGTATGGTGACGTGTATGCTTGCAACCACAGCCACCTGAGCCATCGCATGTACATAATCCCATAGGTGTCGTGGTGGGGTCTGCCTGAGGAGACACTAGCATGGGAGCTGTGCATGTCCGTGCATTTACAGCAGAGCTGGAGTGTGATTTGTCCTTTTCTGTTCTGGGAAATTCACTTAAATTTAAATTCAGCTCACTGTTGCAGTCTAGAGAAAGAAAGGCTAACAGGTTTTTTATCTTTGGAGCTGGCTTTTGCACTGTGTGCTTAGAGCCATGTGCTGTCCTTAACCTGTGTGGACCCTGGACCCTTGTTTGCAGTGTGAGTTTGTTTGTAGGAAAGTATGTGGGCACAGGAGGGGTCTTAGTGTCACAGGGAAGGCTTTTGGAGGAACAGCCACGTACAGCTGCAAATTTAGGTTTGAAGACTTAAAAGTGTTTTCATACAGCTAATAAAAAAATGTTGATTTATCAACATCAACTTTCACCTTTGTGAAGACCTGAAGTCCACAATAGAATTTTGCAAACTGTATCACTAAATAGCTGCTGGCTTGCAAAGTTTATTTAGTAACATATTTGTAAGTCTGCAGAGTTAAAACAAGGATTTTTAAATTTTTTCCTTAATTTTCTTTCAAACTTTTGCACCTGTGGCTTTTCTGGTAACTAGAGAGCAGTGGTAGTTAACACTAGGTGGCTGTCTAACAAGTGATTTCTTGATTTAAGGCTCCTAAAGCAAATCAGCTCTGACAGCACCACTTTGCGTGTTTGTGCATATTACCTGTCTTCTGTAGCTGAAGGGAAAGTGAGCTAGTGCCTAATTACAGAAAATGACAGCAGTATAATATGTGAACAGTCATGGCTGCTGGGGGTGAAAGCACGCGACAGCCCTGCTTCACAGAGGACAAGGGGAAACTGGACCCTTGGGTGGGCCTGGTTCTCCACTGAGAAGACTGGATTAAAAGTAAAACCCAGACATGAGACCCTTTCCAGTTGACTGTCCCTTATGACGGCTTTACTGCATCATAAATTATGATACGTTTCACGTTTGTTTTTGTTTGCAGGCCAAAAACCAGTCCTGTGCCTTCCTTACTGGAACACCAGAGGCTGTTCTCAGAAATAGCTCCCTCAAAGAGCTGGCCCACAGCACCCACTCAGAGGCCACACACAGTGGGTTTCTGGCACTCCTTGAGATCGCTATGTTGTTCTTACGGGCTGCTTGAGAGCTCAGGCCCTGTTGTGTCTGCAGCTGTAGAGTTGGTGCCTTCCCTAGGAGCTTGCAACTGGAGTATAAGGAGAGGCAGTTGGTGCTTTGCCACCCAGCAGATGAACTTTTGTCACTTCAGCATGAAGAACTGCTAGGACAAGGCTTGCTATGTCACTGTTTTCTGAACTCATCAGCCAATCTTAGTGTCAAGTCTTTTACAGAGGTGATAGCTAAAGGAAGCCTAGGAACTACTATGTCTTGAGTAAGGTTGAAAACAACCTCTTTTACCAAAGCTTGTTAAGAGACTTCGAACAGCTTGGCCAGACACAAACACCTATAAATACTCTGAACCTGCTCCTCAGGTGCAGCAGAGCTCTGACTAAGTGATTCAGGATGCAGCAGGAGGGATGCATGATTTGGGACACAGACGGAGGCTGTGTCATTCCCCCGAGATGGGACTCAGAACAGCCTCAGGGCTGCTTCTGGGCTGGGCCAGCTGCAACCGTCCCCCCCTGGGATCAGTGCTGCTGGGTTGCAGCAGAGCCATGTGCTGCTCCCATTTCCCTTTCTTCTTGCCTCTGGCATTTCTGATTTGGAGCTCATAGTTGCAGGGTACAGTTGGCTTCACTGGCTATCTGTCATCCTGGAATTTCCCTGTATGGCAGGAATCGCAGCCGCCCAGCTGGCATCAGCTACTTACTCTGTCCCCATACCCTTGCTGTTTGTGGTTTTAATGACCTGGCACCAACAGCACCTCCTCCAGTCTGGGAAGTCTGGTTCCACTTGGGAAGTAGCAGACCTTGTGATACTGATTTGAGGGTAGATGAGCACAAGGAGACAACCTGTGTTTTAAACAGTAGAGTGTTTGGACCAGGATAGATTTGCTAAGCATGATGGTAGCGCCTTCTCATCTCTTTGAGAATAGTAGGTGGGACACGGGCTGGAGATTGCGTGGAGGAGAACAGATCTGTCAAGCCGCTAGTGTCCTGCGAGGTTTGCTTACCTGGCTTTTGCCTCTGAGTGAGTACCTCCTGCATTTGCAGTGGAGTGCCACAGCTTCCTTCCAGTGCCATGAGCCCATGAGATGGGCATGACTGGTCAGTTCTCTCTGAATCCTGACTGCCTCTGTTGAGGAAACAGAGCAGTGGTGCTAGCACTGCACCCAGGCTTTCAGCAGAATTTCAAATTCGAAAGAGCAGTTGGGCCTGGTACCAGGTCCTCTTCTGTACCACGTTCCCTGGTGAAGGATCATGCACATGGGGCCAGGCAGTGATTGAGAAATTAGAGAGGAGTGCAAGGCTGAGGAGGGTGGTGACAGCAGCTTTTGAGCTGTCTGCGGCTAATTTATCATGGGTACTCATTATCTCTAGAACATTGCATGGTAAACTGGGTATGAGTTGACATCTGAGCTAGATTAACTAATCAGTGAATCCTCTTCCATTTCAAAATTTTAATAATTGTACCCTTAAACTTGTCTTCAGTGAAAAGTTGACCTGAGCTGTGTACCAGGATTTAGCTAGCTTTCCTCACTGCTTCACCTCTGTGCACCTCCCATTCTCCTTCCTGCTCCCATGGAAAAATCTCTGCCTTGTTTGGAAGTCCTCAGGCTGGGAGCATTTTCTCGCATGAGTGTTGGCAAGCACAGAAGCAGACTGGAGGCAGGAAGGTGGGTGTAGGACTGTAGCCTGCTCAGCCTAGGTTAGGCCAAGCAGGCAGGAAATAGAAACACATAGTATTGACCAATTGTAGAAGAGGTATATCTTTGGGTACCTGTTGTGGTTTAACCCAGCAGGCAGCTGAACACCACACAGCTGTTCACTCACTCCCCCCTCCCCAGTGGGATGAGGGAGAGAAGGGGGGGGGGAGTAAGATTCATGGGTTGAGATAAAGACAGTTTAATAGGACAGAAAAGGAAGGGAAAATAATAATGATGAAAGAATATACAAAACAAGTGATGCACAATGCAGTTGCTCACCACCTGCTGACCAACGCCCAGCCGGTTCCCGAGCAGCGGTCCCCCTGCCAGCTTTCCCCTAGTTTATGTACTGAGCATGATGTGATATGGTATGGAATATCCCTTTGGCCAGTTGGGGTCAGCCGTCCTGGCTGTGCCCCCTCCCAGCCTTGTGCATCTCCAGCCTTCTCAGTCAGTAGAGCATGGGAAGCTGAAAAGTCCTTGACTAGTGTAAACATTACTCAGCAACAACTAAAACACCAGTGTGTTATCACATTATGCTCATCCTAAATCCAAAACACAGCACTATACCAGCTACTAGGAAGAAAATTAACTCTATCCCAGTTGAAACCAGGACGGTTTAGCTGTTTTCCAGAGTTTTACAATTGTAGATTCGTCATCCTTTACCAGGACAGCATGTGTGACAGTGTTGACTGGTGCCTGTGGAAGACAGGTAGATTTGGTATGGCATATGTGGAAAGAGGATTTACTTTTGAGTAGGGAGTTTGAAATCCCAGGAATTTCCATGCCAAATTTTGTACTTTTTTTATACCCTTGTATCCTATGAGACTGTGAAGAGGAGGGTGAAGAAGCACAATGTGGACTTTAAAATCTTTTTTAATTTTTTTTTAATAAGTTTGAATGAAACTTCCAAAGTGTCTTAGTGATTTATGGACATCTTATTTGGAGATTGCTGGGACTTGTGTACTCAAGGCATAAGTAAGTGTTTGCCAGTCTGCCTGTCTGTCATCTTTTCAACTCCTGACTTATGACTATGAGAATTCAGCCCCTTGGTTAACTTCTACCTTGTTTTTTTTTTTCCCCCTCTTCAGACAAGTGAGAGAGAGACTAAAGAAGCAAGTTGTTGAGATGAAAGAGAAATTTCCAGGCTTCAGACCAGGACTCGCAATTTTGCAGGTATTGTTTTCTTTAATGACAACTACAGAAAATCTGTGTTGCTTTGCAATGGTAAGTGCACAGCTGATGAGCTTCATCAAAGCTGCCTTGCAATGGTAACATTTTTATAATGAATAGAAGAGCAGAGTTCCATGTGGGATGGTAACACAGTTCTGTGATGTCTTTTCCCCAAGTACTGGGGCCCAGAAACATTTTGGGAGTTTTGGGTTGGGTGGATTTTTTCTTTCATCAGACCCTTGCAGTTCTCTGTTTGAGCGTTGTTTGTGAAATAGTGAAAGTAGGCTTCTTGCCTATTAAGAGGAAGCAGTGCTTGTAGACTCTATTCCAAGTCTCTGCATTTGTGTGAGCCCCAAAGCCTGTCAGCTTTCAAAGATGTGTTTATACCAGAAATCTTTGAAATGGGGTGTTTATTAAGGGATTTGGTCTGCTGTTATGTCAGAACATGGAGAGAAAGGGGGGTGAGGGGGGCAACCCGACCAAAAACACCTTTGGCCAGGAAGACTTTGAGTGCAGGGGATGGAACAAAATCCCATTGCTGAGTTTGATGTATGTCCAGAAGTGTGAGTAAGTACTAGAGTCTACACAGAAACGCTTGCAGAAGAAAAAAGCACTCATCAGTACAGGGTTTTGGCCTGTGTTTGGCAGAATTAGGGTGGTTTTTTTTTTTTCCTTGCAGCTATAAAAAATGGTAACTCTTTGTGCTTAGATCAGAATGTGACTAGCAGTAGCAAGTGTCATGTAATAGGAAGAAACTGTGTGGCCACAAAGGATTGATGGACTGAAAGTGGCTGCTTAGAGAAGTGGTTTTTGTCCTTACTCGGTATTTTGGGCTCCTGAAGAGCTCTTGGTGCCTGTCTCTGGATTGTAGTGCTAAGGCCACTATAGTACACAAAGACCATGCTCCTCTTCAATGCCAGGAACAAATTTGTTTGTGGTTTGGGGGTTTTTCTGGTTTTCTTTTCCATTAGCTTTAAGATCATCTCAACAGAAGACATGTCTTCAGGTGCTTAGAAGGAAGGAGGAAGGTCTTTTATTTAAAGTTTAGTAAGGGATGCTTTGATGGAAGTTGCCGAACTGCTGACTGAGTAAACTGTCTTCAAAAATTGCTGTCTTGTAGTGTTACTATTGGGATTTTTTTTTTTCTTGGTTGGCCTGTGTTCTCTTCAATCCTGTGTTGTCTCAGAGTCCTTTACAACCTGTTTGCTCTTTGGCTCTCTGAGACTTTTGTAAGCTACCAAACAGTCTGGGTTTGGAGTGCATCTCCTAATACTGATATTCTCAGCTGTCTGTTTTTCAGTTAAGTCAGGACAATTAGCTGTTTCTGATATGTAGCACCCCGCAAAATATGTGCTCTTTTCCTGGGAGGTGTCTGGTGTCCTCTGAGCTCAAAGAATAAGTCAGTTAATCTTTATTTTTTGTCCTGTAGTAAGGAATGTGGTTTTTTGCACAATATATGTGGCCTGTTTGCTGACATCTCCTGATGCCCACTCTCTTCCTTCTTTTCTGCCCTGTATGAGGCATACCTTTTCCTAAACCCAGCAGACTTTAAAGGGGATACAGCCCCTTTGTCTAACCCTAGGGAAGAAGAACCAGTGTATGCTGGGTGATCAGGTAATGCAGTCACTCCTGCAGCTTGTAATCTGTGTGAGAACCAGCGATAGCTACCAAGTACCAGGGAATGGGGTTTCAAGTGTTTTCTTGTCAGCTTTTCCTTATTTGCCCCTCATTTTCTTATGGTCACAAGGAGTATTACCTTTAACAAAACATGCTGGGTGTTGCAAGCAGTCTTCTGAAATGTAGTTGCACTGTAATCGCCCAATACTGCCAGAAACTACAGGCATTTGTTCCACTTTCTGCTTTCTCTTTGTGCATCACTTTGTTCTTGGTTTGTTGATTTTTTTATTTGGCAGGAAAATTCTCAAGGTACAAAACAGAAGTGGAAAAAATCTCTCCATCAAGGCACACATATGTGCATAAAATTAAGATTTCCTGGGTATCAAAGAGGCCCAACTTTTCTGAAAGCCTTAATCAGATAATTGGATGTTATCAGCACCTGCTGATCATGTTAATTAGCTAGAGATTTAACTTTCTCAGATGAGATGGCAGGCAGTATTTTCTGCTGTGGAGAACACTGTGTTTCTAAGGTTTTTCAACAGGTCTGAATAGTGTCTATGCAGAAGATCAGACAACTTGTCTTTAGCTGCCTCTTACTTGAAAGAACACTTTCCTGTTAGCTCCAGCTACTTACAGCCTCTATCAGTGTGTTTTACAGTTATTCAAGAATACCTCTGACTTCTTGGTGTAGCTCAGAGGAAGCTAAGGGTTAAGCCCATCTCAGCCTGTGACTGGGTCTGTATTCTGCAGTGTGACTCAACTGTCTTTTCATCCTTAGGTTGGAAATCGGGATGATTCGAACCTCTACATTAATATGAAGCTGAAGGCTGCTGCTGAGGTAATGCCCAAACTCTTAATATTTCTTTTTATCCTCCTACATTAGGTCAAATCTAAATATGAAAAAAGAGATGCAAATCAAATAGTTTTGTCTAAGCTTTGCCCGTATTGGAGAAACCAGCGTTGGCCTGAATTCTTTGTTATAAGGAAACAGTATAGATGGGTAACCTGACGCTTAGCCAAGTGGGGTAACAACAATGTGGGTTGGTGCCATTTTTTCTGTGATCGTCTCCTAGGTTACATGTGTCTGAAGTGCTGATGCTCTGTCTTTCCTGACCTGTGGCCATGTGCTTATCTTCCTTGAATGTCTTGTACCTGCAGTTGCCTTGCATCTCTCACCAAGTGGTACATTACATGCTACAGCAGGGCTGGGAACATAGATGATCACCTGTTTCCCTAGGTGATAGCTGGCATCTTCTTCGCTGGCGTTTCAAGGCAGTATGCTGTCAAGCCAAGATGTTCATGTCAAAAGGTGAATAGGACAGTTGAAGTATGGACCAATCTAAGTAGACAATGCACTAATCTTTTTTTCTTCTCTTTTGTTGATGATTTTTCCAAATAATAGGAACAGGAGATAGACCTGGGAAATGTGACAGAATGTAGCTGTGACTGGGCTGGACTGAGAACAGCCAGATCAATCTCTGATGTCAATTCAGAAATCAGATAATTTGTTGATATTCTCATTTGCAGATTGGGATCACTGCCAATCACATAAAACTGCCAAACACAGCAACAGAAGCTGACGTAAGTAATATAGCCAATAATGAAAAAATACATAATTTTGGTCTTGAGCTCAAGAGATGAACTTAAATTTGCCCTCTCCTTTTATAAAAAAAGACTGCTTGCCCATAGATATTAACTCATGAAAAAAGAACTGAAACCTGCTGAGATTTTTTTATTTTTAAAAGAAAACTAAAACACTACAATGTAAAATTATGAGACTTTAACAGGTATTTTTCTAAAAATAAAAAATGTGACTCATTTATACTTTTGGGTAGAAAAACTAAACATATTGTGTGTGTCTTTTAATCCAGATAGGATTGTGCTTTTTTCCTTTGCATCAGTCATATTTCAGTTTATCGGCCATTAGGTTTTTGGTTTCTACTTCTTGTAGGTCCTCAAGTGCATTGCCTCTTTGAATGGAGACCCTGCTGTTCATGGCTTTATAGTGCAGCTGCCACTTGATTCTGATAAACCCATCAATACAGAAAAAATAACCAATGCTGTTGCACCCGAGAAGGATGTAGATGGGTAAACTGACTTCACCCCTGGGGAGCATGATAGCTACTCCAGAAAGAAACCTTTTTTTTTTTTTTTTTCTTTTTCTTTCAAATGGTGATCATGGGGCTGGGAATCTTACTTGGTCTTTATTCTTTCAAAATACAGCTTAAGTAGCATCAATGCTGGGAAACTCTCTAGAGGGGACCTTGGAGACTGCTTTATTCCCTGTACACCAAAAGGATGCATGGAACTTATCAGGCAGACAGGTAAGGAGGTTTCCATCCATTATTCATGAGTGCAGTAGTCTTCAGTAAGAGGAGAAATTATGCACCTCACAGGGCTATGCTTCACATTGAAACTTTTGTTGAGATGCCACATTTCATCTCTGCCTTTACAGACAGGAAAAGAGCTAGTTTTAAAGTGGTCCTTCCTTCCTCCCTCCCAACTCCAATTCCCTGTCACACACAACCCAGAGGAAAAAGAATATCCTGAAGTACCAGAGCCAGACTTAAACTGACCAAAAGACTCCGGAGCCATTTGAGTGAGTTTTTACTAGAATCCACAATGACCTATTTTTACTTTCTCCTCTAACTTTCTGTGGTGCAGGCGTCCAGGTTGCAGGGAAAAGAGCTGTAGTGGTTGGTCGCAGTAAGATTGTTGGTGCTCCCATGCATGACCTGCTGCTCTGGAATCACGCAACAGTAACCACTTGCCACTCAAAGACCTCAACGCTGGCTGAGGAGGTAATGACAGGATGGATGCATGAGGCTGTAGTTGTCTGCTGCAAGCCAGTGCTGCCTGCTGCACATTGCTGCTCGGTGTATTGCTACTCTAAGTCATTGGGCCTGGGTTGTCTTTCATCTGAAACAGTTTCCCAGTCCTGTTCATTGGATGGTTGTGTAAATACTTCTGCTGGAATGGGATCCTGATTATTTTTGGCCCTTATTAGAGGCTTTTAATTATAACAATAAAATTATTATTTTTGTTTTCTTTGGGCAAGTGCTGAGAATTTAATCATCCCTTCCTAATCTCCAAGTAGTGGCCTGCAAGACAGCATATGTTTTTGGTTTTTCCCAAAAAGGCCAGGTGGTCTTTTGCTTTAATGGCTGGGAAATGCTAGACCAAATGTTTTCTCCTTTTTTTTTTTTTTTTTTCTTTCCCCAGTCTATTTTCTATGACTGGGAGTTGGTACCATTTTCCTCTTTAGCAGTGAGAGTGACAGAAATAGTGTGTTGCTGTGCTGCCACCTACTTGGATTTCGTAGAGCAATCAGCACTGCCAGGCTCTGTAGGCAAGTATTAAAACTGAAAAGAGGGTAGGTGTATTTGAATATAACTCACAAGGAAGATCAGAAACACTGCAGTGCTTCATGCTGTTAAGTTGCTGTTCAATAAGACCATCATTAGGTTGATTAACAATTGAAGTGCTAATTCTTAATGAAATCTTAAAAATAGTTAATCTCCCTTGAAGATTAAAAGAAAAAATTCCAAGGGTTAGCAGCTTCCTAAGCAAACATGAATGAAGCAGTGCAAGAACAGACTATGAGCTTTAGTCAGAGTCTCTAGCACCAGCTTTGTGACCAGATCTATGAAATTTACTGCGTACTGTCTGAACAAATATTAGTGCTGAATTACAGTCACCTTTCCCTGGAGTTGCGTGTTACACAGTCCTGGACTTAAAAACCACAAGGCAGTGCTGCCACAAGTGAAGTGCCACTTAGAGTTCTGTGCAGGGGTTGTTCTTGGCTGCTGTCTGATGAGTGCTGGATATATTTCTAGCATTGAAAAGAGCAGCTGAATATGCAGGGGTATTTGAAGGGAAGAAGATAAGAATATGCAGAGGGCTTTAATTTTACTAAAAGTAGTCTGTGTGATCCACTTGGGAATCATGGAAGAGTTCAAAGGAGGTTGTGAAGTGTTGACAAGCAATAGTTCAGGGTAGGAGTGTGAAAATAGGCCATAATTTCTGGCTGCAGGAATCTGTGCTTGCCAAGGATCTGCTAGCTACCTTTAATTGCTGATGATGCCCTTCCATCCCTCCAATGGCAATGAGTGAACACACAGTTTCACTGCAGTTGAAGGTGATCTAAGTTGCTGCTGAAGCAGCTCTGCTTTTTTCCACTGCTGGTGTGATACAGAGTTGTTTATTTGGCTTTTTTTATAGGTTGGTAAAGCTGATATCCTGGTCGTTGCAGCTGGTAAAGCTGAAATGGTAAAAGGTGAATGGATCAAACCTGGTGCAATTGTAATAGACTGTGGAATTAACCATGTGCCAGGTGCGTGGGTAATGTATAAAGAGTGGGGATGTGTTTATTTGTATATAAATGCAGTTGCTAAGTAAGTACATGGATACTGTTTCCTTGGTGTTTCTAGTCAATGTGGACTTCTTTCTCTTTTAAGTCTGTCTTAAGTAATGATGGCAACCTCTGAAGATGCCAGAATAAAAAAAGGTTGGTCTGAAGTACTGTCCTAAAGCAGATCAGTAGCAGTTTTGTTTCTGTCTTCAATGAGGCTGATGATCAGTAGAGGAAAGAGGAGGCCTGGGAAATATTACAGAATATCCATGTAATTTGCTGCAACTACGTAGTGAAGTCTTGCTGCTTTTGTCACTTGTGAGCGTGCAGCTTTGCTGTCATTACTTTGCAGTTAGATCTAATTAAGCTGTTCTCTTTGAAATACACAAATGGCAAGCAGTCTCTTAAAGTAGCTGTGGATTTGTTGAATCACAACATTCACTTCTTAGGTTTGAATGGCTGTTGTCTTGAAGCAAAGCAGCTTCTGCTAGAGTATTGGTGACAGTGGGTCTAGCATAGAATAAAATGCTTGAACATAATGGATTTTAGGGTGGGGTTTCACTTAGCTATTCCATCCTTATAAAGGAGGAACAGACAGTCTGGCAATTTCTGTTTTCATCTCATTTTAAATCCAAATTACAGATATTGAATGATATGGAAAATTAGTCACCATCCAACTATCTCTGTGCTACACCCACAAGGCTTTTAAAAGGTAGTTTTCATAATTAATCAGTCATTTTGTTGCCATTATTTAATGGAATGTAAAGAAATTTCTGTTCAGCAGTCTTGTTCCTCAAAGATGACACTGAGTTGCATTTAAAAACATTAGTCCTCTGTCTAATTAAAATTAAAAAGTCATCTGCTGTTGCTGTTTGTTGCTTGATGTATTTGTGCCAAGCTACCCAAACTTAGGCAATTTGCCAAAACCCACAGGGTCACTGCTGATTTGCATGAAGCAGAATGGCTTGGAGTCTCCCACACTAACATGTTGCAAATAAAACTACCATTGTGTTTCTGACATATGATGGTATGACCTTTTTTTCAGGCTTGATGTGAACTGCATCTCTGAGGACACATCCCTGTTTCTTTGCAATTAGTTGGCCTCAGGCAGTGCACTGAAATCTGAGCTTCTTGTGCACCCAGCCTAGTCAGCGTTGCATGGCGATATGCTTAATGGCGTTGTGAGACTCAGCAATCAGGGCTTGATAGAGTGGAAATTGTCAGCTTTCAAAATGATGGATGCCACAGACTTTTCTGTGGTTTTCTGAAGCTGCTGAGTTTTCCTGTCTCTCTCTTCCCTTCTGATAGGTTGTGAAAAAGTTTTCAGATTAATCTTTTGGGGAATCAGTGCCAGAATTGTGGGAATTGCAATTGTACAGAAAGAACGGCAGTTAGTTTGCCAGCTTCTCCAGCTACATCACTGTACAGATAGAATATTGCTGCTAGCTGTGATGGTGCTTTGAACGTGGCGGGGGGAGAAATAGCACAGTTGCCATATATCTTCCCATGGCTGTAAGTGCACCCAGCTAGGTGCCTCCTAGGTGTAGATGTGAGTTGCAGCTGGAGGACATGGCAATCTCTGGATACGCCTATACTTTGCAAGTCGGGGTGCCCTGTACAGGCAAATCCCAATATGATTTGACATATCAGGACATTAACTTCATGCAGGCTTGCCAAGTTGGAGTTTAAAAATGTTACAGCCATGTAGCGCCATGGAAATGCAGCTGTTGTGCTTTTGAATGGAGGGTGGCCTGTATACTCCCACGGCTGCCAGTTTGGAGGCTAGAATAGGCAGTTTAGGCACATCTGACTTTGCATTCATGTGTACTACAGCTGAACAGAATTTCTTCCAGTTCTCCAGCTAGAGAGAGAGGAAGAGAGGATCTCCTGAAACCTCTGTTAGAGCAGACAAGTGTGTCTTATTCCCTTTCCAAACTGGATTGTATTTGTCTTTGTCTCCCCACTGCAGCAGTTGGAGGGCTAGTCCAGCAAATATTCTGAATGCCTTGTTCCAGGCCTGTAGAAATTGCTCTGCTACAGGAAGGGAGAGCAGTGCAGGCAGAGGATATTCCCAGAGATGACATAGTCTGTGGAATGTCCCTCGGAGTCCTGATGGAGGAAGCAACCCTGTTCAGACTCCTCCTCTGCTATGGGATTTTGCGGCCCTAGCCAACAGGGAAGCTTGAACAGTGGGATATGGGAGCAGCAAAGGAGGATCAGCCTCTGTGGATCTCTGCCATGCTCTTCAAACAGCAGAGGAGCTAGAAAGGTATAGAAAGCCTTGACTTCATGCTCTGTTTATATCTTCATGTACTGGGAATCAAGCTGGCATCACAGGCCTATAACATCAGATTGTGTTGGATCCCTCATGAAACACCTTTCCCAGTGGTGTCCAGAAAAAGAAGCAGACTGCAAGCAGGTGGTCTCATGTTTTATAGATGAAGGTCATATATGGTCTTGTGTGTTTGCAGTCATATATCCACCAGAAACGTGTTACAGTTGCATGTACATTGGCACAAGTTTGCTTCAAAGTCATGCGGGTATTCCCAGCCCTTGTCTGGCGACAGTAGGACTGTGAATTAGCTCCGGTCCAGAAGCTGCACTCAGGCTGTCTGTCATGCAGCTGTCTCTGGAGATAGATGGACATCATCATACCTATTTGTTCCATATGTGTAGGCATGTCCTTCACATCTTTGAGATCAAAGTCCTTGGATGCTCTCTCTGATGTGTTCCAGCTGGCTAGAGAACCTACTGGACCAAAGAAGACACAGGCACTGGGAATGGTTGTAGTGTCACTGATACTTTCTGTAACTAGTTCGGGTTTTTTTTAAGAGTGGGATGATGAATATTGAGAAGGTGAAGTTATGGGGAGAGGCGGAAAGTGTTGTATGTGAGCTTTCCTTCAAAAGAATATTTTAAAGGTAATTGAATAGCTCCTAAGTTGTACTCAGCAGTGCTTTGCGTGAGGTGCGGATGCAGAGGCAGGGACTGGGGGTTTGTTTGACTTGTGCTCATCACTGTGTCTGTGTAACAGATTAGGCTGTTTGTGTTTGGAGTCCCTAATTCATCGCTTGTTTTCTTCATTCTTGGACCTGGAGTCTTCGTGGCCAGGGTGACTGGTAAGCCTGCTTGGCATCCTTGGAAGAAAATATGATTATGTTGTTTGCCTTTTGCAAACTTAATTAAACTGGTCTCTAGGCTGGAAGGCCAGATTGGTCTGCAGTTCAGGCAGCAAAGCTGACAGTGGCTGTAGAAACACTGTTCAACAGCTGTGATGTTGTTGAAGCTTTGAACTTTAGGGAGAAGAAGTGTTGCTTAAAACAGAAACACAGCAAAACATCCAAGCTGCTAATTGCCAGTAACAATGCAGCTAAAAATTAGTGTTGGCAGGAGCTGCTTTTGTTCCCTCTTTGGTTTTAACAAAATCAGCTGTTTAGGAGTTTGGTTTCTATTCCACTCCTCCCCCTGCCAATTGCATGTTAAAAGTTATTGTGTTCTGTTTAAACATACGCTTACTGTATCCAATATAATTTTCAATGTTACAACATTAAAATGTATCTTCAGGTTTTTCACACTGCTTAAAAGTTCCCTGGAGTCCTCATATCTGAAATGAGGACCTGCCACTCCAGGAGAAACTTAAATTTTCCTTTTTTGATACACTGTGTCTATAATCAGTGAGTTCCTTAGATGACTGTACTAGTTTACTAGTGCATTTTGTCTTTTTCTCTCTTTATGGGTGAACTTAAAGGTCACCACTGGAAAAAAGTGCTATATCTGCTTCTGAATTGTCAGGTCATGTAGTGCAGCAGGATATAGCAATTTTTTTTTGCCAGAGAGAAAGGAGATTATTCTACTGGAGCTCTCTTAAGCCACCTGTGAGGTTCGTTTTGACAAGACTCCGTCTCTGTGAACTGCAGTATTTACCGGTCCATCATTAGAATGGCAATGAGTAACTGAAAAGCTCAGCACTTTCTGTCTTCAGTTTCTGTAAAGGCAGGTGATTTTATTCATAGTAAGGCCTAGATGTGCGCCAAGACGGAACAGAGAAAATGTAAACCTGGGTTTTTGGAACAAGTCAGCCACCTTCCTTCTCTCACTTCTTCTAGACCATTGGTTTATATCTCTTTCAAGCTGGAAGCTGTACTAATCCTTCAGAGCAATACAGCAGGAGCTGTGAGAGGATGGTTCAGGTGACACCTCTATTCTATGTCCCCCTTGTGTTTTATTATTGCACAGATGTAAGACTTGGTCTGTGCTTTGATCCCCCTGCATCTGTTTTGGAGTCATCTTCAGACTGCCCTGTGGGCCACGTGCCACTGAGAAAATACTTGTGTCCTCAAGGAAAGGGAGATCTATCCGGCAGAGGATAAGTGGTGCTTAATGGGAGGATATGTTGCATGAGCTGTTGACACTTTCTGAGTGAAGTATGATGGTAACAGCTTCATCTTGTGATGTTGTTTTAACTTTTTATATTTCTTTACAGCTTTGTGGGTACTCAGCTTCTGTTTTGTTTACTCCAACAGAGGAAAAGACTTCAGCTTCAGCCAGTACTGCCTCCTCTATTGTTTTGGTAAAATGTGATGTGTAACTTACTTTTTCCTTAAATCCCCAGACAGCACAAAGGCCAGTGGAAAAAGAGTTGTAGGCGATGTGGCATACAGTACAGCAAAAGAAAGAGCTTCCTACATCACCCCAGTTCCTGGTGGTGTTGGGCCTATGACTGTGGCCATGTTAATGCAGGTATGTGGGCAGACTGTGAGACTGCTGGTCATCTCCTCTACGTTTGCATTTGGGGTATGTTGCTGCTGACCATCAGCACACTACCAAAGCAACTGGTGCTTCCTTCTTGCTCTTACAGAGGTCTAGTTAGGATTTCCAACTTCTAGTCCACACAATTTGGATTCAGTTAACTGAGGAAGAAGATGGACCTTAAGGAAATGTTAGGACAGAGTTTTTTGTTGTGTTGTTGTTGTTGTTTGTTTGTTGTTTTGAGTGTGGTCTCTCAAAACAGTGAGAAACGGGCTTGTCTTACAGTGCTCTGGCTGTAATTCTAAAACTATCCGTAGGGTGATTGGATAAAAAGGAGGAGAGTAACAGTATAAGCCAGCTCCCTCTGTTTCCTGCTTTGCTTAAGAAACCCTGCTGGCACAGAACACCCCCAAAAGTCTAGCACACTGGAAGATAGATAGGTAGATGGATAGATAGATATGGTGGGGGTTTTTGTTTCTAAGAAAACTACGAGCGGAATCTCATTTTGGATTGTTAGCAAATGCTTTAATGAAAGCAGTTTGTGTTAATCCCAAACTGAGAGAGATGGGAGGGGAAAACCTTTCTGAGTCTCTTTGTTAACCAGCATGGTTCATACAGTGGTGGTTGCTATAATGCATTCTCTTGCTCATTTTAGAGCACAGTGGAGAGTGCGCAGCGTTTTCTGGAGAAGTTCCAGCCTGGAAAATGGAACATCCAATATAACCAGCTTACCCTAAAGATGCCTGTTCCAAGGTAATGCTTTCAAATGAAGCCACTGGCAGTATTCATGCAGTATAGTATTCACTTCTGTTCCCAAGCTTTGCATAATACAGGGCATACATGTATGTAGATTGTAGCTGGTGTTGAAGTTTGGAGAGAAGTAGAGAGAGAGCACTGTGAGGCCTTCCTAAGGGAGCAGAGATAACCTGCAGTGGTGCTGTGACATATGTTGAAGTGTAGGCTTCAGTCATCCTGATAATATTAAGGCGTAAATATGGACTTCCACAGACTCTTTAGGCCAGCTAAATAGTTGCTGATTCAGCAAATAGTGAGACACTTGTATTTTGGAAAATTTTCAGTCTGACATGGCAAAAACCTAGCATCTTAAAGTAGGAGTTGTTGGTGTCAAGTCCCCAAGGAGCAGTTGAAAATGCACAAAATACCATAAGGGAGCATAACACATTGCCTACAAAAAGGCATTCTTGGGGCGGGACGAGTGGGGGGAGGGTTGGTGGGGGATTTTTTGTTGCTTAGCTTGTTGGGTTTTTTGTTTTGTTTTAAAAAAGGCAACTCTGAGGATGTGTGTATTCTAATGTAGCCAATATTGGTGGGATTGATCCATTTAACTAGGAAGGGTTAAAGCTTGCCTTTTAAAATATAGATTAGGTGTTTGTAGTTTATGCCATCCAGAAGCAGGGCACTTATGAGAAGTCTTTGACTTACAAATTGACCTTGCTCTCTTTCTTTAAGTGATATTGAAATATCGCAGTCTTGCATACCCAAGCCCATTGATCAAGTTGCAAAAGAAGTTGGCCTGCTCCCTGATGAGGTGGAGCTCTACGGTCAAACTAAAGCCAAGGTTCATCTGTCAGCTCTGAAACGGCTGAAGAACCAGCCAGATGGCAAATACATTGTTGTTACTGGGTAGGTACTTCCTTAACTGAAGCATCACTTACATGATGTCAAGGTGAAAAGAAATTTTATTAGCATGGCTTGTTGTATTGCCTTTTGATAAGGTGACTGTATGGGGTGCTCTGGGTTTTAGTAAATCACACTGTGAAAATCTAGTGGTTTGGGAAATAGATTTCTCTCCTGTGGCAAATAGTGGGAATGTAGTTTAACATTTCTCTCCTGGAGATGAATCGTTTTGGTCTGCAGGTCAGGGTTATGAAGGGCAGACTGGATCATAGTCAAAGTTCTCGTACTCTAGTAGCCTGCCTTCAACAGTAACTAGCAAGTTGTTTCAGAGGAAAGTCTTCGACAGTTATGTGATAATTTGCTAATCTCATTCCAGTTTCGAACTGATGAAGATTAGCTGAAGTCTGAGCCAATCCAGAATTTGAATTGGCATTAACTGCAATCACTGGGTGACTGTTTTATCCCTGTAAGTGTTTTGAGTCTCACCCGCTGCAAGGGTTTAGTTGTGCCTGTTCTGCTTTTTCACTGCAGGATAACTCCTACTCCCCTGGGAGAGGGGAAGAGCACCACCACTGTTGGTCTTGTTCAAGCCTTAGGAGCACACCTTCACCAGAATGTCTTTGCCTGTGTTCGGCAGCCTTCTCAGGGGCCAACCTTTGGTATAAAAGGTATGAGCTGTTCTGTGGCTTGCAGTTGGACTAAATGGGGAAAGATGACATTCAGAGATTTTATTCTGCTGCATTCTAGTTTTGCATAATTCCCAGTTACAATTGCATTTCTTTTAAGAAAGAAAAACCTTGGATAAGTTCTGCAGTGTTGTCTTCAAGTGCTGTGCTGGGATTTAAACTAAGCTGCTCGACAGTAGCTGCCTTCTTAAAACTGTTAAGCAAACACATGTAATACCACTCTGGGCTAGAGACCTTTATTTGCATGGTTTGACTATTGTCTCTCTGTAGGTGGAGCTGCAGGTGGTGGCTATTGTCAAGTTATCCCCATGGATGAGGTAATTCTTTATACAAAGCCTCATTGCATATATAGCTCACAGACCTTGAAGAGATGCTGCAGTCAGATAACTTACAAAATCTTTTTTGTTTATGGCCCAGTGTAGCACTCCCAAGAACTGGATGCTTGATTTCAGCAAAGCTTTTTTGTAAAAAAAAAAAAGAAAAAATAGTAATCTTTGGTTGTTTCAGAAGGGTTCCTGAATTGTCAGGGAACTTCATAGAACTGGGAATTCCCAGTTCCCTCCCATTCTCGGCCTTGAATTGCTCTATACCCTTGTGCAAAGTACATCTTGTACCTCTTTTCCCAGCACTGAAATGAAGATGATAATGACTTAATATGTTTTGGAAGCATATTAAGTAGTTCTGTCAGCAGCGGTGGTCACCGACTCTTTCTGTGAGCTATTTTGGTGTATTTGTGTTTTAGACTACTAACATGAAATGGGAAGAGGGAAGTTGGGAATCAGTAATGCCAAGACCTCAGCCTGTGGGGGACTGGCACTGCAGCGTATTTCTGACGTGACTTGGCAACAAGTAAAATCCTGTGTCTGGGGACAGGGAATTGAAAGGCACGTGTAGCACGTGCTCTCGTGCTTCTCTCAACTCTCAAAGTAATTGCCTGTAGAATTCTACCTTTGTCTTGTGCACTGTAGATTGACACAAGGCAATTTTAGGAAGAAAAGCAGAAATGATCAAAAGGGCTGTTCGTTCCAATTGATGCAGCAAGTCCATAAAAGATAAAAATGTTAAGGAGGCAGAATAATTGATTTAATCAGGTACCAAGAACATGTGTGAATGATAGATGCGACAGGAAGAATAATCTCCTCCTCTTTGGGAGTGTTAATAAGACAAGCCAAAATACTTGACTGTGTGCAGCAGTGGGAAACAGCCCCACTCTTGGAACCAAACCGGCTGAAAGAACTTTCTTCAAGTATGACCCACGTGGTATAAATATACATAGTTTTGTGGGGGTGTTTTAATCGATGCATGTCTCGTAAAATTGAAGTATCTGGAGTCACTAGTTAGAGTAATAATCTTGATACCTCATTTGATATTTCTGCATGCAGCTTTCATCCTAGGAAACGCTTAGGAAGTGAAAAACTTTTGAGTTCATACTGCAGACCCAAGGTAGTAATAATTGCTTCCTGTTGCATGTATATAGAATGAGACAACAATTAGCATTTACTAATTAGGATTTATAATCAGTGTGTGACTACCTGCATTCTGCTTTTAGCTATCTGGTTTTTAAGACCACAGTAGCAAGGCTTCAACAAAATGGTATTGTAAGGTCTTCTGTCATATCACCATTTCCAATGTCCCCTTTTCATCTTCCTTCTTCTCTGCTCTGCTACAGACAAAAAGGATTGTTTTAACCACACCTTTTACTCCCCTGCCATAATGCAAGTTTGTCACATAAGCTATATATCCCAAGCCGTTTGTCAGTATAGCTACAGTGCAGCCAGATAACTCATGTAGACAAACCCCCTCAAACTATCTTTTAATGAGATAAAACCAAGAAAACTACTAGCAGTGTCACTGTGTAGTACGTGGTCTATAAGTTCTGCCTACGATACTGTGTGTTTGAGTGGTTAGCTCACGCAGAGCTCTGTGCAACCACAGCTCTACTGCTAGCACTACACAAGGTTGCTAGTTTCAGTTTAGCTCAGATATCTTTGTGGGAGCAGCAGCAGCTTCAGCTAATGTATGTGCGAAACCTGTTGTGCAAATAACGTGAGTGGGTCAGAAGGAAGGTGAAGGAGGAGCAATGCAGATATGTCATACCATGGTCTTCTCAGGTGTCAAGGAGCCTTTGAGAACTGTTCTCGTGGAAAAAAAAAAAAACTTTTTATTTGGAAGCTTCGTTCTGGAAGTTTGTAAAATGACATAAATGTGGGGGAGGCATTTTTCTGTTTTAGAGAAATTCTTTCCTCTCTTCCACATACTACACTGAGCAATCTCTCCCCCTCCACCCTCACCCACTTTAACATTGCTATTAATACTTCTCTTTCCATCTGTCTACGATGAATTGAAATAAATGAAAATTGCAGCAGGATGAGGTAACTGATATGTTTTATCTCCTTTAGTTTAACCTTCACCTCACTGGTGACATCCATGCTATCACTGCAGCCAACAACCTGGTCGCTGCTGCTATCGACGCACGTATTTTCCATGAGCTAACTCAGACTGACCAGGTATGATCCTTTCTTATGATGTATTTGAGCCCAGCCCATTTTGGCCAAGATGTCTTGGGTGTGCCAGCAGTGCTAATTAACTACGTGTTTCATTCTGCAAGGCTCTCTACAACCGTTTGGTGCCTTCTGTCAATGGTGTTAGGAAGTTCTCAGACATTCAGATCCGAAGACTACAGGTAAGGTTACTGGTTTCACATTGGTTTCTGGTTCTGTTCCATTTACTCATCCTTTACGTGGGCAGAGCTAGGTTAGAGAAACCCTCGTGTTGTCCTCTACATCATTCTGCTGGCATTTATTTTTTACATAAAGTGTGCAGAAGTGTGGTAGCCCTTCTTACAGCACAGAAAACAGTGAGATGCAGCCCCAAGGGGAAGAATCTTTGATGTAACTCACTTTATCATATGCTGTATGAGTAACACACTGGGAAGAGGCAAAGGGATTAGTGCCCTTTATTAAGTGTCGATTCAGTGTTGTTAGTGCAGTTTAAGAAAGGACCAGAATCAGTCTCTGTACCTTACACCCAGTTACAGCTGGAGATTAATAGTTCCCATGTGACAGCTATATAGATAATGCAGCACAAAAAAGGCAATTTATAAAATTCAGCAGAAAGAGAACATAGAGAATTTTTTGCCTTATCCAGATTGAGAGAACAGGGAAAAATGGAAAAAATACCTGTCCCCTACATTGCCCACTCCTCCTCTCCCCAAAAAAGAATTCCCAGTTAGATGAGTAGCCCTGTCATTGAGTGGCAGTCCCTGAGCAGACCACAGCTCCTCTGATCCTCAGAAATTAATGTGAACTAGCATGTGTCCCTGACTTATGCAAAGACAAGGATTAACAGAGGAATAGTTTTGCACTGGGTTTGGACTTTCTGGCTAGGAGGACAGCCTGGGGCCTGCTAAGCTCATTCAAAGTATAAACCTTTATACAGTATTCAGGCTGGTTCAGTTGCCCATTTGGAAGCCAGGAGCAATAGTCAGACTACTTAGGAAGCTAGAACTCTGATTTATTAATTGGCTATAATGTCTCAACCATTAGAGAATGTGTGGTTTGCTTCCACGGCTGAGCATAGAAGCTATGTCATATTGCTTGGTGTTCCTAACGGATTGCTGAGGGAACTCTATACTAACCACTCTTGTTATTCAATGTCAAGATGTGAACAGGATGCTAATACTCTAGAAAGATGATATCTTGTTTGTTTGTTTGTTTCTTTTTCTAAATGATGTGCTCGAAGAGGAAGAGAACAGACTTTCTTCCCTGCTGTTCTTCAGGAGAAAAATACAGCTTAGCTGTGTAGTTAATTAAAAAAAGCTTGCTCGTTCATAAATCAACTCAATCGTTTTTCTCATTCCTAAGCTTGCACTTGTATTGGGCTTCTTGAGATAATTCTTCTCTCAATTAAGCAACTTGGCAAACTGCCCATCCTCTCAGTATGTTCAAGATCAGCTTTCTGGGATGCTGACAGCCTTGTGACTGAATTGTTTAATTCCTCCTTTGTGCTGCTTAACCAGCATGCTGAAAGCAGTGTCTTTAAATACATATGGCTGTGTGCAGTGACCCTAGGCAAACTAATGAGAAATGGATGTAAGCATGTGAGACTAATGATGAGAACAAGGCATGTAAGGAACTGCAGAGCTCGCTCTCTTACTCTTTCTGTAGATGCCTTGCACAAAGCTTGGTGACAACCTGCCCTAATGAGCTCTATTGTCTGCCTTGCCCTTTACTAGCTGGGCAGCAGCAAGCTCTGCTTCCAGATACACACTGATAAGGATCATCTTACTGATATGGATCATCTTACGTTGTTGTGGGGTCTAGGAGAAGGGGCACCAAAAAGGCAGCCCCTCCTTATTTCTGAATGTGCAGATGCTGCTGCCAAAGGCTCATTGCTCTAGTGAAAGGTTCATTTCTGTGAATCTTTTCATCATACCTTTTTTCTTTCTTTTATTTGTCCTTTCCTCCCTTAGAAATTGGGCATTAACAAAACTGATCCTACGGCTTTGACAAAGGAAGAAGTAAGCTTATTTGTGAGACTGGACATTGACCCAGGCACCATAACATGGCAAAGAGGTACAAGAGCTGTTAAATGAAAGAGTTATTAAGAAACAAAATGTGTGTCAAAAGAGAGGTTTGCAAGTGCAGCAGGAACTGTGTTTGCTGGGAAAATGGGAAAAGAGGGCAGGGCTGGCCTCTCCTGAGTGTTTGGTGGGATAGATGCCAGCAGCTGGGATCCCGTTTCTAAAGGGTCTGACGCAGGGGCTTGAATCTGCTCTGAATTCACAAAGATTAAGACTTCACTAATTGGTGCAAGTTTGTGTTTCTGGATTTGTCAGTCACTGGGAGAGTTGAGTTTGGCAACTGTAGCCAACAGCCTTTTTACCTTACTGAGAAAGCTCTGGGAGCAAGGAGAGGGTTCTGCTCTGGGATTAAACTCAGTTTTAATCTGTCCACTTGCTCTGTTGGGGACTGACAGCAAATAAAGGCCAGATTTTTAAAAGGTTTTTAAAGATACCTGAAGGTAAGCTTAATGTCTGGTCTGGCAGATTTAATATTTCACTAGCAAAAGAAATTTCAAATATGGACATTTTTTTTCTTATTTAGACCCCAAGAGTATTGCTTTTTCTTCCTTTTATTAAAATACAGTGTGAAATATAGTCTCCAAAATTTGCTTCATAACCTGTAATGGCGCTAAAGTAGTCTGCCTCATGGGAAATATTGTATAAAATACTTAGAATTTTTCAAGCAGATAGTAAGAAACAGCAAATGTAAGCCAGTATTTGGTAGTTTGTGTTTCTAAGGTAATTTGAGTTAATGGGGCTGTCTGAAACTATTCTCACTAAATGGTAGAATCTGACCATTTTATCACTTAACTTATAAAATGATAATTTTATTTCTTTTTTGGCTGTAATAATTTCCTGATTTCACATTGACTAATGATGGTGAAAAAGCAATTGGAATAATACTAGCAGCTCTGCTTTTCAGAGAGGCTTTGGACTTGTGGTTAATGCACGCAAAGGGAGGTAGACTCCCTCTGGATGCAGTGCAGAGTCTGCATGTGTCTGTGGGTATCTTAACTCTGTTACAGTTCAGTTTTGGGGAAGAATCATGTTAAGTAGCACTTGCCATTCTTTAGGAGAGGATGGCATCTCAAACGGCCATCCTTTCTTCATAGGTGATCTAGCTGAATGTTTGTAATAGGGCATAGATGTGACTTATGACTTGCAACGTGACTTCTCATCTTTCTCTCTGCATTCCTCGCAGTACTGGATACAAATGACAGGTTCCTTAGGAAAATCACTATTGGACAGTCTCCAACAGAAAAAGGCTTCTCACGAATGGTACTTGTTCCCTCTTCTTGCATGTTTTAAAAAGTACTTTGAAAAATGTGGTCCTAAAGCAAGTTTTTGTAACTCCAGATATTTCCATCTTTTACCAGTACCTTGTTAAAGAGAAAGCAGAAAGTCCCTTCAACCAAGCAGCTAAATTCGCTACTGGTGCAGTGTTCAGTTTCATTGTTTCCTCCTTCCCTGTTCTTTCCTGAATGTTGGCTTCCCAAACTGGGATGACTGTGGCACAGTAACAGTGGTACACAGATGCCCTCCGTAAATATGATGCGTGGCAATGGCTAATCTTCACCACTGAAGGTGCTTTGGGTGAGATGTATCTGGCCAAAACTAGACACGGTATCTGAGCTTGTTGTCTGGATTCATTATATAATCAATAGAGTAAAATACGCAATCTGGGCTGTGAATCCTCTCATCCCTTAAGTAACTGTGAAATTAATAGTTCAAATGAATTGTGCTCAGAAAAGCCTTTCCATTGACTTGAAATGTCCCTAGGGTCCCTTAGCTTTGATGGAGGTGTCTGGGTTACGTCAGATGAATTCTACCCTTCATTTCCTATAGAATGTGATTTTTTTTTTTTTTTTTTTTTGTGTCACTTACTGTGCTGTTTAGTGATAATCAGATGAGTTAGTAAGCTCAGTCTTCAAAAATATAACTTGTTAGTGTTAAGCATTCTTACATGAATCACTAATGTATGTGCCAGGAGAGAGTCATGTAATACCAATGGAATAAGTAGTTTTTACTTAATTTTGCAGGAAAAAATCCAGTTTAAAATGGCCAAATTAATGAAGTATGTTCTGAGAATAATGCCTTGGATTTATTTTATATTCATATGTCTGGGGTTTTGGGGGGTTTTTTGTTTGTTTGGTTGGGGGGGGGGGTTATGATGATGGTGATTGGCCTTGTTCCAAGAATTTAATGGAGGTAAGGATTGCTGCTAGGGAATCTTGATGAGTTCACGTTCTTTATTCATCTCTTGCAGGCTCAGTTTGACATCACGGTGAGCAGTGAAATCATGGCAGTTCTAGCACTCTCTGATGGGTTGGATGATATGAAAAAGCGACTGGCCAGAATGGTAGTAGCTTCCAGCAAGAGAGGAGAACCAGTTACAGCAGATGACCTTGTAAGGGAGTAATTCAGTTCTTAAATGCTAACTTTTTCCTATTACTTCTGAAGTCCTTGGATTGAAAAGCATAGAGACAGTTCTGTACAGAAAAGACCCTTAGCATATAGAAGAACAAAGATGAAATCTTAGCCCCTGGAGTTAATGAAGGTGTTTTACTTTAGTGTGGCTAGCACCTTACCCAGAGAGTGTGTGTGTGTGTGTGTGTGCATGTGACCTGGGCAGGGACAAAGGGTCCTGTGTGGTGTGCTGTGTGTCAAGTTGATGCTAGCACCATAGGAATTAATAGGGAAATACATGGTGGCTTCTAGATAAAAAGCATATTTACACATTGGAAAAACTCAAAATGCATCCTGCTGGCCGGCCTGTTTCTCAGGCTCCCTGGAGTGAGGAAAACATTGAGCAGGAACAAAGCCTTGTGCAAATTTAATTACAGGTTATGAAATATCTTATTCTGGGCGACTGTGAATGCTGTAAAAGCCAAACCCTTTACAAAAAGTGCAAGGTCTCCATAAGGCAGCGTTTGGTGAGGGACACCCTTTATTTCCACTGCATGAAATGCTGAATGTAGTAGGACTGGTGATGTCTATTGCCAGTATGTAAAGCAGCCCTAAGCAGCAGTTGCAAGCTGCAGCACTATCTTGCAGCTGTCCATATAATAATTATTAGCACAGTTCTTGGCATGTTTGCAGACTGTGTCAACTAGCACTCTCCCAAATGGTGCTTTGGCATGGTTTCGGGGAATAGCCTGTGCCCCAGACCCTTCTTGCAATAAATGTTTTGAAGATGGCACCCTGTTTGGAGAAGGGGAAGGGAATTGAGCCCTGTATGTGAACTGTGCCCTGCCACTTGGCCTCAAGACAGACAACGGGCTCCGGACTGTTGCACTAGTCAATAGAGGTATGATATTGATGCTTACTGCTGTTCTGTATAGTAGATATTTCACAGCCTGCTTTGCAAAAGACAAGAGTATTACAAATTTGCATGATGTGGTGTTAATGAGGTTTGTCTTGCATTTTCTGAATGAGCCTTTCCAGTGGGATAGGAGAATCCACAGAGTGGGTATCCTGACCTGTGTTTCCAGCAAGGTGGGACACAGCACTAAGGCTTACCCAAGTCTTGCTATCTTGCTATGGGTTTTTTTGTTTTCCTGTGTGTTTGGGGTTTGCTTGTTTTTTTCTTTTACTTCCTCCCAGGATAAGCCTAAGAAACAGTAGAATAGCAATGTGGCCCGACTCTGGCCTTGCAGCAAAAGGGCTAGGCTGGGAACCATTTATCTGTAAATGTCCTTACACGAGACATTTGTTGGGAATGAGGGAGGGCATGTGCCAAAGTTCTGTAGGCAACTTTGAGATTTTAATTCCTACTGCTAGCATGCTGCCAGTTTAACCTTAAGTACCTGAGTTAAACCCTGTTCTGGAAAACAGGAATCTCCTCCTGCCCATCAGCAGTGGAGGCAGATGGTGCTTGGCTAGGGAGTTGCTTTGAGTTTTATGTAGAGTCCAGGTGATAGAAGTCTTTCATCTCGAGACTTTTTTTACTTTTTTTTTTATTTATTTAATTATATTGAATTTTGTCCATTGCAACTGCAGAATGGAGGATGGTATCAGACCTGTCCAACAGGTTCTCTTGAATGCTATATGTTTGCAGTGATGGCAGCCATTGGCTTGCATCATTAGGACTGTGTTACATACTCTTCATGCCGGCAAAAACGTGGTGATTGCAGAGACCAGACTGGCACAATAAGATGTCTGGGTCCTTCTGCTGTGATATAACTAGTGTCATGACCGTGCTGCCAGGAAGCGCAAAGAAACTGGGAAGAAATGTGAAATCAAAAACTGACTACAGGTTTTTAGAGATGGGATGTATTGAAGTGCCACTGAGTGACACAGGCCTGAAATGTCGCCATGGAAATCTTCCTCTGTAGTTTTCATTATTCTGGAGATGACTGAAGTTTAAAGCTTATCCATTAAATGTTAAATAAGCTTTCATGTGGCAAGATTGAAACTAATGAAACAAAGCAGTGAATGTCTTTTAAAAAAAATCTTTCATATAATTGAGTGCTGCAATCCAATTGAAATTAAAAGGGAAGAAGAAGAAATCATGGTTCAAGGTTTTCATAACTGCTGTGAACATTTGGCTCAGTACCCATGATAGCAATTCTAGTTACTTTTGCAAGTGCTGGGTAACAGCCAGTTTGGTTTCTACTGGGCTGTGTCAGTCACAAGGATGACCAAACCCTCATTTTCTCTTCCCAAAGCAGATGTGGATAAAATCACAAGCTTTCACTTTGCAGGAAGCAGAATTGCAGCGGGGTATATCGCTGCAGCAGGGTGTATCGCTGCACCTCAGAGGAAACACAGCCTCCAGTGTTTGCCTTTCATGATGTCAGCCTGGTCTTTCTCATGGGCACAGAGGTTCACTTTAAAAGTTATTTCTGCACAAGAGACTTGGCCAGGATGTAGCAACTTGTTATGACATTCTAAGGCAAATATGTAGAGCCTAGTTGCTGAAATGAGGAAGGAAAAAAGTCCAAGACAAATCTACCTGCAAAACCCAAGAACATTGACATATGTGTAACTTTAAACTTCTTAGTGTGTTTAGATACTGCAAAAGAAAGACAGTAATGCTGCAGTTGAGATATCAGGGTGATGAGTGTGGTCCAGTATTTCAACATCTATAACAACTGTCCTGAAAAACTCCCAGCTTTGTGCCACTGAATGGGCTACAGTAAACCATACGTACCTAAGGGTTACTCTCTCGCTGCTATTGTTTACTAACCTTGCTATAGCACTGAAACAGCAATTGTTCTTTATGCCTTCACTACAAAGTGATGGCCAAGCAAAGTCACAACCAAGAGGCTGCACCCAGCAGAAATCACAGATCCTCTTACAAGGATGTAAAAGGTCATTATTCTGCCTTGCCCTGACTAGAGTTAGTTATATTTAGAGCAACTTCTGGTTCTGGTCCTGAAAGCTCACCAGGACAAAAGCAGAGCCTTGACACTGCATGGGAACAGTCTCAAGGTCTCGGTACATCTGGAAACTGACTGCCCTTTTTTTCTTTTAGGGAGTGACTGGTGCTCTGGCTGTCTTGATGAAAGATGCTGTAAAACCAAACCTCATGCAGACACTAGAGGTGAGCACAGGTGATTTGCTATATGTGCGTTCTCGGAGCCAAGAAGCAACCGGTTTAGTTCATTCATCACAGTCAGCGTGAGCTTACTTGGCTTAGAGTTGGAGGTTTACTGTGGTTTCCTACCTAAGGTTCAGGGCTAGGGGAGAAGGCTAGCTTCTTTCTAGGTCTGCCATTGGCATGTAGGATGACCCTGAGGAAATGCACTAAGCTTTACTGTGTCTCTGTTCTGTTGTCTTTAATACCAGGAAGTGTTTTGGGAATCTAAATGGTGTGGATGCAGGAGAATGGCCAAGAGTTGCTGGGATTTAGCCATCCTTTTCCTAAGCATATTAATATCTCCACTTGTGCAGATTATTATAATCCTGTTTGCCCTGTAGTCCTTATTACTGATAACAAATGTTTGATCAGAAGGCTTTTAAGATTTCTCTTCTAAAAGCGTTTTTCTTTACCTTCAGGTGCCATAGTATTTAGCTCCTGAAATGCTGCAGATTTGCTAGATTGTACCCTCTGATTTTCTCTTTCTCTCCCACACCCCACCCTTTTCTAGGGAACACCAGTGTTTGTTCATGCTGGACCTTTTGCCAATATTGCACATGGGAATTCTTCAGTGTTGGCAGACAAAATAGCACTGAAGCTTGTGGGTAAAGAGGGATTTGTTGGTAAGTGTGTGGGGTGTTGTTTTGTTTGCTTTGTTTGTTTGTTTGTTTTGCAGGGAGGGATCTGCCTTTTTTTATCGTGACTGTCTTTGTTTTTTTTGTCTTGGAAGAGGCTTCTGATTTATATAATCAGGGCATGATTTCTCCACCCAGCAACCTCTCACAAGCTTCTTTTCTTTTAATTCCTACTGTAGTTACAGAAGCAGGATTTGGTGCAGACATAGGCATGGAGAAATTCTTTAATATTAAGTGCCGCTATTCTGGTCTCCGGCCTCATGTGGTGGTGTTGGTTGCTACTGTCCGAGCTCTGAAAATGCATGGAGGAGGGCCTGCAGTAAGTACTAGGCAAGGTTTTCTTTAGGCCTGAGGGGCTGTTACTGTTGTTCTGATCCAGTCACTTAAAGCCCTGTAGGGTTTGATCTGCTTGTAATTGTCATGAGATTTGCAGTTGTAAAAGGAATCCATATGTCCCTGTTGCTTGTAAGCTGCTTCATTGTTGTATGTTACAGGTACATACCTGCTTGTCTTATTTTCCTAATGAAGTGCTTGTATGCTGGGCACTTATGATATTACCACAGTTAGTCATTTGTTGTACTGTGAGTGCATCTTGCAGTCTTTTATTCTTCCTTTTATTTTTTTCTCAGAAAAAAGGATCAGCTTGGAATAGAATGTTGTATCTTGATGCCGTTTAATAAGAACCAAGCACAAATTGCTGTCATGGATAAAAATCTCATGGGGTTCCATCTTCCTTTTTTCTTTTTTTCCTTTTTTTCCCAGGTCACTGCTGGGGTACCTTTACCGAAGGAGTACATGGAAGAGGTAACCTTTAGCTGTTGTGACAGTTGACCAACTAACTGCGGTCATGACATGATATTGTCATGCAGTACACGCCTGGATAGCTAGTGTGTCATTTCTTTAGCTGCTAGGGGAATGCTTCCTCATATAAGCTGTAATGTGCGCTCTCTCTCTCTCTCTTTTTTTTTTTAAATGACGTTACTTTGGCTCTGCTCTTTCAAGCATTTATTGTACTTGACCTAGCCAGTATTCAGAGCCTTTTTGTTTCTCCTGAGCTCGTGCAATTGTCTGTGCGCTCAATTTTTCATAGTAATATCTACTCTGTGTTCCATGACCCTCTCAGTATGGAGGAATTTCTTGGCTGAAATATTGTCTCTGAAAATACTCAGTGTGCCTCTCTAATTACTCTCTTAGCAGCAGCAGTTTCTGTTTTTATTTCCCCCCCTCCTTTGCAAGCAGAGAAGAAAGTGAACTAAAGTCTCAGCTTCTATCCTTGTGCCTTGAATGGTTGTGTACACTTGAATAATTGGTCTGGCTCTCTTTAAACTGTGCAGCTTTTTCACTTGTGGATTTTCTGTATGGATTATTCTTTGCATAGGAAGGAATGAAATGTCTGGATTTCCATGAATAGTGTCTGATGCTGCAAAATGTAAATATGTGTAAACCGAAAGCTGTTGCCACAGACTTCAAACAAGTGTCATGAAATTCACTGCTAATGATATTTAATACATAGAGAGGAATGTGTCAGAGAGGAAAATGAGGCTTTACTGTGGGGAGTTAATGAGCACAGGTATTAACTTACTGAGAATAACAAAAAAATGATAAAAAGTGATTTCTTTTACCTTGGCTTGGCAGCTGAAACCAGTGATCATTAGAAGTAGTCATTCCTTTTCCTGTCTTCCATCCAAGAGTGTGCACTGGTCTGGACTGTTCAGAAAGCAGCACTGGGGATTTGCCTTTGTGGTTTCATTCCCATTTTGACGTTTTTATCATTAGCTGTGGACGTAGTGGATTTGGAACAAAAGTTTCACTGCCCCTGATAAAATGTGCTTCCTGCTTGCTGTCTTTACAGAATCTTCAACTGTTGGCAAAAGGCTGTAGTAACCTAAACAAGCAAATCCAAAATGCACGGATGTTTGGTGTCCCAGTAGTAGTGGCTGTCAATGCTTTCAAGTAAGTGAGCTGGGACATGGAAGTGATGTATGGGAATAAAATTGTGGCACTTCATATGCCATGTTTAACACAAACTCTTGTTTTCACTAGTGTCAATGTATTGTTTGCAGCATTTTGCATTGTTGGAAGATGCTGAATAAATAGGGGAGCTCTGCTTAGCCATTTCAAATGCATTCCTTAGTTTAAATCAGCTTAGGATTTTATGATCAGTGATTATTATCTGCCATCACTTAAACCTGACTGGCCAAATCACTGTGGACAAAAGGTGCCTGTGACAATGTGGAATATAAGCTTATAATAGATGGTGAGGTGCCTGTGCTGTCGACCACACTGTGTTCAGTGGTCTGCTGTATGGAATATTATGCCCCACTAAGAAGCATTTTCGGCTCTGCACATTATACGGCACAGGAAATAAAATCTGTGTGTGGTCTTTTTATGCAAGCAGAAAGGCTTTGAACTGGTGTGTTAAAGCTGATGCCAGTTGAAGCAGAGTAGCCAGCTAAGGATTCTTCATCTGAAGTAAATGCATATTGGCTGATTTAGAGAAATTATGGGGTTTAGCTGGTTGCGTGCACATGATATAGCACTTCTAAATCAGCAACACTAATGCCTTTTTGAGTTTGCTTCTGAAAATGGGAGTTGCATTGCCAATACAGGGCAGATACGACAGAAAGTCTGGAACACTGTTCTGTCGGTAGTCATGGGTTTCTGCATGTAGTTCCAGAGCTACCTGTTGCTGTCTGTTCCTCTGTGGAGTAGCTTCCTTCACCAAGATGGAGAAGGCTGTGGTGGATAGCCCCTCAGCAGCTTCCTGATGGCTGGATTCTGTGATTTCTTTGGACAGCTTTTGGATGTTGTCAAGAAGAGTGAAAAATGGTTAGAACAAACAGTTCATTTACTGTGTGTGCACTCTGGTCCACATGTGCAAACTTTTCTCCTTACAGAACAGATACAAAGGCTGAACTGGCCCTTGTAGTACAACTGGCAAAGGAAGCGGGAGCGTTCGATGCTGTGGAGTGCACTCACTGGGCAGAGGGAGGTAAAGGAGCAGTTGCACTGGCCCAAGCTGTTCAGAGAGCATCGCAGACACCCAGCAACTTCAGGTTCCTCTATAACGTGGAGGTAAGAACTTGCAGTATTAGAGGTATGTTGTTTGTAAGGTGGAGATCTGTTGGTTTCACTAGCTTAAGTTGCTGAAGGCTGTCTGAAAGGCTTCTCTGAGAAACTGAGAAGAAATTTGGTTTTAGAACATAACACTTATTCCACCAGTCTCAAAGACCTAGTTGGTCAGTTCTTGTTCTTTTGACTACCAAGTGAAATAGTGTTTACTTTTGACACTGAAAGATGCTGCTGTGACTCTGTTAGAGATGACAAACAGGTTTCTATCATGGCAGCCATGTTCCAGGGTAGGGAGAAGTTTACTTCTTGAACTTGAGATATGCATTCCTCTCAGAGCATGGACTGGAGGAACAAGCCTGACCAAACCTGTTACCTTATCACAGAGCTTCTGGGTGCACTTATTGGTGAGGATGGGAAGCTATACAACAGGCTGTGGAACAGAATTTGTCCATTTTTAACTCCCCCTCCCCCCCCCCCCCCCCGGCCTCTGCAAGTAAGGCTTATGGAGTCACACTACAGGGTGGAAGAAAGTGTGTGTGTGTGTATATTTCTAATGACTTTGTACTTAAGCAAATTTGACAGATGACTTGGAGGTAATGAACTCACTGTTAGTTCCCAGGTTATGGCCTGAATCCTCCTTTAATAGCAAGCACCTATTCAAGAACCTAATGAGGTACAGAGCTATGTCATTATATCTATTTTAGCTCTTTAACAGGTGCTTTCAATTCTTCTTGTTTAACCTGTTTTATTTGTGCTTTTATTTAACCATTAACTTGTATTCCATCAAATTATTTTTGTCCACTTTTTGACTTAGACTTGAGAAAGAATAAAGATGTCTCTTTTGCAGCAGGGGTAACTTAACATGCAAGCACAGCTTATAAGAAATATTGTATCTTTTTGTTTCGGACTGTAGTAAACTAGTTTTACCCTCTTACCAAGAGAAACAACTGCAACAAGGTAAATGTTCTGAAAACCCTCAAATTACTGCATGGCTTTGTTCTACAGCAAATGGGAATAGCTCTTGTATCTGCAGATGGGCATTGCACAACACGTATGAAGGATTGTGAAGCTGCTGTGATGTTACAGCTTTTTGTAGTTTGGCCACACTGACTTGCCTGTCTTTCTTTTTTCTTTTTCCTAGCTCCCTATTATAGATAAGATCAGGCTTATTGCACAGCAGATCTACGGGGCAAGTGACATTGAGCTACTTCCAGAAGCACAGGAGAAAGTCACCTTGTACACTAAGCAAGTAAGTTTTCCACGTCACCTGATACCAGTGGTGCCTTTCATTTAAAATGCTCGTATTGAACAGTGGCGTTCAAACTATGCGTGAAGGGAATCATCACTCAAATCGTGTCCTTGTCCAGGACTCATTGGATGCTGCTATGGCAGAGGAGGAAGAGGAGGTAGTATGGGGAGGGAGACACTGGCCCTGGCTTCTAGTGGAGAAGACAGAACTCATCTGGCCCAGCAGCACGTCTATGATAGTGTATGGGGAGAGAAGAGCAGGATTCAGTGATCTTTCTCTACTATATTCTCCAATCCTTCAGGAATTTGGGAATTAGGGAACTACAGGTGGTCAGACTGGTGCTAAATAATCTCTGATTTTTTTTTTTTTCTTTTTAATCTTGTTCCACTGAGTTGTCTAATCAGTTTTTGAACCCATAGGGATTTTTGCAGTCGCAGTTACGTTGGGGAAAGAGTTCCACAGGTGATACAATACTTCTTGTGGGGGAAAAAAATCTACATTTATAAGTTTTGAACCTGGCATCTGGTTGTTGAATTAGATGCTTTCTGGTTGTTGTGTTGCTTTTACTCTTCTCTAGTGTGATGTTCTTGTGAATTTACCTGTTTCTGCATTAATTAAGGTCTGTAAAGGGCTTTGAAGAGAAGAGCAATGTGAGAACTAGCTATTCTTTGTTTACAGTGTGCTCGATTTTTTTTTTTTTTTTTTTTTTTTCAGTCCATTTACTACTGGCATATATAGTTTCTCACTTTCATGTTTCTTGTATATTCCTTTACAAGTCTATCAAAATGCCATAGCCATGTAATTGGCTACTTCCTCATGACCTGCAATTATACTGATCAAACATTTCTAATTAACTGACCTCAGCTGAACAAGAACTTTAGTTCTGAGCTGTTTAAATGAACGTTTTGGGAAGAGAGTAGAAAGTAAGTTAGCTATCAAGATTGTACATCTAACACTTCCATACCATTATTTTTTTCCTCAGTTGGATGTGCGGGGGGCACATCCATGGTGGTTCTTTCTTTAATACTTAGTGGGGGGGTGCAGAGAGACTTTGAGAGAGAAGGAATGGGGATGCAGAATGGTCAACGGATCTGACAAGCTGTGGATGAAGCAGTTGGTGAGGAGTAAAATGTCCTGACAAAATGTCTGATGTCTGCAGAGAATGGCAGAATAGAGCAATTACATTTGTGTACAGGAAAAGTTACTGGTTTTTCACTTACTTCTCTCTTCTTTCTCTCTCTTTCTTTTCATTGTCTTTCCCAGGGATTTGGAAACCTGCCAATCTGCATGGCTAAAACTCACTTATCATTGTCTCATGACCCTGAACAAAAAGGAGCACCTACGGGTTTTATTCTGCCAATCCGAGACATTCGGGCCAGTGTTGGTGCTGGATTCCTGTATCCACTAGTAGGAACGGTATGTGATTGAGTGAAACCCTCAACTGTGGGGCAAGGGAAAAAACTTTGTGTGCATTCCAGAAAGCAGTTACAAAAGGTATCTTGAATTAGGGGAGTCCTTGCCATTTACAGATGGTGTTTTAACAGTCCAGTGTATTAGATGCCCTTAATAGTTTTTTTTTTCAGCGGGAAGAGGGAAGCTAAAATAGACCATCTGACCATTTGAATACTGAGCAAGCCCCCAGTGTACTCCTCAGGTCCCACATCTCTGTCTTCCTGGATTTTGAGGAAAGGGTGAGCTCTGTAGCTAATGAATTCTGGGAACTGCAGTCTGGTAGAGGGGATGGGAGAAATCCTTGGCCCACCTAATTGCCATTGTGGCTTTGCATTCCTGATGAAAGCACTTTGCAGTATTGTAGGTGAAGTCTGTACACCTGCAGATCAGGGTAGAACAAGACCAACTCCTCCAAAGCTTACAAAGCAAAAAACTTCTGATGAGATGCTGCCAAAGTGAAGCTGACCTGTGCTGTTAGTCATTTGTCTGTCTCCCCTCCCATTCGGTTCTCATGGTTTTGCTGACCATCTGTTTGCTGTTCAGCCTGCATCAGTTCCAACAATTCATTTCACTATGCCCTTGAGTTTTTAGTTTCTGTTCTTTGACATGATTGGCATAATGTCAGCTGAGAGGAGAGAGAGTGGACACAATGGGAACAGGATCCTGGAATAGCTTTGATATGAATTGCCTGGCAGAAAGAGGAGCTACCTGCAAAATAAGCTAACGTTCAGGTTTGCATCCAAAGAAAGAATGTTAGGATGAAAGGATCCACTGGAAATCTTATCTGGGGAATCTCTTCTCGAAAAATGTTAAGTAACTTGTTAGATTATTTTAGGGGATGGAGCGGTTGGATCAAGCAACTCTCGTCTTTTTCTTATTTTTGGGGCCTGAACCTTTTTGTGAAGTCTTCAGGGCAACATATTTGTTTTAATAAGCTTTCAAAAGCATTAGGGGTGTATGGCTCAGATAATGAAATTTGCTGATTTAAGAGTTGGATCCCATCTTCCTTCAAATGCTAGCTAGAGCCAAATATTGGATATCTTTTTCTTTTAATTCTTAAAAAAAAAAAAGAGGTAGGTAAGGGTTTCCAGATTACCCAACATAAATAAAATAACCACATCCTGATTAAGTCTGGTTTATCCATCTTTTTAAAGAGTAATATGTGTTTTGGGATAAAATGAAAGATAGCATGCTTGTACCTATTATTAATGGCATTTTTTTTGCAAGCCAAGATTTAAGCCAAACAATGATTTTTTATTATTATTATTATTATTTTTTTTATTTTTACTAAACACTGGAGAAGGAAAGAGTGCACAGCATTAATCGGCTACATAAGAGAAAGATGTTTTCAGCTATTAAAACTATGTTTTGGCTTTTTTTTTGATGTCTTCAGTTTCTGTGAAGTTGGACTCTTTCCTTTTTGCTCCTTTCCCAGATTTCTAATGTTTTCTTGGACATATAGGAAATCATGGTGTTAATTCTGGCAGAATTAACAGTAAGTCTTCTGGTTAGGGACACGAAGATCACTATTCTGTGGTGCCTACAAAGCCAGGAAAGGGCTGTCCTTTTGAGAAGCAATCCAGGGCATTTTGAATCAGATCACTATTTTAAACCCATTCAGCAGGAGGTGCATCAGCCTCAGAATAAATTTTTCGCAGCAGCCATTGAACTGTGAGCTGAAAATACGGCAAATATGTAACTGTGCAGAAGCTTTTATGAGAAATTTGAGGTGAAATTAATCACCAGTGCATGCATATTCTTGTTAGCTGAAGTTAATCACAAAGGTATGTCATACTTTATTTTTCCTCAGCTTCTGAGTTCTGGGTTTTTGCCTTTATGGCTCAAAGTTGAAGCTGTTGTACTTTAATGAAAGACTTTGAGGTTTTAAGGGAAATATAGTTTCAAATATTATCTAGATTTAACTTTGAGCATGAAAGATAATGAAAATGAAATAAATCGTTGGACTCAAATTGGCTGGGTTTCTTTTCTGGTGCTGCTGATTAATTGAAAACAAATTATTTATTTGGCTCTGTTTTTTTTAGTTCCTAAATGATGTTTTTTCAGAGGTTCCACAAGTGCAATAAATAATACATTCTTAGTTCGTGTTGGTTTTATTTGAAATCTTGCAAGGGGATTGATGATATCTATGTGGTCTGATTTTTTTTCATGTAAGTAAATAGTGTGAATTGCCCTGTGTTCTTTTTCAGTACATGTGGTATTGAAGGGGAGGAGGATAATGGAGGAAAAGTTCATTTCTTCAGCTCTGAAAATAACTGAGTGCATTAAGCATGGTAGATACTTGTACAGAAAATTAGTAGCCTGGATGGAAATTATCCTGTACTGCATAGAAATTCAGGGTTTAAGCAGAGTGTCTTTATGAAATAGATAGCAGAGTAGCCACTGTGGGCTGCCCTATGGATAGGAAAGGAGGAAAATTGACCATTCCTTTCAAAATAGAAAGTGCAAGAAATAGTAAAGTCAGGCCCATCTTCAGCAATATGGCACCTCCTACTCTATTGAATGTCACTGTCTCAGCTCCTGCTGTGGCCCTCTGAATCTGTAGGTGGAGATCTGCAAAGCTCTATGATTCTTCAGTGGTATGTAAGTAAATAGGAAGTGTCTTGCTCTGCATGACCGGAGACTGGCAGTGACTATGGTGAGAACAGGAAAACCCTTCTAGGCACTTTGGATGTCTTAGTGCATTGGCTCTTGACAGTAAAATATTTATACAACTAAACACAAAGATAAGGAATCAGGGTCTTCTCTGTAGTCCCCCCTGTTCTCTGTCTGGAAAAGCAGCAGCTCTGACAAAGCTAGTGCAGTCCTAGAATTCATTACAAAGAGTAGACTTGAAGTGATTTTTACCTCTGCATAAGCCATGTAAGACCTGCAGTGGTACGGTACATATGGGACTGGTGTTAGCACTTGTAAACGGCTTAGGAAAATGGGATGGGACTCCAAAAGCTCCCCAAACAGTTTTGAGAACTGCAGAAAATGCCTAACCGATAGAGCTTTGCCTCCTTGCTGCTTAGCTTATTATCAAAAGGAAGACTGGGAGGTAATTTGATTAGTGTGCAAAATACTGGCTCAGGGAGAAAATACCAGGTTGCCAAAGAGATCTTTAATCTAATGGAGACAGGCATAACAATACTGATTGTGAAAGCTGAGGCTGGATGATGCAGATAGAAAGTGAGACCTTGAATTTTTTATTAAAGGGGTTAATGACCACTGGCACAAACTACCAAGCATGGTCACGAGTTGCCCACCTTTGTAGAGTATCCACATTAGCCTACATGTGCTGCTGGGCTAAACACTGAGTTAGGGAAGGGGAAATCCTGTCAGCTGCATTCGTAAATCCTGCCAAGTGTAGTTCCCGCCAGCCTTGCGTTCAGCGGCTCTGAAAGTGGGTACTGGGCAGTGGGACAACTGGAGAGGACTGGCCTGAGGCAGGCATAGTGCTGGCAGCTGTTTTGCTAGCTTCAGTTCTGCCACTGCGCAGCCCTTCCAACTTGAAGGACTTGAACTTTTGGAGGTGTTCCAGTCAGGAGAACTGACCTCTCCATCTCTATTTAAGCTTTATTCCAGTTTAAAAAAAAAAAAAAATTCTCTTCTCAGCAATACTTATTCCTAATTATTAACACTTCTAGCTCTAGAATCTTGAAGAATTTTAATCAACTGAGACTTTACAGTTAGCAAAATGGTATTAAAACATGTATACTCATTTCGATAACCAGGAAACTGCCACAAGCAATTATTGTCTCACTGCAGTAAAGTCCATGAACACTCTTCTAACAGTTAACTGGTCAGCTGGGTATCTAAGTACTTTGCCAAATCTTAGGGTCAGTCACTGGCAGAGGGCTGAGCAGCGAGTTCGTGATTGGTGCGGTATGCTTCACAATGATACGTGACCATCATCCAACTAGTATGTATGTGTGTGTGCAAGGAGCTGCATCGGCTGGTGCCATCATAGTCTCCAGCAGTGATTAAGTATTAGATCTTCTGCACGAAATTATGCTGCTTCCATTTTAAGAGTTTCTCTTTTGTTGTCCAGATGAGCACTATGCCAGGACTTCCTACAAGACCCTGTTTCTATGATATAGACTTGGACCCAGTGTCAGGAGAAGTCTATGGGCTCTTTTGAAAAGAACTATTAACCAAAGGTAGGTGCCTTCTTTTAGGTTACAAGGCTTTCAATATTTGGGCTTTGTTTCTCATCTTGAGATAATGGAGTTAAGCCAATCTCATATTATGCCATATGTTTCCAAATGACATTTGATTACAATTCAGCCTGAAAGTTGCCTGCAGTACCATATAATAGTAATTAAATTTATTTTTCTTTTTAGCTCCCAGAAGAACACCTGATGAGTCATGTAAATGGAATTATGCCCTTTTTTTTTTTTAAGTCAAAACAAGATATGACTGAGAATATAGTGCAAGAAGTGACTGGAAGGAGGAGTGCTAAAGAATCAACCACTTACTTTTAATCTGTAATGATTTTTAAACTGCTGTGTTCCAAGCTAGTTGACACTGAACATATGAAGCATACTGCCTGGACAAACCTCCTGCTTCATAATTGTAGCTGAAGCAGAATACAGAAGCTTGGGTTTAGTGACCTCTTTTGATTCAGTGACATGATTTTAATAATTAAAAATCCTGAAGCTGGAGCAGTTTGGAACAGTCTTGAAACTTAATTGTCTTAACCATAGGGTTTTTGAGGTATATATTGTCTTTGAAAGTCTTGTACACTGCATATTCCTAATTGCTGTACTGAAGTCCATATTCCATTTCTCGCACTATGGGAGAAACCGCTGTGCTCTGAAACTGGACCAATGTCATTTAGAAGAGGGAACAAGGAGGAATCCCCTTTGCTTCTCATCTCTCTCCAGAACTGGTTACCCTGGCTTCTGCTGTGAATTATCCCTGCAGGCACCTAAGCCAAATCAAATTTCCCTTTTAGAAAGCCCAGCTGTGACTACCATATTCTACTGTCAATGGAAATCCAACCTCTGGATATCAGATCTGTAGGGACTGGATCTCTGGCCTGTATCTGTGGCTTCTACCAAATGTGTTTCTTGAACCATTTTATGCTCAACAGTAAGTACAGTTACACTGTTGACGAGCCTTGTTTCCTAAGGTACCTTTTTGGTGAACAGAGACAATGTGAGTAGTGATTAAGTCATTTGTTGCAGGTTTTGTCAGCAGGCCAAAAATCATTTTGTAACATAAAAATACAGTTCCTGCCAATTTTTTAACTAATACAAATAAACTGGTAAATACTTCAAGTGCTTTTTGGGTTTTAATGCATGCACTGAGGCTACTGAAGTAGAACTTATTTCTGTGATTAACTGTATACAGCAGCAATCCTAGTATTGACAAGCAGAAGTGATTATTGCAGTAATAAGTTGCCTGCAATGCACCACTGATCTATATGAAATAAACTACCTGAGTTATTCCATGGATTTGAGATACTTGTAGCTGACTGCAAAAGATCTGAATTAAGACTTGCAAGGCCCATCTGCTTGCATCAGAACTGAATCGGAAAACATTCCGATTTTGGTGCGAACTGGGAGAACCAGGATGTAGGTGTGCACCAGTGTAAGGGTAGTACACAGATACTGTGTGTATATATATGTGGAGAGAGAGAGAGATCTATATCTTTGAAGTTATTCAGGAGAGGAGAATAATTATATAAAAATTACCTGGTTGTCACAGAAGCAAAAACAGAATAGCTTAAATAATTGTAACAGCATTTGAGATGCATTCGCAGCCTCCTAAAATTTTCTTTTTGATAGTATTCAGCTGAGGAATTATTGGCAGCCAGGTTTGCCAGAGCACACACAGGCCACTTGCAGGGGGTCAGGAGGGGTGTTCCCCAGTTGCTGCTCCAGACCTCGTGCCTGGCTGAAAGTGCCTCTTCACCTGCGGCACCTCGGCCAGGCTTTCCCTTGGAGCAGGTTGCCAGAGCTGATGCTGCCAAGTCTGCTGTCAGTTCCTACATTTAATCTTCCCTGCTACACTGCTTTCCTGCGAGTGCTCTGTGTTCTACCTTCATTTTATGCTTATGAAAGATGGGATAAGTGCAAATTTATGCTAAGATTAGCCTCCTTTTAGTTTAGCATGAGATCATAGACATGTGCTTGAGAGAGATGGTTCAAGAGGTTGCTAGTCCACCTCCTGCAGTGAGGCAAAGCAGTGGCTCAGGCATGCAACTGCTGAACGGTTTGCTATGTGCCAGGGGAGTGGAGGCAACAAAGCATAAGGGCCAAAAAATAGCCCCAAGCATTTCTATAGGTTAGTGGGGAAGCTTTTCTCACCTGCATTTTAAACCCAGTGGGATGTGAGCTCTCCAGTGTCCCTACTCTAGCTCTTGCAGGACAGACTCAATAGGTTGGTTTTTCTTAACTCTCTCCTTTGGAACTAAGTATGCCAGCTAGTTCCTGCCCTATCAAATAGGACACAAAGGACACTTAATCTCTTCTAACTAAATATTGGAAGGTTGTCTGCTCTTCCTGTTGCCTAGAGAAAAAACTAATTAACATACAAATTTGTTCTCTGTGGGCTATTTGTGGGCCCAGAGCCCTTAGCTGGTGTTATGGCCATCCATTCCCCCAGCTGTGCTCTAATGAGAGTCCTGTGTTATTTCTTCCATGACATGATGCAGATATTTTAGGGGGGGACAAAAGAAGAAGGAGAAAGTGTTGCTTGGCTGGCTTGGTGCACATCACCAGCACTTCAGTGTGGGCCTAGAAAGAAAACCAGAGCCTACAGATGGGCCAGGATCTTCTTTCAAGCTTATCCATCTTCATAGAATCATAGAATAGTTTGGGTTGGAAGAGACCTTTACAGGTCATCTAGTCCAATCCCCCTGCAATGAGCAGGGACATCTTCAACTAGGTCAGGTTGCTTAGAGCCCCGTCCAACCTGACCTTGAATGTTTCCAGGGATGGCACATCTACCACCTCTGGGCAACCTGTGCCAGTGCTTCACCACCCTCCTCATAAAAAAATGTCTTCCTTATATCTGGTCTGAATCTGCCCTCTTTTAGTTTAAAACCATTACCCTTTGTCCTATCGCAGCAGGCCCTGCTAAAAAGTTTGACCACATCTTTCTTATAACCCACCTTTAAGAACTGAAAGGCTGCACTAAGGTCTTCCTGGAGCCTTCCCTTCTCCAGGCCAAACAGCCCCAACTCTCTCAGCCTGTCCTCATAGGAGAGGTGTTCCACCCCTCTGATCATTTTCGTGGCCCTCCTCTGGACCTGCTCCAACAGCTCCATGTCTTTCCTGTGCCGAGGGCTCCAGAGCGCAGTAGAGGGGCAGAATCACCTCCCTTGACCTGCTGGCAATGCTTCTTTTGATGCAGCCCAGGATACGGTTGGCTTTCTGGGCTGCAAGCACACATTGCCAGCTCATGTCCAGCTTCTCATCCACCAGTAACCCCAAGTCCTTCTCCGCAGGGCTGCTCTCAATCCCTTCATCCCCCAGTCTGTATTGATACCAGGGGTTGCCCTGACCCAGGTGCAGGACCTTGCACTTGGCATTGTTGAACCTCATGAGGTTCACATGGGCCCACTTCTCCAGCTTGTCCACTCCGCAGGGCTGCTCTCAATCCCTTCATCCCCCAGTCTGTATTGATACCAGGGGTTGCCCTGACCCAGGTGCAGGACCTTGCACTTGGCATTGTTGAACCTCATGAGGTTCACATGGGCCCACTTCTCCAGCTTGTCCAGGCCCCTCTGGATGGCATCCTGTTCCTCAGGCATGTCAACCGCACCACTCAGCTGGGTGTCATCTGCAAACGTCCCGAGAGTGCACTCGACCTTCTGACCAGCTCCTCTGCTTGCCGCAGCCCCTGTTATTTATTTCCTTGCACCGTAGCCCTTGGTGCTACCATCTTCCCCTGGAGCACCAGGAATAATTGAATTCCATGCGAGGTGTTTCTGAATGGGATTGATGAGAACCTGCCTCTTTCACGCCACCCCCGAGGCAGCGCGCATGTTAACCATCCTCCTTACCCTGCCTGCTTTCCCCCCTCCTGCCTCCAACTGCAACGAGAGAAAATCTCACACTGAGGAGCCTTGCTCGGCTTTAATGCAGAAGTGGATCGTAATTAGAACCCACCGCCCACCCCGGCGAGAGAAGCCGTTTCCAAATGAAGGTTATTATCCTGAGTGAACGTGAGCAAACACATCTCATAGGAGAGCTTTTAAACAGGCAATTCCTTGTGGTTGCTTGATCCACTTTTCTGCCCTACTGGCTGAAATTTCAGCCAAAAAGAACCCATTTTGTACCTTTTTTTTCCCTGAAGAAGCTAGGGAGGGGGGAGGCCATGTGTATTTTTCTAAGGCTGGCCTACACTGGAAGCCACTTGCAGGTTCACAATATGCTGCTTCGCCTGGTTTCTTATATGCAAACATGCTGTGAAGTAGTTAATGTCCTTAAAACGTTTGTGGGCGTCAGTCAGCTCCCCGTGGAGATGAATGGGGACATTCAGGCATCTCGAACTGTAGTTTCATGTAGTTCATCAGCTGCACTTGGTAGTCCTTTTTCCGGAGGCCTGACCATCAATCATAACAGCTGGAGATGCAATTTTTTTTAAGTCAGATCTCAGCTGCTTTGGAGAAAAAAGGCTCATATGAAAGAGGCACTTTCGTTGGTATTTTGGGCGAGGATTAGTTTAAACCCAAGAACTGGCTGTCCTTACCACCACCTCTGAAGGTGTAGCTCCTGCCGTGACCCAAACTGTGTGTGCTTAAAGCTGCACAGGATTCAGGTGGGACAAAAAAAAAACATCTGCTAAGAGCCAGACCCCCTTCCTTCCCACATAGCAGGGCAAACGCCAGATCCGCAAAGGCCAGCGGTCCCTTCCTCCTGGGCGTGCACCCGCTCTCTTAGAGGGCATCTTGCTGGCGTTGGGATCCAAATCGAAGACTGTGGCTCAGTCCCTAGGAAGACCTTTGCCTTGAGCGTAGCGTGCGGTTTGCCTGTCTGCCGTGGCTGTGCGCAGCCTGGGAGGGGAAGAAAGGTTACTCTGCAGGAGGGAGAGGGATCCTGCCCCACAAGGAGGGATGCTGCCTTTGCCGAAGGGAGGGATGCTGCCTTGCAAGGAGGGATGCCGCCGCGCAAGAAGCGGGGCTGCTATCCTGTAAGGGAGGGGGACGCTGCCTCGCACAGAGCAAGGGCTGCTGACCCGCGAACGGGGGCAGATGCCTTCCCGCGGGAGGAGGGACGCTGCCCCGCACGCAGGGCTGGGCCGGGGGCCGGAGCCCCCTCCCCGGCCCCACGCTCTCCGGAGGCTGCGAGCAGGTGCCCGCAGAGCCGCCCCGGGGCCGGGGGCGGGCCGGGGGCTGCGGCGGCGGGCGGCCTCGGCGGGGGGGCGGGGGGCCGCCTCGGCGGGGGGCGGGGGGCCGCCGGCAGCGCCCTCCCCGCCGGCCCGGGGGGCGCGGCTGCGGCGGGAGGCGGCGGCAGCGCAGCCGCGCGGAGCGGCGCGGAGCGGCGCGGAGCGGGACCGGGCCGGGCCGGGCCGCAGGTGAGGGCGCGGGGCGGCGGGGGCGGGCGTGGGCACCGCCGCGGGGGAGGCGACACGCGTGGGGTTCCGCGGTCGGCCTCTGCAGCCGCGGGCGCTGCCCGGGGAGCCCCCGCTCCCCTCGGGGGGGGCGGCTTTCGGGGGGTCCCCCTGCCCGCCCCGGCGGGACCGGCGGGGGGAGCGGCGGCGCCGGGCGGCTCCTGCTCCCGCGGGCGGCACCCGCCAACGCCCCCAAAACTTCCCGGGGTGCGGAGGCTGCGGCGGAGCCGGGCTGCGGGCTGTGCTCGGGGCACCGGCAGCTGCGGGCGTCTCCCCCTCACAGGCGCCTTCTGTCAGCTGAGCTCATTTTCCCCTTAAAAAATTAAAATAAATTTTAAAAAAATTAAGTAAATTTTAAAAACCCCACCGGATCTCCTCGGCGGGGGAGCGCGCCCCGCCGGAGCCCCCGCTGTCATCATCTTACTACTTCAAAGCAGAGCACAAAATGCGGTGTGAAGGATTGCCCGGAGTCACGGAGCCGGTCCCGCAGAAGTTGGTCTGCGTGCGGTGACGCGTTTTTGCGTCTTTATACCCAAAAATGTTCTGATGATGTTTTGAGGCAGCGGGTTTTTTTCTTTTTTGTTTTTTTTTCTTTAGAGGGTGACATATCTCTTACAATATCATCTATTTGATGAATACATGTGGTGTTAATTGAGGTTGCCATGGAAGACATGCACGTAGTATAAATAAGCTCCCTTCTTGCCATGTGATTTTGCTTTTGTATTCCCCAAGCCTCCTTTTTGTATTCTGTGGTTTTGCATATTGTCATATGGTGCATTAAAGATAAAAATATATGCTGTCTCAGGGTGTAATTTCCCTAGCTGGAACTATGAGTGCATATGGAGCAGTGGGGAAAAGATTTAGCTAACCGTAGCAGAAGAAAATACATGTGTGTGCGTGCGTAATATATGTTTGCCATTATACGGGCAATTAAAAAAAAAAATCCCCTTTTACCACACAAAATAGCAAAATAGTATTTTCTGTGGTGGAACATCACTGGCTTGACATCTTGGTGGCCTTATTTTGCCTTTGGATATTGATGCTAATTAGTGGAAAACACTGCTAGGGTGCATCCAGAGGTAGAACTGCTTTTCCAGCCTTGGTCTGCCTCCCAGAATGAAATATTCTTTAAAAAAAAAATACACTTTTTAATACTTTTTTTAAAAAAAAAAAAAAGCTCTCCAGGTCTTATCATTTGTTTGTTGTGTTACAGATAAAAAATGGAAGTGTTGGCCATGCTTCGCAGCAAACCTCACATAACCTGCGAGGGGAACGGAAGCAGAAAGCGAAGCTGAGACAGCAGCATCTGACCTTGTCACGGGTGGGCAGAAAACAGCCACTGGCTGCCGCTGGTTTTACTGGTACTTCAATCAAGCTCCCTGTGTAATGTGGAATTGCAGACAGCTCAGGAAGCGCAAGTTCTTCCCAGGTCCGTGGGGTGAATAAAAATTGTTAATTCTTGGCTTGATTTGTCATCCTTTGGGGGAACAAAAAGTAATGTCAGACTGGCAATTAAATCGTCGTGCTGTTAGACTGAGCGCAACTTCAAGTGGGTTGTCCCAGAGGTGAGAGTGACTCTGGCCAGCAAAGCCAAGGGAAGCCTGTTCAACTTCACATCTACCCGGGATTCCTTGGAGAGGTGATAAAGTGGGTAGTAAGACAAAGTGGGAGTTATAAAGCAGATGCGATAGCTTCAGCAGAACTTCTCTTTGCTGCCACATCCGCTCATTAGAAAGCAACTAACGTTATTTTGAAAACAATTTGAGGAAAAAATGCACTTTGAGCATCTCTGCAGTTCTTGTGTCTGATACATTAATCAAGAAAATTGGCAATATAGTACAAACGAAGGAGAGGAGCAAATATGGCGAAGGCAGCTAAGGAAATTCAAATGGAGAACCCAAGAGAGGTAGATACTCACAGCACAGGGGTGACGTGCTCCCCGTCGGAGGAACAGGCAGAAAAACCCTCCATGCTGTGTTTTAAGAAGCGGAAGAAGTCCTGTAAGAAGGGGCTGACCGTGAAGGATGCGTGCGAAGGAGCCTCGGAGGAGAAAAGCCAATGCGTCAGCGCCGACCAAGGGGAGGCGAAAGTTTCTAATCAGTCGCGATCCTCCAAAGGAGCCTGGGCAGCCATCAAAAACCTCGCAAGACCTCGGAGAAGGCAGAAATCCTCCTCGCGGAAGAAGGTGCCCTCCGATTCCCAAGTGCAGCTGGAGATGGACGCCGAGGAGGGCTGCGCACAAGGCGTCCCGAAAAAACGGGCGAGCTCCGGGGTGAAGATGCCCTGTGTGCGGTTCTCCAGAGGCAAGAAAAAAACCAGCCCCTCTGAAGCAGTGGAGGAGTCAGAGGGCAGTGTTCAAGCAAATGAAGTGATGGGCATTTTGAATAAAGCTAGTGAAGAGCCGGAGGATTTGGCCCCGACGGACAAGTCTGAATCCTTCAGCCCGGTCTCGGCAGAGGAGGACCAGGATATGGCAAAGGAAAGAGCCGACTCTGTTGGGAAGAGCGAGCCCTTGCCAGAGCCCGCACCTGATGCAGAGGAACATACGGAGTGCACCACTCAGTCGGAGATAACCGATTCAGAGACAGTTAATGAAACAGCCCAGGAAAAACTGCAGGAGGGGAGCCCACCCCAAACCACGGTCCACGCCGAAGGCAGGGAAGTTGCTCCCGAAGCGCCCGTTTCCAAGGATCAACCCGACAGCACCCCTGAAACCACCGAGCTGCAGGAAATCCCTAATATCTGCAAAGAGCTGCCTGAAGGGGATGAATCAGAAAAGAGCATAAATCTTCCTGAGGAGTGCAAAGCCGAAGAGACTGTAATGGATTTCAGTCAGTCGGCACTTAAAGATGATGCAGCGAGCGTGCAGGACAGCTCCAGCCATCAGGTGACATTAGAAGCAAACACAGGCGCTGGCATCAGCATCGTCATCACTGTCACCGAAGCTGAGGACTCTGACGACACCGACTCTGACCAGGCCTACGAGCCGACCCCGGTTTTGCACCAAAATAAGCAAAAAGGGAATAAAAAATCAAGCGGGAGCTTTGATTTTGGTAAAAAAGAGGGCCCTGAGGCTGGCGGCGGTCCCCAGGCGGAGGAGAAAGGTCCGGGCGACCAGGCGCACAGAACTGGGGAGCAGTACGAATTGCTCCTCATAGAAACCGCGTCTTCCCTCGTGAAGGCGGCCATTCAGTCATCCATAGAGCAGCTGGTCAACGAAATGGCCCTGGAACAGAATAAACACAACAGTTTTCTGTGATGGCAGCGATGCCCCCAAAATAAAGAGTACAGGGAGTGATTTAAAGCTCCGTTTGGCCTGGGGCGGGGGAGAGCTCAAAGGGCTCCCGGGGCCGAGGTCTAGTTAATTCTGCATGCCTGTTCAGTTGTGTGTCTATGTGAAACGGATCCTGGGACGTGGGGCAGACCCTGCTGCGTACAGCATGTCCCCTGGGGCTGGGGCTTCAGGCAGCGCCATCGACCGCAGCTGCAGAAAAATGGAGGTGTTGCAGCGACTGTATTTTCATTTATTGGCATCTTTATGTTGAGGCCATGTTTCTGCCGTCATCCGTGCCAGGTTTCCCCACTGTTCATGCTGTAGATCTGTATGTACCGTGCGTTTAGCGAAAGGTCCCGAGAGGCAGCGAGCGCCCGACCCGCTGCTGGGCTGGATTCGGGGCACGTCGGACGCGACTGGAGGTTTGTCCTGGGGTTCGGCGGAGACAAGGGAGGGTGAAGTGACTGCAATGTTAACACGAAGACGTCAATGCCAGACAGGCTCAGGCCGGTGTTTAGTATTGCAAACAGGTACTCGCTATGTACAGATGCCAGAAACTGCGGTCACCCCTGCTGTCGTGTCGCGTGAAGCCGGATGGTTGCAGCGAGCGGTGTTTTTCATTTGGCCTCTTCCCCTGTCACAAGCAGCCTGTGCATTTCCAGACACGTTAAAGCACAGCATCAGCCGCTCGCCTTGCTGACCCTGGGCTGCGCGAATGCCAAGAAAATGACAGCGCTTTGTTTGCCGGGGGCCCGTTCTCGCACCATTAAGCTCAACGGGCAAAATTCTCAGTGGCATCGGCGGCGCGGGCTGGGCGGGAGCGCGCCTGCTGCGGACAGCCCTTCTCCTTCCTTCGCTTTCCTGCGTCCCAATCACGATGTCATGGTGAAGCTGTCCTCGGATGTAGCATACTGTTGATATATGGCATGTGATATAAATAGCAGTGAGCTGCATGCGTGTTAGCAGTCAACTATTGCCTCGGTGTTGACACAGTTTGGGGAGCTGCAACGTGCTGCCGGCGCTGGAGTTGCTTTGACTGGGGAGGAGGTTTGGTGTGAGCGCTGCCGGCATCCCGGGGTGCTGGCGGCAGCCTGTCCCGCTCAGCCCCCCCTCGCTGCAAAGCCTGCCTGACTTCAGCAAGCCCGGGCATCCCCTGGGAAATGTGCATTACGCCCGGCTCGCTGCTGCCGGGCTCTGGCTGGCTCCAGCACGCCACGTAGCTTGCTCTGAAACACGCAGGGAAATGCCGGAGTGATCTGACCAAAGTCCTCAGGGAAAAAATCC